>NC_135234.1:95973741-96288741 GCF_051348905.1 Ranitomeya variabilis
AGCTGGATCCGCGGGCTGTGATCTGGCCTACGCTCAGCACTCTGCGGAGCGCTGTCATTCAAAACACGTCCACTCATTTTGGTGTTTAGTCCCAAAATGGAGGATGGAAGAAGAAAAGGGTTGGACAAGGAAATGACATCATTTCTTTTTTTTTTCCCCCACTGCAGTTAAAGCTTTATTTGTGTCAAACACAGACAATCTGCAGAGAAAACTGCATAAAAAACCGCACTAAAAACCGCATCAAAAACGCACCTGCGTTTTCTGCCAAGAGCTGCGGTTTTTGTCCTGAAAAAAAAGGATTGAAATCAGGATCGTGTGAACATACCCTTACCGTACAGGGTTACGAGGGGGGGCGTCTGACTGACGCCTGCCCTAGTAACCTGGGGTTAGTGACAGTGGGGTTAGTAAACCCCAGCTGATGTCTGTTCCGCTTGCTGAGGCGTCTTTGGCTCAAGGCCATTGCAGCTGGCAGAATCGACATGATGTTAACTCCAGTGTGTATTGTATTCCGAGTCATAAAGACAGGAAATGACCTCAATGACTCTTTTTTTTTTTCCCCTTTTTTTTTTTTTCAAACAAACTTTATTTTCAGTACACAATGCTGAAAAAAACGCAGCTGCAAAAAACGCAGCAAAAAACGCTGTGTGTGAAAGCAGCTGCGTTTTTTGCCTGCGTAAAAAAACGCAGGTAAAGCAGCAGCAAAATACGCGCGCGTAAAAATACGCAGCAAATATGCTGTGTGTGAAAGTAGCCTTTGTGTGCGTTTTTGTCCTGCGCTTTTGATTGATTGGAGTGATGTCTATAATGAAAAACGCAGGGCAAAAATGCTCTGAGAATTGTCATGCTGCAGATCATTTTCTGTACCAAATCTGCAAATCAAAAATACTCAACATGTGCATGACACTTCAGGGTTCTCATTCACTTTGCTGGCATCAGGTTTTGCTTTAGGTTTTGTCACAAATTGGCACAAAAAAAAGTGACAAAACGCACCAAGTCTGCAATGTGTGCACACAGCCTAAAGGTACCGTTACACTAAACGACTTGCCAACGATCACGACCAGCGATACGACCTGGCCGTAATCGTTGGTAAGTCGTTGTGTGGTCGCTGGGGAGCTGTCACACAGACAGCTCTCTCCAGCGACCAACGATCAGGGGAACGACTTCGGCATCGTTGAAACTGTCTTCAACGATGCCTAAGTCCCCCTGCAGCACCCGGGTAACCAGGGTAAACATCGGGTTACTAAGTGCAGGGCCGTGCTTAGTAACCCGATATTTACCCTGGTTACCATTGTAAAAGTAAAAAAAAAAAAAACCGTACATACTCACATTCCGATGTCTGTCACGTCCCCCGCCGTCAGCTTCCCGCACTGACTGTCAGTGCCGGCCGTAAAGAAGAGCACAGCGGTGACGTCACCGCTGTGCTCTGCTTTACGGCCGGCACTGACACAGTCAGTGCGGGAAGCTGACGGCGGGGGACGTGACAGACATCAGAATGTGAGTATGTACGTTTTTTTTTTTTTTACTTTTACAATGGTAACCAGGGTAAATATCGGGTTACTAAGCACGGCCCTGCGCTTAGTAACCCGATGTTTACCCTGGTTACAAGTGAACACATCGCTGGATCGGCGTCACACACGCCGATCCAGCGATGACAGCGGGTGATCAGCGACCAAAAAAAGGTCCTGATCATTCCCTACGACCAACGATCTCCCAGCAGGGGCCTGATCGTTGGTCGCTGTCACACATAACGAGATCGTTAGCGGGATCGTTGCTACGTCACAAAAAAGCGTGACGTTGCAACGATATCGTTAACGAAATCGTTATGTGTGAAGGTACCTTAAGAGAACTGCTCTGGAAGCTGCTGATGCTGGGGAAATTTGATTATACAAAACTGATAAGAGCCTTATCAGGAACTGAGGAGGAGGAGGAGGGAGGTCAGCAACTACCTGCTGAGTGGAAATCAATGGATGAGAGAGAGAGAGAGAGTGGACTGGGATGTTAGGAGTTAACTTCTCTCCTGAAATGTAGCTACTGCATACACTCTTGGTCAAGCTCTGGTGGCTGAGTTCCTTAGAAACAAGCTGTACATTATGTAGGATAAAAGTTCTCACGAAAGGAGAATGACAGCAGATAGAAAAAGCCAAATTGCTAATTTCCTTATTTTTATGCTGTCTAACACAAACAATTTAATAACATGAGAATACCCCTTTAATGTATACAGATTTACTGAGTGCAACTACAGCCATATAAATCCGTCTTCAGTAAGCTCTACCTACTGGAGAATGTAATCATAAGGTATAATAACTTTCAACGCTATGGCTGTGTGAAAAAAGCAATGCATTGGAATCTCTGTAATGAAATTTTATATATATATATATATATATATATATATATATATATATATATATATATATATATATATATATATATATATATATATATATAATATACACTAGATTGTGGCCCGATCCTAACGCATCGGGTATTCTAGAATATGCATGTCCCCATGGTATATGGACAATGATGATTCCAGAATTCGCGGCACACTGTGCCCGTCGCTGATTGGTCGAGGCAACCTTTACGACATCGTCGCCATGCTGTGCCCGTCGCTGATTGGTCGAGGCCGCTATATATATATATATATATATATATATATATATATATATATATATATATATATATATATATACACTCACCGGCCACTTTATTAGGTACACCATGCTAGTAACGGGTTGGACCCCCTTTTGCCTTCAGAACTGCCTCAATTCTTCGTGGCATAGATTCAACAAGGTGCTGGAAGCATTCCTCAGAGATTTTGGTCCATATTGACATGATGGCATCACACAGTTGCCGCAGATTTGTCGGCTGCACATCCCAAAGATGCTCCATACAAGGCAGGATGGATCCATGCTTTCATGTTGTTTACGCCAAATTCTGACCCTACCATCCGAATGTCGCAGCAGAAATCGAGACTCATCAGACCAAGCAATGTTTTTCCAATCTTCTACTGTCCAATTTCGATGAGCTTGTACAAATTGTAGCCTCAGTTTCCTGTTCTTAGCTGAAAGGAGTGGTACCCGGTGTGGTCTTCTGCTGCTGTAGCCCATCTGCCTCAAAGTTCGACGCACTGTGCGTTCAGAGATGCTCTTAGGCCTACCTTGGTTGTAACGGGTGGCGATTTGAGTCACTGTTGCCTTTCTATCAGCTCGAACCAGTCTGCCCATTCTCCTCTGACCTCTGGCATCAACAAGGCATTTCCGCCCACAGAACTGCCGCTCACTGGATTTTTTTTCTTTTTCGGACCATTCTCTGTAAACCCTAGAGATGGTTGTGCGTGAAAATCCCAGTAGATCAGCAGTTTCTGAAATACTCAGACCAGCCCTTCTGGCACCAACAACCATGCCACGTTCAAAGGCACTCAAATCACCTTTCTTCCCCATACTGATGCTCGGTTTGAACTGCAGGAGATTGTCTTGACCATGTCTACATGCCTAAATGCACTGAGTTGCCGCCATGTGATTGGCTGATTAGAAATTAAGTGTTAACAAGAAGTTGGACAGGTGTACCTAATAAAGTGGCCAGTGAGTGTATATATATATACATATACACTAGATGGTGGCCCGATTCTAATGCATCGTGTATTCTACAATGCACAGCCCACGTAGTATATAACACAGCCCACGTAGTATTAGTGTATAGCACAGCCACACAGTATATAACACAGCCCACGTAGTATATTGCCCAGCCGCGTAGTATATAAAAGAGCCCACGCAGTCTGTAGCACAGCCCACGCAGTCTGTAGCACAGCCCACGCAGTCTGTAGCACAGCCCACGTAGTATGTAGCACAGCCCACGTAGTATATAGCACAGCCCACGTAGTATACAGCACAGCCCACGTAGTATATAGCACAGCCAACGCAGTACATAACACAGGCCGCGCAGTACATAACTCAGACACGTAGTATATAGCACCAGCCACGTAGTATATTGCACAGGCACGTAGTATATAGCACAGCCCACGTAGTATATAGCACAGCCCACGCAGTATATAACACAGCCCACGCAGTATATAACACAGCCCATGCAGTATATAGCATAGCCACGTAGTATATTGCACAGCCACGTAGGTAGTATATAACACAGCCCACGTAGTATTAGTGTATAGCACAGCCACGCAGTATATAACACAGCCCACGTAGTATATTGCCCAGCCACGTAGTATGTAACACAGCCCACGCAGTCTGTAGCACAGCCCACGTAGTATATAGCACAGCCCACGTAGTATATAGCACAGCCCACGCAGTATATAACAGCCCACGCAGTATATAACACAGGCCACGTAGTACATAACACAGCCCACGTAGTATACAGCAATGTGGGCACCATATCCCTGTTAAAAAAAACCATTTAAAATAAAATATAGTTATATACTCACCTTCCGTCGGCCCCCGGATCCAGCCGAGGCCTTTACCGATGCTTCTCGCGCTCCGGTCCCAAGAATGCATTGCGGCAATGAGTCGAGATCATCATCTCGCGAGACCGCTACGTGATCTCGAGTCAGTGCCGCAATGCATTCTTGGGACCCGAGTGCGAGGAGTGGGAAAGGCTGCGGCGGACTTCGGAAGGTGAGAATTTAATGTTTGGGTTTTTTCTATTATTTTTAACCCCTTAACGACCGCCGATACGCCTTTTAACGGCGGCAGTTAAGTGTACTTAAACCACAGCGCTGTTAATTAACGGCGCTGTGGAAATAGTGAATAGCGCCCCCCAGAGTGGGATTTTATCTGGGGTCTCGGTTACCGGGGGTAGCCGAGACCCCAAAGAACATGATTCGGGGTCGGTTTTTACCGACCCCTGTTTTGCGATCGCCGGTAATTAACTGTTTACCGGCGACCGCAAAAAAAAAAAAGAAAAAGTGATGTGTAATTCTCTGTCCTCTCATGTGATCGCACATTATGTTATACTTACCGGTGTCCCTGGGTCCTCCTGCATCCCCTCCTGCCCGCTGGCTTCTTCATCCGGTAAGAAAATGGCGGGCGCATGCGCAGTGCGCCCGCCATGATCTGCCGGCCGACAGCTAGAGGAGTTGGGGCTAAAATTAGGGTTGGGGCTAAAATTAGGGTTGGGGCTAAATTTAGGGTTGGGGCTAAATTTAGGGTTGGGGCTAAATTTAGGGTTAGGGTTGGGGCTAAAGTTAGGGTTGGGGCCAAAGGTAGGGCTAGGGTTGCGGCTAAAGTTAGGGTTTGGATTAGGGTTGGCATTAGGGTTACTTTTGGGATTAGGGTTAGGTTTGGGATTAGGGTTAAGGTTAGGGTTGGGAGTAGAGTTAGGGGTGTATTGGGATTAGGGTTAGGTGTGAGGTTAGGGTTGAGATTAGGATTAGGGGTGTGTTGGATATAGGGTTCTGATTAGGGTTATGGTTGGGGTTGGGATTAGGGTTGTTTTGGGGTTAGGGTTGTGATTATCGTTAGGGTTGTGAATAGGATTATGGATCGGGTTGGGATTAGGGTTAGGGGTGTGTTGGGGTTAGGGTTGTGAGTTAGAATTGGGGGGTTTCCACTGTTTAGGTACATCAGGGGGTCTCCAAACGCCACAGCCAATTTTGCGCTCAAAAAGTCAAATGGTGCTCCCTCCCTTCTGACCTCTGCCGTGCGCCCAAACAGTGGTCTACCCCCACATATGGGGCATCAGTGTACTCAGGACAAACTGGACAACAACTTTTGGGGTCCAATTTCTCTTGTTACCCTTGTGAAAATAAACACTTGGGGGGCTAAAAAATATTTTTTTGTGGGAAAAAATATATATTTTATTTTCACGACTCTGCATTATAAACTTCTGTGAAGCACTTGGGCATTCAAAGTTCTCATCACACATCTAGATAAGTTCCTTGGGGGGTCTAGTTTCCAAAATGGGGTCACTTGTGGGGGGTTTCTACTGTTTAGGTACATCAGTGACTCTGCAAACGCAACCTAACGCCTGCAGACCATTCTATCAAAGATTGCATTCCAAAACGGCGCTCCTTCCCTTCCGAGCTCTGACATGCGCCCAAACAGTGGTCCCCCCCCCACATATGGGGTATCAGCCTACTCAGCATAAATTGCACAATAAATTTTGGGGTCCAATTTCTCCTGTTATCCTTGTGAAAGTAAAAATTTGGAGGTGAAAAGATCATTTTTGTGGAAAAAATATGATTTTTTTTTATTTTCATGGCTCTACATTATAAACTTCTGTAAAGCAGTTGGGGGTTCATAGTGCTCACCACACATCTAGATAAGCTCTTTGGGGGGTCTAGTTTCCAAAATGGGGTCACTTGTGGGGGGTTTTTACTGTTTAGGTACATCAGAAGCTCTGCAAATGCAACATGACGCCCGCAGACCACCCCATCAAAGTCTGCATTCCAAGCGGCGCTCCTTCCCTTCCGAGCCCCGATGGGTGCCCAAACAGTGCCCCCCCACCCCCCCACATATGGGGTATCGGCGTACTCAGGACAAACTGGCAAACAGATTTTGTGGTCCAATGTCTTCTGTTACCCTTGAGAAAATAAAAAATTGCAGGCTAAAAAATCATTTTTGAGGAAAAAAAAAAAGGATTTTTTTATTTTCACGGCTCTACTTTATAAATTTCTGTGAAGCACTTGGGGGTTAAAAGTGCTCACCACACATCTAGATAAGTTCCTTAAGGGGTCTAGTTTCCAAAATGGTGTCACTTGTGGGGGGTTTCCACTGTTTAGGCACATCAGGGGCTCTCCAAACGCGACATGGTGTCCGATCTCAACTCCAGCCAATTCTACATTGAAAAAGTAAAACGGTGCTCCTTCACTTCCAAGCTCTGCGGTGCGCCCAAACAGTGGTTTACCCCCACATATGGGATATCGGCGTATTCAGGAGAAATTGCACAACAATATTTATGGTTAAATTTCTGTTTTTACACTTGTGAAAATAAAAAAAAAATGGTTCTGAAGTAAAATGTTTGCAAAAAAAGTTAAATGTTCATTTTTTCCTTCCACATTGTTTCAGTTCCTGTGAAGCACGTAAAGGGTTAATAAACTTCTTGAATGTGGTTTTGAGCACCTTGAAGGGTGCAGTTTTTAGAATGGTGTCACACTTGGTTATTTTCTATCATATAGACCCCTCAAAATGACTTCAAATGTGATGTGGTCCCTAAAAAAAAAAATGGTGTTGTAAAAATGAGAAATTGCTGGTCAACTTTTAACCCTTATAACTCCCTAACAAAAAAAAAATGTTTCCAAAATTGTGCTGATGTAAAGTAGACATGTGGGAAATGTTATTTATTAACTATTTTGTGTGACATATCTCTCTGATTTAAGGGCATAAAAATACAAAGTTTGAAAATGGCAAAATTTAAATAATTTTCGCCATATTTCCATTTTTTTTCATAAATAATCGCAAGTAATATCGAAGAAATGTTACCACTAACATGAAGTACAATATGTCACAAAAAAAACAGTCTCAGAATCAGCGGGATCCGTTAAAGCGTTCCAGAGTTATAACCTCATAAAGTGACAGTGGTCAGAATTGTAAAAATTGGCTCGGTCATTAAGTACCAAATTGGCTCTGTCACTAAGGGGTTAACATTCTATGTTTTCACTATTGATGCTGCAAATCCCGCCCCGGCTGGCCGCGACCAATCAGCGACAAAGGATTTCCGGTACGGAAGTTACAGACAGACGGAAGTACCCCTTAGGCAATTATCTATATATATAATTGTCTAAGGGTTTTTCTGTCTGTCCTGGAAATCCCGCGTCTCTGATTGGTCGAGGCCGCCAGGCCTCGATCAATCAGCGACGGGCACAGCATGGCGACGATGTCATAAAGGTTGCCTCGACCAATCAGCGACGGGCACAGTCTGCCGCGAATTCTGGAATCATCATTGTCCATATACTACGGGGACATGCATATTCTAGAATACCCGATGCTTTAGAATCGGGCCACAATCTAGTGTGTATATATATATATATTAGATTGTGGCCCGATTCTAACGCATCGGGTATTCTAGAATATGCATGTCCCCGTAATATATGGACAATGATGATTCCAGAATTCGCGGCAGACTGTGCCCTTCGCTGATTGGTCGAGGCAACCTTTATGACATCATCGTCGCTATGGCAACCATTATGACATCTACGTCGATACTGTGCCCGTCGCTGATTGGTCGAGGCGAATTCGCGGCAGACTGTGCCCGTCGCTGATTGGTCGAGGCAACCTTTATGACATCATCGTCGCCATGCTGTGCCCGTCGCTGATTGGTCGAGGCCTGGCGGCCTCGACCAATCAGAGACGCGGGATTTCCAGGACAGACAGACAGAAAAACCCTTAGACAATTATATATATATAGATACAGTCATGGACAAAAATTTTGAGAATGAGACAAATATTAATTTTTCCAAAATCTACTGCTTCATTTTTTCTAATGGCAATTTGCATATACTCCTGAATGTCAGAGTGATCAGCTTAATAGCAATTACTGTACTTGCAAAGTCAATATTTGCCCAGAAAATGAACTTTAACCCCCAAAACGCATTTCAACATCATTGCAGTCCTGCCTTAAAAGGAGCAGCTAACATCTTTTTAGTGATTGATCCATTAACACAGGTGTGGGTGTTGATGAGGACAGGGCTGGCGATCAATCAGTCATGATTAAGTAAGAATGACATCACTGGACACTTTAAAAGGAGGCTGGTGCTTGGTATCATTGTTTCTCTTCAGTTAACCATGGTTATCTCTAAAGAAACACGTGCAGCCATCATTGCACTGCACAAAAATGGCCTAACAGGGAAGAGTATCACAGCTACAAAGATTGCACCTCAGTCAACAATCTATCGCATCATCAAGAACTTCAAGGAGAGAGCTTCCATTGTTGTCAAAAAGGCTCCAGGGCGCCCAAGAAAGACCAGCAAGCGCCAGGACCGTATCTTAAAACTGTTTCAGCTGCGGGATCGGACTACCAGCAGTGCCGAGCTTGCTCAGGAATGGCAGCAGGCTGGTGTGAGTGCTTCTGCACGCACTGTGAGGCGGAGACACTTTGAGCAAGGCCTGGTTTCAAGGAGGGCAGCAAAGAAGCCACTTTTCTCCAGAAAAAACATCAGGGACCGACTGATATTCTGCAAAAGGTACAGGGAGTGGACTGCTGAGGACTGGGGCAAAGTCATTTTCTCTGATGAATCCCCTTTTCGATTGTTTGGGACATCTGGAAAACAGCTTATTCGGAGAAGAAGAGGTGAGCGCTACCACCAGTCTTGTCTCATGCCAACTGTAAAGCATCCTGAAACCATTCATGTGTGGGGTTGCTTCTCAGCCAAGGGAATCGGCTCACTCACAGTCTTGCCTAAAAACACAGCCATGATTAAAGAATGGTACCAGAATGTCCTCCAAGAGCAACTTCTCCCAACCGTCCAAGAGCAGTTTGGCGCCCAACAATGCCTTTTCCAGCATGATGGAGCACCTTGCCATAAAGCAAAGGTGATAACTAAATGGCTCATGGAACAAAACATAGAGATTTTGGGTCCATGGCCTGGAAACTCCCCAGATCTTAATCCCATTGAGAACTTGTGGTCAATCATCAAGAGACGGGTGGACAAACAAAAACCAACAAATTCTGGCAAAATGCAAGCATTGATTATGCAAGAATGGACTGCTATCAGTCAGGATTTGGTCCAGAAGTTGATTGAGAGCATGCCAGGGAGAATTGCAGAGGTCTTGAAGAAGAAGGGTCAACACTGCAAATATTGACTTGCTGCATTAACTCATTCTAACTGTCAATATAACCTATTGGTTCTCATAATATGATTGCAATTATATTTCTGTATGTGATATAAACATCAGACAAACACTAATAAAAACCAGAGGGCAGCAGATCATGTGAAAATATAATTTTGGTGTCATTCTCAAAAATGTTATATATATATATATATATATATATATATATATATATATATATATATATATATATATATGTATATATATATATATATTATATTTTATAAATGAAATTAAAATGTTTTTATGAACGACATTTATCGCCTATCCACAGGGCAGCAGTGATTGATTGCTGGGGGTCCTGTTCACTCCCATAATGCAGCTTTGTTTTCGAACAGGGAACATGATCTCTGTGGGTGTAATCAGTGGTGCTCACCCAGGAATATTCATTGTTCACCTAGTGATATAAATTGTGTGTAAGAACTCATGTAAGTACATCTTAAAGGGAGTCTCTCAATCAAAAATCACTTTTTAAACTAATCCCATAATCATATAAGGGACTTAGCCCCTAAAATGACACTTGCCATTGTTGTATGTACTGCTTTTGCTGTGCCTAAAGGCCCCGTCTCACATAGCGAGATCGCTAGCGAGATCGCTGCTGAGTCACAAGTTTTGTGACGCAACAGCGACCTCCATAGCGATCTCGCTATGTGTGACACGTACCAGCGATCAGGCCCCTGCTGCGAGATCGCTGGTCGTGTCGGAATGGCCTGGACCTTTTTTTGGTCGTTGAGGCCCCGCTGACATTGCTGAATCGGTGTGTGTGACACCGATCCAGCGATGTCTTCACTGGTAACCAGGGTAAACATCGGGTTACTAAGCGCAGGGCCGCGCTTAGTAACCCGATGTTTACCCTGGTTACCAGCGTAAATGTAAAAAAAAACAAACAGTACATACTCGCCTTCTGATGTCCGTCAGGTCCCTTGCCGTCTGCTTCCTGCTCTCAGTGACTGCCGGCCGTACAGTGAGAAGTGAGAGCACAGCAGTGACGTCACCGCTGCGCTCTGTTCTCAGTGTACGGCGGCTCAGTCAGAGCAGGAAGCAGACGGCAAGGGACCTGGACACCGAAAGGCGAGTATGTAGTGTTTGTTTTTTTTGGTAACCAGGGTAAACATCGGGTTACTAAGCGCGGCCCTGCGCTTAATAACCCGATGTTTACCCTGGTTACCCGGGTGCTGCAGGGGGACTTCGGCATCGTTGAAGACAGTTTCAACGATGCCGAAGTCGTTCCCCTGATCGTTGGTCGCTGGGGAGAGCTGTCTGTGTGACAGCTCCCCAGCGACCACACAGCGACTTACCAACGATCACGGCCAGGTCGTATCGCTGGTCGTGATCGTTGGTAAATCGCTTAGTGAGACGGGGCCTTAAAACATTTGTTTGATATGTCATTTAGAGTGCTTAGTGCACCCTTGGCAGAGCCACAAGATTTGGTGCACAGCTCTGCCACCTTAATTAGCAGGACCCACCAATTCCCTCTATATTGATTGAAAGTGCTCTTTTGGCCAGAGTGAGCACTGCCTGAAAAGTATCCTCTGACCTGCATGCACCCAGTATAACAGTAGCAGCCATGGTGGCAGCTCACAGACCTCTCTCCTCTCTGCAGCTGCTCGCTCCTCTGACAGAGGCTTCAGAGAGAGGAGGAAATGGTGGAGGATTGTGTTGACGCAGCAGGGATGATGGAGGTCCTGAGCATGCATGCTGGCTCCTGTTATTGCATTGTGTGTGTGCATCCACAGTGTGGCCAAGGGAGCACTGGCAGTCAATACAAAGAGAAGTCGTGGCTCATGCTAATGAGACGTGGAACGGTGCACCAAATCTCAAGGCAATACCCATGGTGATGTGTGCACCCTAATTTGCATATGACGCAGCTGTTTTTAAGCAAAACAAAGCCAGTAGTTGCTACAATAAAGATATGTGGGTTTATAGGAGATGAGTCCATTATATGAATATGGGCTTTTTTAAAATAGTGATATTGGGGTAATAAAAACCCTTAAATGTCTTAAATGTGTTATCCGGGACTTTTATATTTTATTTAGGTTTTTGCTATGGGCATAAGCACTTGTCAGCAGCCAGCTGCTAGTTACCTGCCTCTTCTACCATGCGACAATATAGTCATGGACCGCTCCTGGCAGCGATTCCCCTGCTTCCTGTGATGTCATGTCGACAGAGTAGTTACTTCTCTTTCGCTCTGCTCTGTCGACTGCCATCTGACACTTGTAGTTCCAGACGGCTTTTCATAGTAAGTTTTGTCTGAAACACTGCAGCATTTCTGAGCCAAACATGTATGGCTTCAGTACCGCAGCCATTGCCTGATTCTTGCTGCTTGTAGTCCGAACTGTTAATTCATCTAAATTGGGGAGCAGCAGAAGACCCACTTAATGTGAACCTTTTCTCTTTCTCTGTTACTTCTTTCCCTCCGATAGGTGGCAGGGTTCGGGAATTTCCAGTTTTTAGAGAGCTTGATGGTATATTCTTGGTGGGGGTGATTGATGAACTGGGATACTCTTCCAAAGGGGAACTAGAACTTAGAGAGCTAAAAACCCGAGTTACCCCAACACTACCAACATCTGCTCAGAAGAGAAGTCATGAGATCCAGGTAACGTCACTGTCTACACTTAATATTATCAACTGCTCTTATTGATGTGTTTCTTCTCAATAGCCAGAATGAAGAAAGACCGGGGCATGTTGTCCAAACCTATTTTCTTTACAGAGAAATCTGAAATTGAGGAGAGAGCGCACATAGGGTGATAAAAGTGATAATTTGGATGACAATACACGGTAGGTGCACTCACCTTCTTTAGAGGTGGTGAAAAGTCACAACCCCTTGCAGAATATAAGAAGAAACAGTGGTCGCTGCAGACTCCCGTGGATACCAATGTGACAAAGAAGGAAGGAGAAGACCGGGTTTCTCAATGTATCCGCGCTGACCGCACACGATGGAAGTTTTCTTGAAAGCTTTATTGTGCCAATGCGTTTCGTGGCAATCTGCCACTTCCTCAGGGCCAAAGATTTTACAGTGTCTGTTTACAGCAGTGGTTTTATACAGAATCTTCATGGCATCACAATTACAAACAAACCGACATCACTTCCTGTGAAAACGCCCCCTCCAGTGTTAGAATGTCATACACCAGTTACAAAGACTTTTTCAAAATCTAAACTCTGATGAAACACACTATCCACCTAAAACTTCAGTCTTTAATTAGAAAAAAAAATAAATATATATTTTTATATATATATATATATATATATATATATATATATATATATATATATATATATATATATAAAAAACAATGATCGCTGCATATTTTTAACAAAAAATGGAGTTGGCTGGAATCAAACTCACAAGTTACGGGCAAGCCAGAACACAGGGTTCCCCATTACCATCATACTATCTCTCCACTTGTTGGGAATGGTTGAGGCTTTAGACAAAACCTTCATGACATCCCAAACAAACAAACATCACTTCCTTCAAAAACGCCCCCTCCAATATCATGTTGTCACACAACAGTCACAATATCTTTACATCAATATATAACCTCTGAAAAAACACATTAAACCTCTAAACAGTCAATTTTTGATTTAAAACCATATATAAAACCTATAATCAATGTGTTAAGATTTTATAAAAATAAAATGGCTAGACTCGAACGTATAGGTTTTGGGCAAGGCAGAACACCAAATACTTCCCATTGTCATTATACTAAATCTCCATTTCTGGGGAATGGATATGTGATTAGGAGATCCGACGGGCCACTAGGGACAAGAAACCATAAAGGATGGCTTATCAAAAAAGATCTACCAGCTCATTAAGACCTTTTGGATGAATAGTATCTAATTTGTATATCCAATACACTTCTCTCTTATTTAGACACTGTAATCTATTTGGGGTATCCACTGGTACATGATCTAGAGGTGTAACTCGTATTGGGGCTTTGTTCCCGTGTTTTTCAAAAGGGTCGAGACAAGCCATATTTCGAGATATCCCTTGGAGATGTTGTGTCTATGTGAGTTCATCCTTAAATGTAGAAGCTGTGTAGTGCGTCCCACATATTTGTTTCCCACAGCAACAATCAATTAGATAAATAACAAAACTGGATTGGCATGTTAATTTAAAATTAATGTCATATACTCTCTCACTATCATTATTTGAGTGAAAAGTATTCACATTATCACTGATCCAAAGGCAACACAAGCATTTTTTATTTTTACATTTGAAGGAACCTCTTAGACGCATCTGTGAGGTGCTGGTTCCTGCATAAGAAATTACGTTTTACTAGTCTAAAGGTTCTTTGTTGTGATTAAAGTGTTGATGGCTCGTCTATCATCAGAATGAATGGAGCTGAACAACAAAACCAGGCACAGCCACTTCTACGGAGGAGCCATATTGGTTGTACCCATTAATAGGACATTTTGTGGGAATAGTCAGATCAGGCTCTAGATCCCATCTATCAGCCAGAATCAAAAGTAGCTGTTTTCGAAATTACTGTACCTTCTTTGGACAGTAATGCAGATATGGCCTGATCGTGCGTGTGTGTATCTTTTTGGAATGGCAAAACTCTATCCTTAAGGTGACTGAGCTTTCACCTCACAACATTTATGCATTCAGACACTTTTTTAGTTCATGTCTGAGCCAAGCAATGTCCCTGCCAACTTGGACAATCAGGGTGGATATAACTGTGTTGCATTGGCTCACAGACCAAAATTTAGCCATCAGTGTATGTTCAGAATGACCTTGTGGCAGATCTATATGAAGTGTTTGTGAGCCCTATATTGTCTGAGGGTAGTGGACTGCCTTCTCTATCTCCCGATATCTGGACCAATTGCCTGCCCGCACTCTCCCTATCCTCCATCTCCGGAACTACTGCATTTTTAGAAGAGGGAATATCAGTGGCTGTTGGCTTGGCATACTTCTGTAAAAAAAAAATAGCAACTACCTCCGATGAGCATTCAGCCACTCAAGCATCATAGGCCACTGATACAGTAGTGACAGCACCATCTTGGACATCCTGGTCACCTTCTAAAGTGCTTTTGCTCCTGTGATTCATCATTTAACTAACACAGAGCTTAGGTCTCGAGATTCTACAACTGTCCAAGGTACTGTTCAGTTGTTTTTTGACAGGAGGGTAGCACTAGGTCAGTAGTTTATACAGGATATTGGCACTAGCTTAGGGCACACATCTATTCCCATATATTGCCAGGTCCCACCCAAGCCAAAAGCAGCTATCATCTCAAGCTGTTTACATCACTCAACACCGACTGATTGCCATTATACTTTCTTTTCCATCCAGTATAACTATAGGGTAAAGGGGAAATTGCCCCCCAGGGCCAACAGCAGGACCACAAAATTAGTTTCCTGCCACAGGATGCTCACCCAGACCAGTTATCACATGAACATAATTCTTCATATTTATTAAGTTTGTTATGGTTTGCTCTGTTGTTTCTTGCTTAGAGAGTTAATACTGTTTTGTGTATGATGGCTTATTACAGTAACAAACATAACAATGTGTCTTCTAGGTCTCTCTTTACAAGCTGCTTTTCGATGGCATGGTAAGCGGTCTTCTCCAGCCTGATGTTTTCGTGCAGCATTTAAAGCTGAGACCAGAACAAGGCTTAGGACCTCAAGTGAAGGAGCACGCCATTAAGTCTGGGCTTACTGTGTCTACCTGCAGAGATGTGTTGGAGCTGACTTGTCTGAATCTCACATATAGTGAATTGCCTACAATTGACAGTCTAAAGCTTGAATATTGCTTTCAAGGGGATGGTTCCCTGCTTGGATCTGAGGAAGTGACTTTTGAAAAGGAGAAAATTTTGGAACAAGTGACATTTTACTTTTCCTATTGGAAAGGGCTCCGAGAGGTCCAGGGAATAGACATAGAGGATGCCTGGAAATGCAGAAGGTGCGAATATTCAAGCATCTGTGAATGGAGAGCCCAGAAAATCAAAGGTTTTCCTTTCCGAAATCTGAACAAAAGATTTAAATGACCATAAAATTCTCCAATTTACCACAGCATCATGAATTGCTTGATTCTGATTATGCAGCTATATTATTGTATATGATCGGGTTATCCCTAACATTGTAAGTTATTGCATATCCCCAGGATAGGTGATCACTTTCTGATTGGTGGGGATCCGAATGCTCATACCTACAAAAAGTCCAAGAATGGGGCTCTGAAATGAAATGGGACTGCCGACAATAGCGGAGTAGAGTGCTGGGCTGTTTTCTGGCAATTGAGTAGAGCATTTATGTGCACATGCATGGCCCCTGCTTCATTTAGACCACGCATTTCAGAGCTGTCGCAACCCACCGATAAGAAATGTCAGCAGTCTGTTTTCTCTGGCAGTAACTTTGTGTATAATGTTGGAATAATCTTTTAATGTTGTGAAATCCCTCCTGTATTGTATGCTACAATCTTGTTTTGTATGGAACATCAGTACTTTATATCCATTTTTTTATTCCAAACTTTTTATGAATTTCTGTACTACTTTTGATTTGGCATATTACATAGTTTTGGGCATATTGTAATAAATCTGTTTTAGCTATGCTGTATCTCATGATAGATAATAAATTACAGATCCACCACTATTAATTAATGAAGCTGTACCGGGTCATGTATTAAAACCTAACCCTTTCCCTCATCTGAATGTACAGTATCAGTCCAAAGTTTGGACACACCTTTTCTTGCAATGGTATTCCTTGTTATTTGATTACTAGATGGTGGCCCGATTCTAACGCATCGGCTATTCTAGAATATGTATGCGTAGTGTATAGCACAGGCCACGTGGTATATTGCGCAGCCCACGTAGTATATTGCACAGTCACGCAGTACATTGCGCAGCCCACGCAGTACATTGCGCAGCCCACGCAGTACATTGCGCAGCCCACGCAGTACATTGCGCAGCCCATGCAGTACATTGCGCAGCCCACGTAGTACATTGCGCAGCCCACGTAGTACATTGCGCAGCCCACGTAGTACATTGCGCAGCCCACGTTGTATATTGCGCAGCCCACGTATATAGCAATGTGGGCATGATATCCCTGTTAAAAAAAAAAAAAGAATTAAAATAAAAAATAGTTATATACTCACCTTCCGTTGGCCCCTGGATCAAGAAAGCGGTTACCGATGCTCCTCGTGCGCTTCGGTCTGAAGAGTGCATTGCGGTCTCGCAAGATGATGACGTAGCGGTCTCGTGAGACCGCTACATCATCATCTCGCGAGATTGCAATGCATGGTGCGGTTAACGGAGCGTTGCTAGCAGCGGGAAAAGCGCCGGTAGGTGAGTATATGATGATTTTTTTTATTATTATTATTTTTAACATTAGATTTTTTTACAATTGAAGCTGCATAGGCAGCCTCAATAGTAAAAAAAAGTTGGTCACACAGGGTTAATAGCAGCGTTAATGGACTGCGTTACACGCGGTCCATTAGCGCTGCCATTAACCTTGTGTGAGCGCTGACTGGAGGGGAGTATGGAGCGGGCACTGACTGCGGGGAGGAAGGAGCGGCCATGTTGCCATCGGACTGCGCCCGTCGCTGATTGGTCGTGGCAATGGTCGTGGGCGTGTTGCCACGACCAATCAGCGACTTGGATTTCCATGACCGAGGCCGCGACCAATGAATATCCGGGACAGACGGAAGTGACCCTTAGATAATTATATAGTAGATGGACATTGTAGAATCAGACTGAAGGCAGCAAGACCACAAAAGTACAGATAATGAAAAAAGGAGTAAAGAAAGACCTGTAATACAAACCAGAATATCTCATAATCCTTAGTTTTCTCAAGTACAGTGGCTTTTGAAAGTATTCAGCCTTTCCTTGGGTTTTTACCTATTTTGTGACATTACAACCAGAGGAGAGAGTGCCCTGCTCTTGCTGACTAAGGGTACCGTCACACAGTGCCATTTTGATCGCTACGACGGTATGATTCGTGACGTTCTAGCGATATCGTTACGATATCGCAGTGTCTGACACGCAGCAGCGATCAGGGACCCTGCTGAGAATCGTACGTCGTAGCAGATCGTATGGAACTTTCTTTCGTCGCTTGATCACCCGCTGATATCGCTGGATCGTTGTGTGTGACAGCGATCCAGCGATGTGTTCGCTTGTAACCAGGGTAAACATCGGGTAACTAAGCGCAGGGCCGCGCTTAGTAACCCGATGTTTACCGTGGTTACCAGCGTAAACGTAAAAAAAACAAACAGTACATACTTGCATTCCGGTGTCTGTCCTCCGGCGTCTCAGCTTCTCTGCAGTGTGAGCGCCGGCCGGAAAGCGAGCACAGCGGTGACGTCTGACGTCACCGCTGTGCTTTCCGGCTATGGCGCTTACACAGTGGAGAGAAGCAGAATGCCGGGGACAGACACCGGAATGTAAGTATGTACTGTTTGTTTTTTTTACGTTTACGCTGGTAACCAGGGTAAACATCGGGTTACTAAGCGCGGCCCTGCGCTTAGTTACCTGATGTTTACCCTGGTTACCGGGGACTTCGGCATCGCTCCAGCGCCGTGATTGCAACGTGTGACCGCAGTCTACGACGCTGGAGCGATATTCATACGATCGCTGCGACGTCACGGATCGTGCCGTCGTAGCAATTAAAATGGCACTGTGTGACGGTACACTTAGTCTACCAAGGTAAACGCTATGTCTGGCGCCAAACCAACACAGCTCATTACCCCAAAAACATTACAATGTGTTTCTGCAGCAGGGACAAGTAAAATAATCAGAGTCGAGGATAACATGGATGTTGCAAAATACAGGAATATTCTTGAGCAAAGCTTGTTTCAGTCTCAGTGATTTGAGACTGGGATGGAACTTCACCTGCCAACAAGACAATGACCCAAAGCATACTGCTAAAGTGACACTTAAATGGTTTAAAGGGAAATGTGTAAATGTTTTTGAGTGTCCTAGTCAAAGCTCAGACCTTAATCCAATTGAGAATCTGTGGTCAGACTCCTTCAAATCATCTAAGGGTACTGTCACACAGTGCAATTTTCGTCGCTACGACGGCACGATCCGTGACGTCGCAGCGTCGTATGATTATCGCTCCAGCGTCGTAGACTGCGGTCACACTTTGCAATCACGGCGCTGGAGCGATGCCGAAGTCCCCGGGTAACCAGGTTAAACATCGGGTTACTAAGCGCAGGGCCGCGCTTAGTAACCCGATGTTTACCCTGGTTACCAGCGTAAACGTTAAAAAAACAAACAGTACAATACTTACATTCCGGTGTCTGTCCCCCGGCGCTGTGCTTCTCTGCACTGTGTAAGCACCATAGCCGGAAAGCAGAGCGGTGACGTCACCGCTGTGCTCGCTTTCCGGCCGGCAGGCGCTCACACAGTGCAGAGAAGCTGAGACGCCGGGGACAGACACCGGAATGTAAGTATGTACTGTTTGTTTTTTTAACGTTTACGCTTGTAACCAGGGTAAACATCGGGTTACTAAGCGCGGCCCTGCGCTTAGTTACCCGATGTTTACCCTGGTTACAAGCGAACACATCGCTGGATCGCTGTCACACACAACGATCCAGCGATGTCAGCGGGTGATCAATCGACGAAATAAAGTTCCAAACGATCTGCTACGACGTACGATTCTCAGCGTGATGTCTGATCGCAGTAGCGTGTCAGACACAGCGATATCGTAACGATATCGCTAGAACGTCACGAATCGTGCCATCGTAGCGATCAAAATTGCACTGTGTGACAGTACCCTAACTTGAAGGAGCTGGAGCAGTTTTACCTTGAGAAGTGGGCAAAAATCCCAATGGCAAGATATGGAAAGCTCATAGAGATTTATCCAAAGCGACTTGCAGCTGTAATAGCCGTAAAAGGAGGCTCTACAAAGTACTGACTTTAGGGGGTGGATAGTTATGCACACTGATGTTTACTTAAGCTGCCTGCTTATTCAGTTTAATGGGTAAGGGGAGCTTGGAATTTTGGTAAGAATCGACACACACAGCAAAAACACTGGCCAACGCAATTTTTCTGGCAAAAGGTTTTAAAACATATTTTAAGTCAATGTTGGCTGCTGATTACAAATATGAACTCCGTTTTTGGCTATCACATCAGGATTTTGAGATATTTTCAATTTTTGATGAAAATTACTCCTAATGTTTTATGATAAAAACACATGATTTTCGGTACTACATTTTGTATATTTTTAATCAAGGAATAACAAAGATTACAAAGTCTATGTACAGCAAATCAAATATACTTATAGAATTAAACTACAAAATATAAAAACATATAAATGGCACACAGATGAATGACAAATGGCAGTTATTTGAACTTTCTTTTCTTGGCTGATCTGTGATGTACAGCTTCTGGGTTGTCTCTCATCAAGCTCCAGCAATAGTCAGCCATCATATGTGAGTCCCGGCCTTGATACCATTCTTCCATTCTTTTAATGTCCTGATGAAAACACTCCCCTTGTTCCTCGCTCACATCCCCAAGGTTCTCTGGAAAAAAGTCCAAATGGCTGTGTAAATAGTGAATCTTGATACTCATTCTACATCCAAGATTTCGCAGACTCATTAGTAGCTCTTCCACAATCTCTTCATAGTTGTCTGCTTTCTTATTCCCTAGAAAATTCTGCACCACATCACAAAATGCATTCCAAACTCTTGCTTCTGTCTCATTCATTGATGTGATAAAATTTGGGTCTCTCATAAGTGTTCTTATTTGAGGTCCATCAAATATTCCAGCCTTTTTCTTCTCTTCACTAAGACCAGGAAAAGTTGAACATATATAGTTAAAGCATTCTCCACTGTGATTGAGAGCTTTGATGAACTGCTTCATCAATCCAAGTTTTATGTGTAAGGGAGGAAAGACAATATTCTTCCTATCCACTAGAGGATCATGGATGACATTCTTATCGCCAGATGCCAAACTCTGTCGCTGAGGCCATTCAGTTTTCACCCAATGCTCTGCTGTAGCTCTACTGTCCCAGTAGCACAGAAAACAAGGGTGTTTTGTGTACCCTCCTTGCAGACCCAAAAGAAAGTTAACCATTTTCAAATCAACACAAATTAACCACCCAAATTAAACTAAATTTACCTAAGTGAACCGTATAAACCGGCACTTTTCATACACTACTTATGTTTATCATGGAATTCATGAAAATGGCCTATATACCTATAGAGCAAAAACGTGATGTGATAGAGAAATTATAAGATCAGATTTGAATTCAGCACCCTCAAATTAGTCTAAAACTGTTCTTAAAGTCCATGCCAGAATTTCTTTTTTTTTTTTTGTAGACCAGTGAAATCAATGAAAATCGGAACCAGCACACTGATAGAAAATACTCTGTTGTTTTCTCCCACAGACATCTCAGACCTAATGCTCCTTGAAGTCTGCAAATCTGAAAATATCTACTATATGTCACCAGCGTCTCCATAGATGGCTGTACCCATCATCAGCTCTGCTGGAGACCACACAGCTCATCTCTCCAGGGCACTCCCATCTATGCTGAGAAACGAAAGTAAAAGTAGTTTACAGGGGAGGAGGTGGAAATGCATTGAGGAGTGTAGAATGGAGTCCTGCTGCCTGCGCTCCCTTATACTATGTGTGCAGCTACTAGGCGGTAAGGATTTGTGCTATCTTTGCATCTAGTGAAGCTCCTGTACTCAGTCCTAGTTGTATGGACCTTCTCATGTTCATCTGCTCTGTTACTTGTACACTGTTTACAAAGAGACTGGGAATTTTTCCTGGTTATCTGAACTGAGAGCTTGTGGTCTGAGTTCAGCAGTTGTCCTTCCAGTGTTCTGGAGTAAAAGCCCATTTAACTTCTATAAGAGTATGTGCCCACGATCAGGAACTGCTGCAGATTTGACGCTGCGTACATCCCCAGCGTCCAACCCACATCGGCCAGCTGTGACAGCATAGTGGATGGGATTTCAACAAATGCCATGTCCACTATGTATCCACAGACGCCTGCAGATCCCACCTGGACATTCAGAGCGGCTTTCAAGACCACAGAGTGTCAATTTCTCTTTTTCCCTTATT
This sequence comes from Ranitomeya variabilis, assembly GCF_051348905.1. NCBI lineage: Eukaryota > Metazoa > Chordata > Amphibia > Anura > Dendrobatidae > Ranitomeya > Ranitomeya variabilis. The sequence goes on from NC_135234.1 coordinate 95,995,518, forward strand.
TAGACGCCAGTCTCCGCAAGAGAAATTACGTCAATAGAAATGTATTGAATGCGGTAAATCTGCACGGTTCAGTGTCACAGCAAGCTTTAAGTTTTTCTATTTTTCAATCAAATTGTTTTTCATTTTAAATTATTGTTTATTATCTGCTCTTTTTTAGTTAACACGGGTGCTCTATACAAAAAAAACTTTCACTTGATTACCGTAATATTTTTCAGCAGATATTACACATTATGTATTTTAAACTTCGTGGGTGCAAATAACGATGAGCGGGACTGTATGATCTTTTGATCGCCCGTTATTGCTTTTTATTGCAATCTTGCGGCGACCAAAAAAAAACGCAAGCCTGGCGATTTTTTTTTTTTCTCTTTATGCCATTTATCAATTGGACTAATTTACTTTATATTTGGATAGATTGGGCATTTCTGAATGCAGTGATACCAAATGTATGTATTTTTTTTTTATTTTATTTTGAATGGGGCAAAAGGGGGTGACTTAAAGTTTTATATTTTTTTAAACTTTTTTTTTTTTTTTTTTACTTTTACATTTTACTTGCTATAATAGTCCCCTTAGGAAGTGTCACGCTCGCGCCCTGACTGGAAGGCGTGAGCACGCGGGGGTATGTGTGGCCCCACTGTGCCACAGACCAAACCTCCCTGGAAGGGGCGTAACTAAGTAGCTTCCTAGGTGTTCGCTGGAGCCTCTGATGGTGATGTCAGACTTGTGCAATAGGAAGCTACCAGGTACCACTCCAGGGTGGAGTCTGGTTGTGGCTGCTGATCCCACCGGGGAACGGAACATAGACAAGCAAGCGGGCACGGATGGCACATAGGCAGGCAGACGGGTACAACAGGAACACAGGCAGGCGGGCACGGCTGGCTCTCAGGGAGGCAGGCGGGCACGGATGGCACATAGGCAGGCAGACGGGTACAACAGGAACACAGGCAGGCGGGCACGGCTGGCTCTCTGGTAGGCAGGCAGGCACGGCTGGCTCTCTGGCAGGACTGGTGGACAGGACTGGTACACTGGAAGAACCGGTAGGGACCGGTCTGCAGGCAGGTAAGTAGAACGGGTAAGAACCTGTTCAGACACGAGAACCTAGGAACAAGTAGATAAAGACCGCAAGAGCGGATGCAGAGCGAAAGCACAGGAGCTAGAGCCAAGAACAGAAATGCAGGAGGCGGAGCCAAGTGCAGACAGGCAGGAGGCGGAGCCAAGAGCTGGAGGCGGAGCCAAGAGCGGAGGCGCTGGAGGCGGAGCCAGGTAGAACCGCAAGGAGCGGAGCCAGGTAGAACCGCAAGGAGCGGAGCCAGGTAGAACCGCAAGGAGCGGAGCCAGGTAGAACCGCAAGGAGCGGAGCCAGGTAGAACCGCAAGGAGCGGAGCCAGGTAGAACCGCAAGGAGCGGAGCCAGGTAGAACCGCAAGGAGCGGAGCCAGGTAGAACCGCAAGGAGCGGAGCCAGGTAGAACCGCAAGGAGCGGAGCCAGGTAGAACCGCAAGGAGCGGAGCCAGGTAGAACCGCAAGGAGCGGAGCCAGGTAGAACCGCAAGGAGCGGAGCCAGGTAGAACCGCAAGGAGCGGAGAGGTGCTGCGGGAGGGGTCTCTGCAGCAAAGCTGAGCTGAGCCACAAAGAATGTGGAGAGAAGCTGCAGCAAGGGATAACTGCAACAGCAGAAGATAAGCAGAGTAGAAAGGAGCAGAAACGCAGAAGGGAGGAGCAGAGGTAAAGTCACAAAGGTTCAGAGCAGACAGAGCTGCAAGAGTGCGGAGTGTAAGCAGACTGAGAATACAAGGAAAGACAACAGGGAAGGAAGCCAAAGACTAGGAGACCGAGGTAAGACAAAGTACAGACAAGGCAATGGAACAAGACACACGGACAAAGACACTGGGACCAGGATATACTGCCTCCTGGTGGGCGGACAACAAGACCAAGGAAATAACACAGAGAATCCTCCAGAGAGGGAGTAACTCAGAGCAAGGCCAGGCAAACTCAGAAGCAAGACACTAACTGAGCTAACACATTGCACAGGCCCAGAACACTGGGTGAAGCTGCACTATATACTGGAGGCCTCTTGGTAATTGGTCAGGAACAGATTGGACAGATGCACCTGATTGCTATAAGAACCAGAGAGTTCAGGCGCCGCCCCTCTATACACAGAACCATGAAGCATGCAGAGAGCAGAGACACAGAACATGGAGCTGGCAAGAAACAGAAACCACATCATGACCTGGAGCAGTGGGTAAGAGTGTGAGAGATGCGAGGCCATGACGTGATGCCAGCAGAGTTGTTACAGTACCCCCCCCCTTTACGGCCCCTCTTCTTCAAGCCCGCCAGAATAACTTGTAGAAGAAGGATGGGAGCACACATAGTCCAGGCCAACATGACATCTTCAGGGTAGAAGGTGGCAGGAGAGTCACCAGGTATCTCAGAAAACAAAGTCTCTTTGTGCTCTGCAGGGTTAGCTTCATCAGAAATCTCGGATAGGAAAGTCTCATTGTACCCAATAGGGTTAGCTTTCTCAAAGGACTGGACCATTTCCTCAGGGTAGACAAGAAGCAGGGACTTGGAAGATACCGATTTGTTATCTTCACCAGCCGGCCACATGGAAGCTGAAGGAATACTGACAGGATACACCTTCTGCCCGATATCCAGAGACAAACTTTCAGATAGCAGAGATGTTCTAGAGTACTGAACACAGGAAAAGTCACTAGAGATGAATGTGGAGAGCATCAGCTCCACCGGGTCAGAGAAGAATTGAGGTGAACAAACTTCTGTTTTGAAATCTTCACCAGCCGGCCACAAGGACGCAGAAGGTATAAACATAGGAACCATCTTCTGCCCGTTATCCAGAAGAAATCGTCCAAGCGGCGGGGATGTTCCTAGGAACGGAATACAGGTAAAGTCGTTGGAGATGTGTGGAGAGATAGTCACCGCTTCCCCATCTTCGGTGACATTAGCACATCTTGACTCGACGACTAAGTGTTTACTGGTATAGTCGCTGGAGATGTGTGGAGACATAGTCACCGTTTCCCCATCTTCGGTGACGTCAGCACAGCTTGACTCGACGACTAGCAGACCAGCAGAAGAAGATGTCACTGCTGAGTGTCTTTGACGCATGGGAACCAGACACTTCTCAAGACTGGGTAAGTTCAAACGAAGCACTTTACTGCAACTCTTGACCAGAGCGGGTGGTAGAGTCCTTGGCTTAGAATGACCCATGGGCATAACAGACAGCATATGGAAAACAAAATTCTTTGTGTATAAGGCTCCAACTTGGAGCTGTAGTTGTCCTTGCAGGACTAGACTGCTCTTTAGCAGGGTTCGGCCATTATCAGGCAACGCCCACACTGGGTTCTGGAGCTGAAGAACGGAGACCATACACCGACTCCGTATGACAGGCGCCTTAGACACACCAAAGCTCCCAGAAGGCAGAGAAACAGTCATTAACTTAGATGGAGAGGAAGTACTCTCGCCAGGGGCAGCCTCTCCAACTGGCCCGAGGTTTTGGAGCTTAAGATCCCCTGGACAGAGGCCATCCAGGTGTTCCTCACAACAGCAGCGACATTGTATGCCCTTCTTATGGCTGATTTCAGGCTGCTGCTTTGCCAGCCCACTCTCATCAACCTGCTTAGGCTTCACACAGGTTGCAGCTTTAACGGGTAGAGGAACAGGAGGGTCACAGACGGTCATGGCTTGACGTGGGGGTTTCTTCACGGGTTTCGCCCGTCTGGAGCGCCTCTCGGATCTAGATGGGGAAGACTTAACAGGAGCAGCAGGACAAGGCTTGTCAAAGACTTTACGGAAGGCCACTAGGAAGGCCCCTAGGTTCATGACAATAGGATCCCCTGCTTCCCAGAGGGGAGTTATCCATATTAGAGCATCTTCGGCCAGGTAGGACATGATGTAACCCACCTTGACCCAGTCAGAGGGGAAACAAGCTGCATTCTGCAGGATGTAGCGTAAGCACTTCTTCAGGAACCCCTGGCATTCTTCAGGATTCCCATAGAACCTAGGTGGGTCAGCTGGGTAGTGCTCCTCCTCATAGGCCTGAAGTTGCTTGAAGAGAGCATTAGAGACAATAATTGGGTCAGAGGTCTCTTCAATCTGAACCACCCTTGGTGGAACAAATTTTTCAGGTTGCTCATACGGGCAGGAAAAAAGTTCATCATGCTCTGCGAGCGGTAGGACATGGGATACAGCGGAGGCCATGGCCTGTGCAAACTGTCACGCTCGCGCCCTGACTGGAAGGCGTGAGCACGCGGGGGTATGTGTGGCCCCACTGTGCCACAGACCAAACCTCCCTGGAAGGGGCGTAACTAAGTAGCTTCCTAGGTGTTCGCTGGAGCCTCTGATGGTGAGGTCAGACTTGTGCAATAGGAAGCTACCAGGTACCACTCCAGGGTGGAGTCTGGTTGTGGCTGCTGATCCCACCGGGGAACGGAACATAGACAAGCAAGCGGGCACGGATGGCACATAGGCAGGCAGACGGGTACAACAGGAACACAGGCAGGCGGGCACAGCTGGCTCTCAGGGAGGCAGGCGGGCACGGATGGCACATAGGCAGGCAGACGGGTACAACAGGAACACAGGCAGGCGGGCACGGCTGGCTCTCTGGTAGGCAGGCAGGCACGGCTGGCTCTCTGGCAGGACTGGTGGACAGGACTGGTACACTGGAAGAACCGGTAGGGACCGGTCTGCAGGCAGGTAAGTAGAACGGGTAAGAACCTGTTCAGACACGAGAACCTAGGAACAAGTAGATAAAGACCGCAAGAGCGGATGCAGAGCGAAAGCACAGGAGCTAGAGCCAAGAACAGAAATGCAGGAGGCGGAGCCAAGTGCAGACAGGCAGGAGGCGGAGCCAAGAGCTGGAGGCGGAGCCAAGTGCAAAGGCGCTGGAGGCGGAGCCAAGAGCGGAGGCGCTGGAGGCGGAGCCAAGAGCGGAGGCGCTGGAGGCGGAGCCAAGAGCGGAGGCGCTGGAGGCGGAGCCAAGAGCGGAGGCAAGAGCGGAGGCAAGAGCGGAGGCGGAGCCAAGAGCGGAGGCGCTGGAGGCGGAGCCAAGAGCGGAGGCGCTGGAGGCGGAGCCAAGAGCGGAGGCGCTGGAGGCGCAGCCAAGTAGAACCGCAAGGAGCGGAGCCAGGTAGAACCGCAAGGAGCGGAGCCAGGTAGAACCGCAAGGAGCGGAGCCAGGTAGAACCGCAAGGAGCGGAGCCAGGTAGAACCGCAAGGAGCGGAGCCAGGTAGAACCGCAAGGAGCGGAGCCAGGTAGAACCGCAAGGAGCGGAGCCAGGTAGAACCGCAAGGAGCGGAGCCAGGTAGAACTGCAAGGAGCGGAGCCAGGTAGAACCGCAAGGAGCGGAGCTAGGTAGAACCGCAAGGAGCGGAGAGGTGCTGCGGGAGGGGTCTCTGCAGCAAAGCTGAGCTGAGCCACAAAGAATGTGGAGAGAAGCTGCAGCAAGGGATAACTGCAACAGCAGAAGATAAGCAGAGTAGAAAGGAGCAGAAACGCAGAAGGGAGGAGCAGAGGTAAAGTCACAAAGGTTCAGAGCAGACAGAGCTGCAAGAGTGCGGAGTGTAAGCAGACTGAGAATACAAGGAAAGACAACAGGGAAGGAAGCCAAAGACTAGGAGACCGAGGTAAGACAAAGTACAGACAAGGCAATGGAACAAGACACACGGACAAAGACACTGGGACCAGGATATACTGCCTCCTGGTGGGCGGACAACAAGACCAAGGAAATAACACAGAGAATCCTCCAGAGAGGGAGTAACTCAGAGCAAGGCCAGGCAAACTCAGAAGCAAGACACTAACTGAGCTAACACATTGCACAGGCCCAGAACACTGGGTGAAGCTGCACTATATACTGGAGGCCTCTTGGTAATTGGTCAGGAACAGATTGGACAGATGCACCTGATTGCTATAAGAACCAGAGAGTTCAGGCGCCGCCCCTCTATACACAGAACCATGAAGCATGCAGAGAGCAGAGACACAGAACATGGAGCTGGCAAGAAACAGAAACCACATCATGACCTGGAGCAGTGGGTAAGATAGTGTGAGAGATGCGAGGCCATGACGTGATGCCAGCAGAGTTGTTACAGGAAGCTTGAAGCGATCGCTTTGGCCCTACTACGTGTAGCCGAAATCATTATCTTCTAGGAACGCGGGCCATGGCTTGCAATCATAGGAGATCTGCAGTGGCAAGCATGGGCATCTTCTGTAGACCCCCTGCTGTCATGCCGACCCATCGGGGTCCTTTGATAATGTGACAGGGGCACCGATGGTTGGGTCTTATGACGCACTTCTGGTAAATGCGAGTTAAATCCGCTGTCAGTGATTGACAGCACCAGTACATTGCGCAGCCCACGCAGTACATTGCGCAGCCCACGCAGTACATTGTGCAGCCCACGCAGTACATTGCGCAGCCCACGCAGTACATTGCACAGCCCACGTAGTACATTGCGCAGCCCACGTAGTACATTGCGCAGCCCACGTAGTACATTGCGCAGCCCACGTTGTATATTGCGCAGCCCACGTATATAGCAATGTGGGCATGATATCCCTGTTAAAAAAAAAAAAAAGAATTAAAATAAAAAATAGTTATATACTCACCTTCCGTTGGCCCCTGGATCAAGAAAGCGGTGACCGATGCTCCTCGTGCGCTTCGGTCTGAAGAGTGCATTGCGGTCTCGCAAGATGATGACGTAGCGGTCTCGCGAGACCGCTACATCATCATCTCGCGAGATTGCAATGCATGGTGCGGTTAACGGAGCGTTGCTAGCAGCGGGAAAAGCGCCGGTAGGTGAGTATATGATGATTTTTTTTATTATTATTTTTAACATTAGATTTTTTTACAATTGAAGCTGCATAGGCAGCCTCAATAGTAAAAAAAAGTTGGTCACACAGGGTTAATAGCAGCGTTAATGGACTGCGTTACACGCGGTCCATTAGCGCTGCCATTAACCTTGTGTGAGCGCTGACTGGAGGGGAGTATGGAGCGGGCACTGACTGCGGGGAGGAAGGAGCGGCCATGTTGCCGTCGGACTGCGCCCGTCGCTGATTGGTCGTGGCAATGGTCGTGGGCGTGTTGCCACGACCAATCAGCGACTTGGATTTCCATGACCGAGGCCGCGACCAATGAATATCCGGGACAGACGGAAGTGACCCTTAGATAATTATATAGTAGATGGACATTGTAGAATCAGACTGAAGGCAGCAAGACCACAAAAGTACAGATAATGAAAAAAGGAGTAAAGAAAGACCTGTAATACAAACCAGAATATCTCATAATCCTTAGTTTTCTCAAGTACAGTGGCTTTTGAAAGTATTCAGCCTTTCCTTGGGTTTTTACCTATTTTGTGACATTACAACCAGAGGAGAGAGTGCCCTGCTCTTGCTGACTTAGTCTACCAAGGTAAACGCTATGTCTAGTGCCAAACCAACACAGCTCATTACCCCAAAAACATTACAATGTGTTTCTGCAGCAGGGACAAGTAAAATAATCAGAGTCGAGGATAACATGGATGTTGCAAAATACAGGAATATTCTTGAGCAAAGCTTGTTTCAGTCTCAGTGATTTGAGACTGGGATGGAACTTCACCTGCCAACAAGACAATGACCCAAAGCATACTGCTAAAGTGACACTTAAATGGTTTAAAGGGAAATGTGTAAATGTTTTGGAGTGTCCTAGTCAAAGCTCAGACCTTAATCCAATTGAGAATCTGTGGTCAGACTCCTTCAAATCATCTAACTTGAAGGAGCTGGAGCAGTTTTACCTTGAGAAGTGGGCAAAAATCCCAATGGCAAGATATGGAAAGCTCATAGAGATTTATCCAAAGCGACTTGCAGCTGTAATAGCCGTAAAAGGAGGCTCTACAAAGTACTGACTTTAGGGGGTGGATAGTTATGCACACTGATGTTTACTTAAGCTGCCTGCTTATTCAGTTTAATGGGTAAGGGGAGCTTGGAATTTTGGTAAGAATCGACACACACAGCAAAAACACTGGTCAACGCAATTTTTCTGGCAAAAGGTTTTAAAACATATTTTAAGTCAATGTTGGCTGCTGATTACAAATATGAACTCCGTTTTTGGCTATCACATCAGGATTTTGAGATATTTTCAATTTTTGATGAAAATTACTCCTAATGTTTTATGATAAAAACACATGATTTTCGGTACTACATTTTGTATATTTTTAATCAAGGAATAACAAAGATTACAAAGTCTATGTACAGCAAATCAAATATACTTATAGAATTAAACTACAAAATATAAAAACATATAAATGGCACACAGATGAATGACAAATGGCAGTTATTTGAACTTTCTTTTCTTGGCTGATCTGTGATGTACAGCTTCTGGGTTGTCTCTCATCAAGCTCCAGCAATAGTCAGCCATCATATGTGAGTCCCGGCCTTGATACCATTCTTCCATTGTTTTAATGTCCTGATGAAAACACTCCCCTTGTTCCTCGCTCACATCCCCAAGGTTCTCTGGAAAAAAGTCCAAATGGCTGTGTAAATAGTGAATCTTGATACTCATTCTACATCCAAGATTTCGCAGACTCATTGGTAGCTCTTCCACAATCTCTTCATAGTTGTCTGCTTTCTTATTCCCTAGAAAATTCTGCACCACATCACAAAATGCATTCCAAACTCTTGCTTCTGTCTCATTCATTGATGTGATAAAATTTGGGTCTCTCATAAGTGTTCTTATTTGAGGTCCATCAAATATTCCAGCCTTTTTCTTCTCTTCACTAAGACCAGGAAAAGTTGAACATATATAGTTAAAGCATTCTCCACTGTGATTGAGAGCTTTGATGAACTGCTTCATCAATCCAAGTTTTATGTGTAAGGGAGGAAAGACAATATTCTTCCTATCCACTAGAGGATCATGGATGACATTCTTATCGCCAGATGCCAAACTCTGTCGCTGAGGCCATTCAGTTTTCACCCAATGCTCTGCTGTAGCTCTACTGTCCCAGTAGCACAGAAAACAAGGGTGTTTTGTGTACCCTCCTTGCAGACCCAAAAGAAAGTTAACCATTTTCAAATCAACACAAATTAACCACCCAAATTAAACTAAATTTACCTTAGTGAACCGTATAAACCAGCACTTTTCATACACTACTTATGTTTATCATGGAATTCATGAAAATGGCCTATATACCTATAGAGCAAAAACGTGATGTGATAGAGAAATTATAAGATCAGATTTGAATTCAGCACCCTCAAATTAGTCTAAAACTGTTCTTAAAGTCCATGCCAGAATTTCTTTTTTTTTTGTAGACCAGTGAAATCAATGAAAATCGGAACCAGCACACTGATAGAAAATACTCTGTTGTTTTCTCCCACATACATCTCAGACCTAATGCTCCTTGAAGTCTGCAAATCTGATAATATCTACTATATGTCAGCAGCGTCTCCATAGATGGCTGTACCCATCATCTGCTCTGCTGGAGACCACACAGCTCATCTCTCCAGGGCACTCCCATCTATGCTGAGAAACGAAAGTAAAAGTAGTTTACAGGGGAGGAGGTGGAAATGCATTGAGGAGTGTAGAATGGAGTCCTGCTGCCTGCGCTCCCTTATACTATGTGTGCAGCTACTAGGCGGTAAGGATTTGTGCTATCTCTGTATCTAGTGACTCTCCTGTACTCAGTCCTAGTTGTATGGACCTTCTCGTGTTCATCTGCTCTGTTACCTGTACACTGTTTACAAAGAGACTGGGAATTTTTCCTGGTTATCTGAATATCTGAACTGAGAGCTTGTGGTCTGAGTTCAGCAGTTGTCCTTCCAGTGTTCTGTAGTAAAAGCCCATTTAACTTCTATAAGAGTATGTGCCCACGATCAGGAACTGCTGCAGATTTGACGCTGCGTACATCCCCAGCGTCCAACCAGCATCGGCCAGCTGTGACAGCATAGTGGATGGGATTTCAACAAATGCCATGTCCACTATGTATCCACAGACGCCTGCAGATCCCACCTGGACATTCAGAGCGGCTTTCAAGACCACAGCGTGTCAATTTCTCTTTTTCCCTTATTTAGATGCCAGTCTCCGCAAGAGAAATTACGTCAATAGAAATGTATTGAATGCGGTAAATCTGCACGGTTCAGTGTCATAGCAAGCTTTAGGTTTTTCTATTTTTCAATCAAATTGTTTTTCATTTTAAATTATTGTTTATCATCTGCTCTTTTTTAGTTAACACGGGTGCTCTATACAAAAAAAACTTTCACTTGATTACCGAAAAAATTTTCAGCAGATATTACACATTATGTATTTTAAACTTCGTGGGTGCAAATAATGATGAGCGGGACTGTATGATCTTTTGATCGCCCGTTATTGCACTTTATTGCAATCTTGCGGCGACCAAAAAAAACGCAATCCTGGCGATTTTTTTTTTCCTCTTTATGCCATTGGACTAATTTACTTTATATCTGGATAGATTGGGCATTTCTGAATGCAGTGATACCAAATGTATGTATGTATTTTTTTTTTTTTTTTGAATGGGGCAAAAGGGGGTGACTTAATGTTTTATATTTTTTTTAAACATTTTTTTTTTTTTAACTTTTACATTTTACTTGCTATAATAGTCCCCTTAGGAAGCTTGAAGCTGCGATCATCCGATCGCTTTGGCCCTACTACATGTAGCAGAAATCATTATCTTCTAGGAACGCAGGCCATGGCTTGCAATCATAGGAGATCTGCAGTGGCAAGCACGGGGATCTTCTGTAGACCCCCTGCTGTCATGCCGACCCATCGGGGTCCTTTGATCATGTGACAGGGGCACTGATGGTTGGGTCTTATAACGCACTTTTGGTAAATGTGAGTTAAATCCGCTGTCAGTGATTGACAGCACCATTTAACATGTTAACAGCTGTGGGTGGACCGCGATTCCACCCACGGCTGTTAGAGGCACAAATCAGTTGTCGTGTCGGGAAAGATGCAGGCTCAGTGTCAGAGCCCACATCAAATTGGGGTAGACGACCTTAGACGTACCTATACGTCCAAGGTCGTAAAAAAGTTAATATTGAATGCAAGTTTATGCATCTTCAAGGACTTCTTCCTACAGTATAAGCCAAAGAGAAGATCTATGTCTTACAATATAGAGGACATCCACACTGCCATACAGACACCATTGGTAGCCAGTTGTAAAGCAACAGAAAAAGAGCCATAGCACTGCTATATGATTCCGCTCTAAGAGAAATCTTTCAGACTAGTGCTAAACTTTGTAATATACATTATTTGTAGACACCAAGCACACACTGGGTACCCAGCTGTAAGTGTGTTTTTATTGCTTACATTCACATATATGTAAACAGCATGCTCACAGACAATGCAGCCCCTACAAAGCCAATGATTTTATTAACAGCAGATTTGTTACCATAATTTCTTATTCATTCATTTCTTATTACTGGACAATCCAGTGACATCTAAAGTGGCCATAGTTTGTCTGCTGTAACGGAATACTCAAAGTCTGCAGATGATCAGTGGCAGCTGATTGCCAGCATCGGTCATAAGACACAAAAATGCAATGTCACCTCCGGGAGACTAGGGGATGACAATGGAAGAGTGGCTCTGGTATGGGAGATAAGTATGCGTTTCCCTCATTGTAATATGGCAACGTTAATTGTCAAGGGGTTTCCTAGTATTGGTCAAGCCTTTTGGTACTTATTCAAGTAGTTGTTCACTACTCAGACAACTCTTTTTCAATCACTGTTTCCCCCCAAAAAATAACGCCTATATTCACCTCCGGTACCCGTATTGTACCAACAGTGTCAACACTTGCTTTCCTGGGGCTCGAGAATCACGCAATCCCTGCAGCCAATTACTTTCCGCTTTACTGTCCCTTCCTCCTTTGGACAAATCAGACATCTGGAGGAAGTGATAGAGCAGCCGCAGCTCTCACTTCTGATATCTGATTTGTCTGAAGGAGAAGACCATGGAGCGGGTGATGATTGTACGCAGTGTTATGTCGCGCAAGCCCTGAGAGAGCCAGAGCCAACACCACTGGAATGCCGCCAGCACCGGAGGTGAATATAGGTGTCATTTTTTTACAAGGGGGAAACCATAGAGATTGAGAAGAGGTTATCCGAGTAGGAGACAACCCATTTTAACCTCTTCGTCATTCATTGATGCCTGGATTGGCTGTTTGGGTAACTGCTAGTGATGAGCGAGTGTACTCGTTGCTCGGGTTTTCCGGAGCACGCTCGGGTTGTCTCTGAGTATTTGTTAGTGTTTGGAGATTTAGTTTTCATCGCAGCAGCTGGATGATTTATAGCTACTAGCCAGGCTGAGTGTATGTGGCATGTAATCAAGCTGGCTAGTAGCTGTAAATCATTCAGCTGTGGCGATGAAAACAAAATCTCCGAACACTAACAAATACTCGGAGACCACCCGAGCAACGAGTATATTCGCTCATCACTAGCAACTGCTCCACTTTATCATGGCTGCCTTTTGAGGTTCTGGTGTCATTTGATCACAGTAATTTGATTATAAATGATACAGCTGTTTTTATTTTAGTGATTGGGGTTTTTTTTTTTTTGTTTGTTTTTCCAGGTGCCTGGACCATTAAAGAAACGACATTCATAAAATTACCCTGTCTACATGAAAGTACATACCATCATCCGCTGAATGAACAACCTGCTTCTCCACATCCAGCGTGGGTAGTTCTTGGAGGTGGACAGGACACTAATTTAGATTTTTGGGGAGTTAAATTTATTTTTAAAGGTGAGTTCAATGCTTATACCCTTCTGAGTAGAAATGGCTTCTCTACTGAATTTTGTTTTAGTTAATGAAAAAGAAACTGATGTAATTGAGAATTGCAGGACAAAACAAATCTAAGCTCTGGAAGACAGACCATGAAAAAATAAAAAATCCACTCCAGACCACTACCAATCCTTGTTGTACCACTAGTTCCTGACCTGTTATAATTGACGTGTAATATATCAAAAGAAGTGTTACATAGTTATAATGGTTATCTAGAGAAATTATCCTTACATTAGGCATATGAGTGGTTTCTTTTTTGCTGGATGAATTGTAGGCTTAAAGTGGACCTTTTATCAACATTTTTCTTGTTGAACTGGACACATTATGTAATAGTGGCTGCAGAGCAGAATAAAATGTGACTGTTTTTTGTTTCATCGCTCGCTTGTTGCATCGAAGATATTACCAATCAAAGTATTTGTCATCTAATAATTTTTTTTTAAGTCCTCGGGGGCGTTATCAGAGGTTTTTTTTCGTAGGGTTTATACTTTTTCCCCTGTATGTTGATGACCAATCATAATCGGGCTGAAACATTCAGGAGAAAAAGAACACATCCCCAAAATAGCTCAGAACAAGCTACTCCTATATGAGATGTAATGACAGCCTGATCTCACTTCAGAGTAATTACAAGTGACTAAGAGTACAACACACTGACACTTTTTAGCTTTCATCTCACAGTCCATGTGAAGGAGCAGTACAACTGAGTTTAGCTGTGTAACATTACAAACCCTTCTATCAACTCTCCTCTCATAGTGCTGCAAGTTCAGCTATACAGCCCCTCACCCCACACAGACTGCCAGGAGAAGGAAGCTCAAAGGTGTCAATAATCACACTTTATCTGTAGTGCTCACAGCATCCTGTAACCCCTCTGCAGTGAGACCATGCTGTCATTACATCTCACACAGGGGTAGGATGTTCTGATCTATTTTGGGGCATGTTCTTCTTACCGCTGAGTGTTGTTGCCTGCTTATGATTGGTCAACATCTTAGGCTTCTTTCACACTAGCGTCGGCCCGACGTGCCGACGCACGTTGTGAAAGTAATGCCCGACGTGGGCAGCGGAAGCAGTCTTACGACGCTTCCGCTGCCCCATTGTAATGTCCGGAGAGGAGGGGGCGGAGTTTCGGCCGTGCATGCGCGGTCGAAAATGGCGGACAGGACACGCAAAAAAAGTTACTTGTAACCTTTTTTGTGCCGACGGTCCGCCAAAACACGACGCAACCGTCGCACGACGGTTGCGACGTGTGGCCATACGTCGCAATGCGTCGCTAATGTTAGTCTATGGGGAAAAAACGCATCCTGCAGACAACTTTGCAGGATGCGTTTTTTCTCCTAAGCGACGCATTGCGACGTATTCAAAACTACGCTAGTGTGAAAGTAGCCTTACTGGGAAAAGAAGTACACGCCCCTAGTGAAAACTCTGATAACACTTTGGAATTAACGGATATTAACTCATTAGGTGGTAAATATTTTGATTGTTAATATCTCTGCAATGGAGAGGTAAAATAAAAAATAAAAAAATTTCCTGCTCTGCAGCTAATGTTAAATGTTACATTGTGTATCCAGTTCAGCATGAAAAATTTGTGAAAGTTCCTCTGTAAAGGGAACTTATCTAGGGGATTTTATTATATACTAGCTGAAGAGCCCGACGTTGCCCAGGCATAGTAACTGTTAGTTATAGCACCTCACTTCTCTCATTTTCCCATCACGCCTCTCATTTTCCCCCTCACATCTCTCATTTTCCCCTCACTCCTCTCATTTTCCCCCTCACACTTCATTTTCCCCCTCACACTTCACTTTCCCCCTCACACCTCTCATTTTCTCCCCTCACTTCTCTCATTTCCCCCCCAAAACCTGTCATTTTGACCTCACACCTGTCTTTTTCCAATCACTCCACTATTTTGCACTCACACCTCTTCATTTTCACCTCACACCTCTTATTTTCCCCTCAGTATATACCTGTATGTCATCTGCTCCTGTATATAGTATATACCTTTGTCATCTCCTCCTGTATATAGTATATACACCTGTATGTCATTTCCCCTGTATATACTGTAGTATATAACTGTATGTCATCTCCTTCTGTATAGAGTATATACCTGTAAGTCATCTCCTCATGTATATAGTATATACCTGTATGTCACCTCCTGTATATAGTATATACCTGTATGTCATCTATCCTGTATATAGTATATACCTGTGAGTCATCTCCCCTGTATATAGTATATACCTGTGTCATCTCCCCTGTATATAGTATATACCTGTATGTCATCTCTTCTGTATATACTATATACCTGTATGTCATCTCCTCCTATATATAGTATATACCTGTATGTCATCTCCTGTATATAGTATATACCTGTATGTCATCTCCCCTGTATATAGTATATACCTGTATGTCATCTCCCCTGTATATAGTATATAACTGTATGTCATCTCCTCCTGTATAGAGTATATACCTGTAAGTCATCTCCTCATGTATATAGTATATACCTGTATGTCACCTCCTGTATATAGTATATACCTGTATGTCACCTCCTGTATATAGTATATACCTGTATGTCATCTATCCTGTATATAGTATATACCTGTGAGTCATCTCCCCTGTATATAGTATATACCTGTATGTCATCTCCCCTGTATATAGTATATACCTGTATGTCATCTCTTCTGTATATACTATATACCTGTATGTCATCTCCTCCTATATATAGTATATACCTGTATGTCATCTCCTGTATATAGTATATACCTGTATGTCATCTCCCCTGTATATAGTATATACCTGTATGTCATCTCCCCTGTATATAGTATATAACTGTATGTCATCTCCTCCTGTATAGAGTATATACCTGTAAGTCATCTCATGTATATAGTATATACCTGTATGTCACCTCCTGTATATAGTATATACCTGTATGTCATCTATCCTGTATATAGTATATACCTGTGAGTCATCTCCCCTGTATATAGTATATACCTGTGTCATCTCCCCTGTATATAGTATATACCTGTATGTCATCTCTTCTGTATATACTATATACCTGTATGTCATCTCCTCCTATATATAGTATATACCTGTATGTCATCTCCTGTATATAGTATATACCTGTATGTCATCTCCCCTGTATATAGTATATACCTGTATGTCATCTCCCCTGTATATAGTATATAACTGTATGTCATCTCCTCCTGTATAGAGTATATACCTGTAAGTCATCTCCTCATGTATATAGTATATACCTGTATGTCACCTCCTGTATATAGTATATACCTGTATGTCACCTCCTGTATATAGTATATACCTGTATGTCATCTATCCTGTATATAGTATATACCTGTGAGTCATCTCCCCTGTATATAGTATATACCTGTATGTCATCTCCCCTGTATATAGTATATACCTGTATGTCATCTCTTCTGTATATACTATATACCTGTATGTCATCTCCTCCTATATATAGTATATACCTGTATGTCATCTCCTGTATATAGTATATACCTGTATGTCATCTCGCCTGTATATAGTATATACCTGTATGTCATCTCCCCTGTATATAGTATATAACTGTATGTCATCTCCTCCTGTATAGAGTATATACCTGTAAGTCATCTCCTCATGTATATAGTATATACCTGTATGTCACCTCCTGTATATAGTATATACCTGTATGTCACCTCCTGTATATAGTATATACCTGTATGTCATCTATCCTGTATATAGTATATACCTGTGAGTCATCTCCCCTGTATATAGTATATACCTGTATGTCATCTCCCCTGTATATAGTATATACCTGTATGTCATCTCTTCTGTATATACTATATACCTGTATGTCATCTCCTCCTACATATAGTATATACCTGTATGTCATCTCCTGTATATAGTATATACCTGTATGTCATCTCCCCTGTATATAGTATATACCTGTATGTCATCTCCCCTGTATATAGTATATACCTGTATGTCATCTCCTCCTGTATATAATATATAGCTGTATGTCATCTCCTCCTGTATATAGCATATACGTGTGTCATCTCCCCTGTATATAGTATATACCTGTATGCCATCTCCTCCTGTATATAATATATAGCTGTATGTCATCTCCTCCTGTATATAGTATATACGGGTATATCATCTCCCCTGTATATAGTATATACCTGTATGCCATCTCCTCCTGGCTGTCATGTTTCTTTTAACATGCAATTTTATCTTATTTTTGACCCTGCATTTTTTATTTTCATATTTTCTCTGTTGGGAGTGTTATGCTTTTAATAAAGCTGCTTTGTTTTTGATACCTCTTCTTGGTTTTTGCTTTGATAAAACTTTATTGATTTACTTAGGTGCGGATTACATGCGTTTTTGATGTTTTTCTGCCTCGGAAATGCACTAAAAATGCATTTGCTTTTTTTGCCGTGGATTTTCCGCATCTAAACTAAGTCCATCGGGAAAATGCGCACAGAAAACTCAGAACCTGCAAGAGAAATTGCCATGTTGTGGATGTGAATCACGCACCACAGGTCAGTTTACAGTGAGTAACATGAATGCACTTTGGGCAGGAGATTCCTATAAATCCCATTCACATTGCTGGAACTGTAAGATGATGCGTTTTTGGTGCCGCAAAAAACGCAGCATCAAAACCGCGCCAAAAGCTCATTGTGGGAACATGGCCTTAGGCTTTATCTGCCTCCTAGTAATATTTTTCATGACCTCTGTATTATCCCTAAGCATCGCTGCAGTGTGTGAAAATGCTGGGTAATACCAATGCATTTGTATATGGGTACGTCCGGGGCCGCTTTCATTCATCCCTCCAGTTCTCTGACATCCCAGTGTGGGCGAGAAGAACAGTGAGGAGGTGGAGAGGACGCCGATGTGGGCACAATACTATCGAGCACGAGGAATGACTGACAGCAGTAGCTTTTTGATCACTTTTTAGTATGTGTTTTAAAGGTAACAAAAATGTTTTCTGTTTTTCCTTATGCAACTTACCGTTTGAGTTAAACTCATTTTTATTTTTGATAGATCAGACTGTTACTGACGTGGCAAGACAATACTAAGCATGCTTTTTTTGCTTTGTTTTATTGGAAAAAGGGAGGAATTTAAACTTTTAGGGTATGTGTCCACGTTCAGGAAACGCTGCGTTTTTGACTCTGCGTTTTTCCGCAGTGTCAAAAACGCAGCGTCCAGATGTTACAGCATAGTGGAGGGGATTTCATGAAATCCCGACTCCACTATGCGTTAAAAAACGCATGCGTTTTTGCCGCGAAAACGCATGCGCAGTGCGTTTTTTCAAAACGCAGCATGTTGCTACTATGAGCAAAACACACAGGTACACCACAGGTGACCTGCCAGTGACCTCAGGTGCAGTTTTGGTCAGGATTTTACTTGCATAAAATCCTGACCAAAGCCTGAAGCAATCCTGAACGTGGACACATACCCTTAGGTTTTTTTTAGTATTTTACGTGTGCCACATCGCTGTGAATTTGTTCTGCCCTTTCTCTGACAGATTGCCTCTTCTCTCGTCTTTTGTCAAGTGTACTATGCATCAGTAGCCTGCAGATGGCAGCATAACACCATGCATTTTCTGATTATGGTTACTTTTTCTTCCTCAATAATTCCGCTCTGAAAAAAAAAAAAAAATGAAAGAGTTTTCATTAAAGTTATTAACCATCCATAACATTTGTTTGTGGGCATTCGTAAGAGAAATGTTAATCCTCTACAGACCGCTATTTATGTTCCTATTATTACTAATAAAAATAGCTAGAGATGAGCGAATTGATCATTAATAGAATTACCTATGAATTTCCGTAAAAATTCATTATGTAACAAATCCGTATTGTTGAGGAACTCATTTTGCACAAATATAGTAAAAGAAAGCCATTCGGATGGTTTCTGACAGTCAGGAAAAGGTTAAAAAACAAAGAACTCTGGTATTTGCCTCTCCTCTACCCTCCCCATATCTATCCCACCCTCACTGCCCACCCAGTCCTCCACTTGGCTCTTCTTCACCCTGTGGGTCTTCCGGTGGGCATCATCCCTTACTAATTCCTACCAAATCAAGTGGGGTGGATGTAATCGCGTGCGTCACACCCAACATGACCACATGGGATCTAGACGGTGGTGTCGCCTACTGGAAAATCCTATGAATGAAGATTAGCCGATCAGCGGTAGAGCTGGCTTTGAGAAGGTTGCAGAGTGGTGAGTATAAAAGTTTTTAATTTTTTTAACCCCTTCTGACCAATTTTATTTTCACTGAATTAATGTGATGCGGACAATAAACCAACCACACAACTCACCCCAAGTTTAGCAAATCTTCGCAAATTGAATTTCTGGAGATTCCCTCAATGCTAATAATATTTTCTACTTTCCTCTTCCATTTAAAGGGACTCTCTCAGCAGCTTTTTGCTATGTAATCTGCAGACAGCCATAGATATAGGCTGAAACACAGAGTTCAGGGATGTATCACTTGTCAAAGTGTGTGATGCTATTTACTAACTGTGAGGGATTTATCACTAAGAGATTAGCATTGCTGGACAAGTCCAGCAACGCCCACTCCTGTGATAAGCAGCTCACTGTCTATGGACTTTGTACACAGAGAACCTGGTGTGGCGCGGTTAGCTTTCTCATTTCTGCTTCATCTTAAATCTAAAAGCTCTGATTGTGTCATAACCACTGCACCCAGTAATCTAAGTGATCCATCTTTGGATTCAGCTTCTCTTTGCCTACATCAGGCAGTTCTCAGATGAGATGGCAAAAATCTGGTGACAGATTCCCTTTAAGAGCAACAGACAAATAACACACACATTTACCAGCCAATAGTAATACAGAAGGGGGAGCAGGTCCGGGCCATAGGAGCCTGCGGACTGGAAGATGAAGTCTTCTTACTTGCTCTCTTCTGATTTATCTTTGCTGTAACTATGGGTGATACATTTCTTCGTCTGATTTCATATACTTTTTTTTTAGATTCACCAGTAAACCTTATGCCATTTTTAAAGGACGGATTAGAAGATGTGAAATGTGATATTGCGCCATATTTCACAGACAACACGGAGATTCTATGGCCCGGTGTCATAAATACAGATAATGTAGTTGATTCCTGGTATATCTACAGAGTTCAGCACAATGGTGGCAAATTTCACACTGCAACATTTTTCACTAAACTTCCTGAGACATCAGAGAAGAAAGAAGAGGACAGACACCTTGTATTAGGTAAGAACAGGCAATAAATAATTGGACGTCTACGACCAGTGCAATTCTAGGGAACAGCCACCGACAGTGCTACTATGGTATTATTCGCTGGTAGACATGAGCGAACGCAAACTTTAAAGTTCGGTGTTGAACTCCGAACTTGGACTTCTCTCGGAAGTCCATTTCAGTGTTGATAGAAATAATTTTACAACTTCAAAGTTCGGGTCCCCATTGACTTCTATGGGGTTTGAGTTTTGGTTAAAGTTCAGGTAGAATTCTGGTACACTATTCTAACATTGGGCTAAAGTTCTGTCAAACTCGAACTTCCGCAGGTCCATTCATCCCATCACTTACATACACCTGCCGCCCCTCAAACAAACAGTCCTGGACCTATAAGCAAGAGAAAGTTGTAAAAACTTGGCATTATGAGGTTGGGCAACAACTTTGCGTAGGAATCGCGCTTGGGCCAAGTGCACACGTTGAATATTTGAAAAGTATTTTACATCAGTATTTGTAAGCTAAAACCAGGAGGGGAACAATCAGAGGAAAAGTATAATAGAAAGGCGTCACCACTTCTGGATTTATCACCCACTCCTGGTTTTGGCTTACACTACTCTTAGTATGAACATAGCCTTACCGTCCATTACAGCAGATGTCAGAGTAGAAGCGATTGGACATATCGATTTCTACATGCCTGATCATTTATTCCTGCTGGAGATAAGACCAAGTACTACATATGTTGCAGTGGCTTATTAATCTCTCACCATTGGGTGATGTAGGCGACAAGATGTAGCAGCCGGCAACGCTTGGTGTAGTGTTGCAGTCATTC
The DNA here is from genome assembly GCF_051348905.1 of Ranitomeya variabilis. NCBI lineage: Eukaryota > Metazoa > Chordata > Amphibia > Anura > Dendrobatidae > Ranitomeya > Ranitomeya variabilis. The sequence goes on from NC_135234.1 coordinate 96,016,295, forward strand.
AAAGTGATTGTGAACAGCCACGCTACACTAATAGCGTAGAGCACTGTGCTGTGCTATTCTTATAGCGTAGTGCAGGAGCCATCATGTTGGTGACTGTTACATTTGTAGCTGTCATCCTTTTCTATAGTAGATTACTGAGTTAAATAATATTTTGGCTACCTGCAGTCAGTAGTAAGTGTGTAACTTAGGGATCTAAAACTCCTGCTGAATAAACTAATCACTAAGGGTACGTGCCCACGATCAGTAATTGCTGCAGGTTGGACGCTGTTTATTTATGCAGAGTTAAACCCGCAGCGTCCAGATGTTACAGCATAGTGGATGGGATTTCAAGAATTGCCATGTCCACTATGCATGCACAGATGCTCGCAGCTCACCCGCGGAGACGGACATGCGGATCATCTTTCCAGACTGCAGCATGTCAATTATTGAATGCGGTAAATCGGCATAGATCAGTGAACACATGTGGATTCACCTGGGTTCAATAGAAGGCAGCACTTTGGACACAGTGAAGATACACTGCGTCCAAGGCGCTACTACTTCTGGATCGTGTGCACCCGGCCTAATAAATCTGTATCTAAACTGCCATAAAAAACAAACAGAGTATAAGTGCCATAAAAAGAAAAATGTAATGAATATATATTAAAACCAATAAAATATAATTTTACTACCAGAGGCTGCTGAGCTCAAAAGCAAGGATTCCTTACCAATATTAAACCATGGTGAGCCTATGCATATGCCTATACATATAAATACCTATGAATTGACAGTGTCTTCAAGTGCATTAGTTATAGAGTACTCCAACCTAAATAGATGTGCTAAAGGCATGCAAATAAGTACTGAATAAGAACTTACATATGCAGACCATCTCTTATTCAGTACTTATTTGCATGCCATTAGCACATCTATTTAGATTAGAGTACTCTATAACTAATGCACTTTAATATTGATAAGGAATCCTTGCTTTTGATCTTAGCAGCCTATTATATTTTATTGGTTTTAATATATATTCAATATTTTTTCTTTTTATGGCACTTATACTCTGTTTGTTTTCTATGGCAGTTTAGATATTGATATATCGAGTTGTGCCTAATTGCAGTTTAAATATACATGGGTTTTGTGTTATCCCAATAATAAATCTGTATGTACGGTAATAAACTCCCAAGCTCCCTCTAGTGGTTTCAGCATGTAGGCAAAATTATCATTTAACTCCTTAAGGAACAGCATTTTTTTTTTCATTTTGCCCCGAATCACCATGTCTGCAAATTGAGATTCTGATTTGACTTTTATCCTCAGTCATATTCCAAGGCTCGTTAAAGGGTCAATATTGACTTTTAGGATTGCCACTTCCAACAGGTGGCGCTATAGAGTTCTAGTCCTTTTCCTCTCTGAAGAGGCATATTGCTTATTTAATTTCCTAGGGGAGCATTGCACAATGAATAAGCCTCCTTACATTGGCATGCCAGGGCCGGTATGTCACTCTCCACATGGAGAAACGTTACCCCTATAAAATAATAATTGTTTATAGTAAATGATGTAACAAGAGTTCTGTCTCTTTCATCACATTTGTTTTTACAGCAACTTTCATGATTAGCACCAAAACCCCTTATATCTATGCGAGACTAGCGGACAGCGCGCTCCTGGATTGTGCCTTCACGGTGGATCACCGGGCTGATGTCTCAATCACTTGGACTTATCAGGGTCGAGGAACTCAAGAAGTGAAATTACTTTCTTACAATGGGCACACAAAAAAGCTGGAATATAAGAAGAAGGATTTTTATATGCAGGTAGAAGAACTAGAGAATGGAAATGCCTCGCTACTTGTTAATAATCTCGCTATGACAAGTGAAGGACTGTATACCTGCTCTGTATCTGTAGCTTCTCTCTTTGCAGAGCAGCAGATTCATCTGCAAATCAGAGGTATGTGGTTTTACTTTTCTTATCACGTTAGAAAAAATTAGAATAGTGTAAAATGCTGCAGAATATGTTGGATCTATTTAAATAACATTTTATGACAAGGATAAGATGCAAAGAGAATTGATTGATTTTCTTCAATTAAATCCTTTATCACGTTAAACAATGTATTTAATGTTCTTATAATGGTTGTATCTATTTTTTTTTTCAAGTAAAGCTCCTAACCCCATTCTTCACTTCATAGAATTAAAGCCTTCTAAAGAGTGACCTTTTATTTTTCACTTTTCAAGTGGAAATGTAATTTAAATATATTTTGTAATAGGATTAATTACCCTATTTTGCTGACTTGTTAAATAGATGCTGAAGTGGTGCTGTGCAAAGTGCTTAGATCCGTACTCCATATTTAGAGTATGCATCTCCAAAATACAAGTGTGGGAGCATAAGAGTCTTCATAGTGTGTCCATTCTCTATGTGGGAGTATCATTGAACTAGCGAGGATCCTGTAGGGAAAGTAGACAGGCAGTCTATGGAGCAGTGACTAGTGGGACTGTAGCATGTTCTCTCCTATACAGGGTGTATACTGACGAACATGCTGCAGTCAGTGAGAGCGCTGTGCAAACCTAGCTACTGCCAGTCTTCCACTGTCACTGCTATAGACAAGTAGACTATGTACACACTATGAAGACTCGGCTCCTCCTCACATACTATGAAGTCTCAGCTCCTCCCTGGCCCAATATGAAGATTCAGCTCCTCCCCATGCACGATGAAGACTCAGTTCCTCCCTGCATACTATGAAGACAGAACTCCTCCATGCATACTATGAAGACTCAGCTCTTTCCTGCACACTATGAATACTCAGCTCCTCCCTGTACACTATGGAGACTTAGTTCTTCCCTGCACACTATGAAGACTCAGTTCTTCCACACACACTATGAAGACTCAGTTCCTCCCTGCACACTATGAACATTGAACTCCTCCATGCATACTATGAAGACTCAGCTCCTTCCATCATCATACCATGAAGACTCCGCTCCTCCCTGCACACTATGAAGAATCAGCTCCTCCCCGCACACTATGAAGACCCAGTTCCTCCCCGGACACAATGAAGACTCTGCTCCTCCCCGCACACAATGAAGACTCTGCTCATTCTCGCACACTATGAAGACTGTTCCTCCCCACACATTATAAAAACTCAGCTCTTCCTGCACACTATGAAGAATCAGTTCCTCCTCTCATACTATGAAGACTCAGTTCCTCCCTGCACACTATGAAGACTCGGCTCCTTCCAACATACTATGAAGACTCAGCTCCTCCCCATAGACTATGAAGACTCAGCTGTTCCCCACACACTGTGAAAACTTAGCTCCTCCTCTCATGCTATGAAGACTCATCTCCTCCTCTCATACTATGAAGACTCATCTCCTCTCATACTATGAAGACTCAGTTCCTCCATGCATACTATGATGACTCAGCTCCTCCGCGCACACTGAAAACTCAGTTCCTCCCCACACACTATGATGACTTAGTTCCTTCCCTCATATTATCAAAACTCAGCAACTCCCTAGATACAATGAAATCTCAGCTCCTCCCCGCACACTATGAAGACTTAGTTCCTTCCTGCACACTATGAAGACTCAACTCTTCCTCGCACACCGTTAAGACTCAGTTCCTCCTCATACACTATGGAGACTTAATTCCTTCCCGCATACTATGAAGACTTAGCTCCTCCTCTCATACTATGAAGAATCAGCTCCTCCTCTCATGCTATGAAGACTCAGCTCCTCCTCTCAAATTATGAAGACTCAGCTCCTCCTCTCATAATATGAAGACTCAGCTCCTCCTCTCAAATTATGAAGACTCAGCTCCTCCTCTCATACTATGAAGACTCAGCTCCTCCTCTCATACTATGAAGACTCAGCTCCTCCTCTCATACTATGAAGACTCAACTCCTCCTCTCATACTATGAAGACTCAGCTCCTCCTCTCAAATTATGAAGACTCAGCTCCTCCTCTCATACTATGAAGACTCAGCTCCTCCTCTCATACTATGAAGACTCAGCTCCTCCTCTCATACTATGAAGACCCAGCTCCTCCTCTCATACTATGAAGTCTCAGCTCCTCCTCTCATACTATGAAGACTCAGCTCCTCCTCTCATACTATGAAGACTCAGCTCCTCCTCTCAAATTATGAAGACTCAGCTCCTCCTCTCATACTATGAAGACTCAGATCCTCCTCTCATACTATGAAGACTCAGCTCCTCCTCTCAAATTATGAAGACAGCTCCTCCTCTCCTCTCATACTATGAAGACTCCGCTCCTCCCCCGCATACTATGAAGAATCAGCTCCTCCCCGCATACTATGAAGAATCAGCTCCTCCCCGCATACTATGAAGAATCAGCTCCTCCTCGCACACTATGAAGACTTTGCTCTGCCCCGCACTCATAATTGGAAGATCTGTACTCCAGATATGAGGATCTTTGCACTTGGTAAAGAACATATTTTCACTCATTTTCTCCATGAAGTCAGCTAAATAGGATAATTAACCCTATTGCAAAATGTATTTAAATTAAATTTAAAGTAAAAGAAAACCTTTAGTTACTGATAAAAGTTATATAGGTGGAGTTTAATGCACGCAGAGTTAGAGAGGGACTTAGATGCCCCATCACATGCATGTCATGGAGGCTCATTCACTCAATTTTAGGCCCTTCTACATTTAGCTACATTTCTATCTTGGCCTCCCTTACAATAGAGGATCTATATATTCGGTATACCCCAGTATGCATGTTAATCCTTTTCTGTGCCGTCTTTTACAAACATGTACAAATGTTACTGATAAATTACTGAGCTCAATAAATGGGTGAAGAATACATTTCTGATAGTTTCTTCTACCCCAAACATAATTTTTTTTTCTGATTGTCTAAAAATAATCAGTTTTCTTGAAACCTGCAATGGTTGACATATTTTCTTACAGAAAGACCTATGGTTAATCTAAATGTGGACTCTGGGCTGACTTTGCAAGAAGGCGATGAGCAGAAGTTTGCTTGTGATGCCTCCAGTTACTATCCGCTGGACGTGAATATCGAATGGCTGCGTGAGCTCCCAAACACTGGACTGGTGCCGTCTGTAATGTCCAATGTCATCTACAGCAGCCACAGACACAATCCTAATGGTACCTACAGCCTAACTGGTTTCTTCTTGCATAAAGTTTCCCTCCAAGACGATGGTATCAAATTCACCTGCCGTGTGGAACATGAGAGTCTAAAGAAACCAATCAGAAAGAGTGTGACACTTACAGTATCAGGTATCGTTGGCATGGGTTTCTTACATTTATATTTTTAAGACAATGCAGTTTTGTGGGCTATTTTCTTTTATAAACTTTTATGGGTCACTGGATAACAATTCTGAGGTCCTGAGGTAATGTTTACCTCATTCTAACCCACTACGTGTAGATTTTCTTCTTATTCTAAGGCCCCCTTCACAGGTCCAATTTTTGTGTCCGTTTGCAGTCCACTTCTTAAGGACCGCAAATGCAGACACACGTACATCCATTGTATTCAATGGTAGTGCATATATGTCAGGCATTTCACACGGACCGTGTTTCCGTGTGAAGAACCCACAGACATGTAAGTTTTTTTATGAGCAGCACTGACGAAATCAATGTCGCACACGTGCATACTGATGACACACGGATGACATCTGTGTGTCATCAGCATGGCATGTACGGGCGCCAGGGCAGAACGCTGTTCCCAGGCACCCGCTGCTGAAGACAGCTTTCATCATTGTCGCCCGGTCTCCCTGTGATCAGCGCAATCAGGCGATAATGATGGGCGTTGTATTCAGCACCAGCTGTGTCCCTCCAGTGTAAATTTAAAAATTAAATTGAAAAAAGAGCATGAGCTCCCGCATCTACTATATAATTGTCTAAGGGCACTTCCGTCTTTCTGTCCTTCTGTAACGGTTATTCGTTCGCTGATTGGTCTCGGCAGCTGCCTGTCATGGCTGCCGCGACCAATCAGCGACGCGCACAGTCCGGAAAAAAATGGCCGCTCCTTACTCCCCGCACTCACTGCCCGGCGCCCGCATACACCCCTCCACTCACACAGGGTTAATGGCAGCGGTAACGGACCGCGTTATGCCGCGGGTAACACACTCCATTACCGCCGCTATTAACCCTGTGTGACCAAGATTTACTATTGACGCAGCCTATGCAGCGTCAACAGTAAAAGGATCTAATGTTAAAAAAAATAAAAAATCATTATATCATTATATCATTATATTATATATATTATAAAATATATTATACCTTCCGCTGCCTTTCCCGCTCCTCGCCACCCTCCGGTAACCGCTCTGTGCAAGCGGCAGATTCCGGTACCACTTATCGCATGGCAGAAGGACCTGCCATGACGTCACGGTCATGTGACCGCGGCGTCATCACAGGCCCTGTGCGCCTGCTCGAACAGGACCTGCCATGACGTCACGGTCATGTGACCGCGGCGTCAGCACACCCAGGGACCGCAAGCTGCAGCCTGTACCGCGCACAGGCGACAGAACTACAAGTATGGTGAGTATGTTAGAACTACAACGGGACTTCGGATCGGAAGGTGAGTATGTTTATTTTTTTATTTTTTAACCTGTCACTTACGTGGCTGGGCAATATACTACGTCACTGGGCCACATCACTGGGCAATATACTACATCACTGCGCAATATACTAAGTGGCTCTGTGCTGTATACTACGTCACTGGGCAATATACTACGCCACTGGGCAATATACTACGTAACTGCGCAATATACTACGTAACTGGGCAATATACTACGTCGCTGGGCAATATACTACGTCGCTGGGCAATATACTACGTGGCTGGGCAATATACTACATGGCTGGGCAATATACTACGTCGCTGGGCAATATACTACGTCGCTGGGCAATATACTACGTGACTGAGCAATATACTATGTCGCTAGGCAATATACTACGTGGCTGGGCAATATACTACGTGGCTGGGCAATATACTACATGGCTGGGCAATATACTACGTCGCTGGGCAATATACTACGTCGCTGGGCAATATACTACGTGACTGAGCAATATACTACGTCGCTAGGCAATATACTACGTGGCTGGGCAATATACTACGTGGCTGGGCAATATACTACGTGGCTGGGCAATATACACTACGTGGCTGGCCAATATACTACGTGGCTGGCCAATATACTACGTGACTGGGCAATATACTACGTCACTGGGCAATATACTACGTGAGCATACATATACTAGAATACCCGATGCGTTAGAATCGGGCCACCATCTAGTAGTTCATAACTAGCAAAGGGTAAGCCCGCTTCTGGGGGCTGATGTTAATAATCTGGGAAAAGGGACAATGTGACAAAAAGTTCCCAGGCTATTAATATCAGCTCATAGCTGTTTGCTTAGCCTTTACTGGGGAATTTACGGGGGACCCCAGAAAAAAGGTGACAAAGGGTTCCCCTATAAATTCAAACCAGCAAAGGCTAAACAGGCAGCTGTGGGTTGTTATTAAAAGCCTGGGAAGGGGACAGAGATATTGCCCTTACCCAGGCTACCAACATCAGCCCTCAGCTGCCAAAAAATGGCACATACATAAGAATTGTTAAATCTGGCTCTTGGCCTCTCTCTTCCCAGTTGCCCTTCTGCAGTGGCAAGTGGGGTAATAGTGTTTGGGTTGATGTTAGCTTTGTATTGGCAAATGGAATCAAGCCCAGGGGTTACCAATGGAGAGGCTCTGTAAGACACCCCCATTACTAACCCCATATTAAGTTTGGAAATATACACACAACAACAATAATATTCTTTATGTGAAATAAAACGCAATACCCAGTTTTACACATTTAAGTACAAAAATTCACCGTTATGTCTAAAATCCATTGAAGCCCATGTCCTCTGTAAAAACAAAAAAATAATTATAATAAACTTCCATATCCCTTACCTGTTGGCATGATGCGAGCATTCAACCTGCCATCCATCAGAGACACTAAGTTGAGCATAATAGTGCAGCATCAGTGTCTCGCAGGGACATGAATAAGATGAGCGGGGATCACTGACCCCTATTGCCTCACTTGCCAGGGCAAGTGGGAAAAGCGAGGCTAAGAATCAGAGGCCAAGAGCCTGATTTTACTCATCTTATGGATGTGTAATTTCTGGGGGAGTTGAGGGCTGATGTTGATAGCTGGGGGGGGGCAATATCTCTGACCCATTCCCAGGCTATTAATATCAACTTGTCGGTTTAGCCTTTGCTGGTTTGATTGTATAGGGGGACTTTTTTTCTGGGATTCCCTGTAAATTCAACAGTAAGGGCTAAGCAAACAGCTCTGAGCTTGTATTAGTACCCTGGGAATCTTTTGGGACATTGCCCGTTTCCCAGATTATTAACATCAGCCTCCAGCTGTGTGCTTTCCCTCTGCTGTTTCTGAAAATTACGCTGGAGCCGACACGATTTTTTTTAATTTAATTCTTAATTTTACACAGGAGGGATACAGTGGGTTCTGAATACAAATCCCATCTCAGGGAGACCAAGCAACAATGATAAGAGCTGCCTTCAGCAGCCAGCACCTGAGATCTGTGCGAACTGTATTGCTTTTCCTACTTGCCAGTACATGTCAAACGGACAGCAAATGTGGACGTGTGAAGGAGGCCTAAGTCTGTGAGAGCCTCGTTCTGGCCTCATACTGGTTCTCATAGACTTACCTTGCAAAGTGCATCAGGCTTGCAGAATAAACACTGGAGCGATTCGGCAGATCACAACCTGCAGAAGATGGAAGATGGCGGCTGGTAATAATTTTACTAAGGCAATGAAAATGCATTAGTGATAACACTGTGGCATGAAATGAAAATAACAAATCAGGAATGGGGCTTTAATCAAAGGCTATAAGTAAATTTTACTGAATAGATGCATCTTAAGTTTTGATGCAACTTTTTACTTCTCTTGCCATTGTGGAAAAGTGGCAAAAAACATTTGCAGGGTTAGGCAGAGGGGGCATAATCACCATGGCTCCAACAAATGTACTGTCATTTAAAAGTGATATTTGCATAAATTATACCACAGTCCTACGCCAGCTCATACAGTTAGGTCCATATATATTTGGACAGAGACAACATTTTTCTCATTTTGGTTATAGACATTACCACAATTAATTTTAAACAAAACAATTCAGATGCAGTTGAAGTTCAGACTTTCAGCTTTCATTTGAGGGTATCCATATTAAAATTGGATGAAGAGTTTAGGAGTTTCAGCTCCTTAACCTGTGCCACCCTGTTTTTAAAGGGACCAAAAGTAATTGGACAATTGACTCCAAGGCTATTTCATGGACAGGTGTGGGCAATCCCTTCATTATGTCATTCTGAATTAAGCAGATAAAGGCCTGGAGTTGATTTGAGGTGTGGTGCTTGAATTTGGAAGGTTTTCCTATGAAGTAAACATGCGGTCAAAAGCGCTCTCCATGCAGGTGAAACAAGCCATCCTTAAGCTCTGAAAACAGAAAAAACCCATCCGAGAAATTGCTACAATATTAGGAGTGGCAAAATGTACAGTTTGGTACATCCTGAGAAAGAAAGAAAGCACTGGTGAACTCATCAATGCAAAAAGACCTGGGCGCCCACGGAAGACAACAGTAGTGGATGATCGCAGAATTATCTCCATGGTGAAGAGAAACCCCTTCACAACAGCCAACCAAGTGAACAACACTCTCCAGGAGGTCGGCGTATCAATATCCAAACCTACCATAAAGAGAAGACTGCATGAAAGTAAATACAGAGGGTTCACTGCACGGTGCAAGCCACTCATAAGCATCAAGAATAAAAAGGCTAGACTGGACTTTGCTATAAAACATCTAAAAAAGCCAGAACAGTTCTGGAAGAACATTCTATGGACAGATGAAACCAAGATCAACCTCTACCAGAATGATGGAAAGAGAAAAGTATGTTGAAGGCGTGGTACAGCTCATGATCCAAAGCATGCCACATCATCTGTAAAACACAGCGGAGGCAGTGTGATGGCTTGGGCATGCATGGCTACCAGTGGCACTGGGTCACTAGTGTTTATTGATGATGTGACACAGGACAGAAGCAGCCGAATGAATTCTGAGGTATTCAGAACCATACTGTGTGCTCAGATCCAGCCAAATGCAGCCAAACTGATTGGTCGTCGTTTCATACTACAGATGGACAATGACCCAAAACATAAAGCCAAAGCAACCCAGGAGTTTATTAAAGCAAAGAAGTGGAATATTATTGAATGGCCAAGTCAGTCACTTGATCTCAACCCAATTGAGCATGCATTTTACTTGTTAAAGGCTTAACTTCAGACAGAAAGGCCCACAAACAAACAGCAACTGAAAACCACCGCAGTCAAGGCCTGGCAGAGCATCAAAAAGGAGGAAACACAGCGTCTGGTGATGTCCATGAGTTCAAGACTTCAGGCAGTCATTCCCAACGAAGGGTTTTCAGCCAAGTATTAAAAATGAACATTTTATTTAAAATTATTGAATCTGTCCAATTACTTTTGGTCCCTTTAAAAACAGGGTGGCACATATTAAGGAGCTGAAACTCCTAAACCCTTCATCCAATTTTAATGTGGATACCCTCAAATGAAAGCTGAAAGTCTGAACTTCAACTGCATCTGAATTGTTTTGTTTAAAATTCATTGTGGTAATGTCTATAACCAAAATGAGAAAAATGTTGTCTCTGTCCAAATATATATGGACCTAACTGTATGTTTTATGGTCGGGTGCGTGAGCAGCCTAACATCCACCAGAATTACTTGCACCTGTTTTTAAATTTGATCACACCGAAACTGCCCAATAGTGTTGGAAGGGATTAACTAATATTTTAAATCCAATATTTAAAGGCCAGAAAATCCCATTTTAACCAATCAGCAATTTGACCACTTTGGATATATCCAAACATGGGTAATGATCAATAAGGAACAGAATGTAATGTTAATGTGTACTTTATCATATGGTTTGCGCTAGTTATTTGTATCTTCAATTTAACAATTAAAAGTTAAATTTCATTTTGGATTGGATAAAATGGAATTTTTTGGCTATTGGTTTTAAAATGTTTGGAAATTTGTAAAGCACTGTGAAATATGTTAGCGCTATATAAAAAAATAAAATAAATTTGGTGCATCTTACTCCAGTGCAATTCAGTTTAAATCTGATGTATAAAATGCCTTAAAAATCCCTGCCATTGTCTCCATGGAAGACGCCAGATAAATCCCCACATGAACTAGTTTCACAGCGCCAGCACCATCATGGCTGCCTTCTTCATACATATAGAAGCTATAGTCTTTCCTTTCCTTTTTATATGGCAGCCGCTTCCTACAGTCCTCAGAAAATCAAGAAAACAAAACAATCAGTAGTTGCTTATTCTACCAAAGTATTTGTCATGTACAATATTTTTGTTTTGTTGATTGACAGAATCTCCAGCTTGGTTTCTCTTCGTCTTCATCACCTTTCTGATTTTGGCTCTTCTCTACTTTCTGAGAATGTTCTGTAAAGGTAATAATTGCACATTTTATTGCTTTCTACTGGCAGCTTGTGGGAAATCTACATATATTTATTTTTATGTAATTATAGGTATCTGAAGGTTTATTCCCATCTACAAGATCCTATCCAATATTTAGTATTTATAGTAATTGTGGTGCAGTGACCAATGTTGCAGCCGGGGGGCGCTGTATGTGCACTTCAGGATGCACTTGGAGACATAAGTGTGTTGAAACAGCGACTGGTCATGTGATTGATGGACGGTATGTATCGCAGAGGTGGGTGGCCCTGTGATGGAAGCCTGGGTATGTTTTGCTCAAGCAGATCTACTGCTGAGGCCTTTGTTTACATTGGGAAGGCTTCCAGGTGACTGGAGAGATGGGTGGGTTCAGTCACCTACAAACCCACCCAAAGAGGCGTGTTTCAACACCTAAGATGGTTTTATCTTGAAGGACCTGTGGTGATGTCACACTCACCTGACTAGCCATGTGACAGGTACCTGGGTGTGGCTACACCTACATAAAGGAGGTGTGTTTGGCACATGGCTGTGAGAGAGAGAGAGTTTGGAATTCTGTCAGGTGGACACTTCCATGTGTCCGGGCTGGACACGGTAGAGTGGCCTGTGTGCTGTAGGTCCTGAATGGTCAGTGTTGGAGTCGTCCTGGAAGCACTGTGAGACCATCGACCTGGATGGTCAGTGTTGGAGTCGTCCTGGAAGCACTGTGAGACCATCGACCTGGATAGTCCTGTTGAGGACCTTGGACTGAAGTCTGTGGGGCAGGGGCTCCTAAGAGGTAACCCCTGGTATGGGGAAAAGAACTGTAACTGTGTGCGCTAACATAGGACAGTTGCTGAACTGTGCAATCACCTGGTGACTGGAGGGATACCAGTGTGACCACTGAAGGATTTGTAAAGCCATATATAATGGACTGTTTGTGTTTATAGTTTATGACGTTTAATAAACCGGAATAAGACTGAAATGTGTGTGATATCGCGCCTGAAGTGTTTTTCCTGCTGCCAAGCGAGTATTCCCCAACCCACTCAGGTAGCGTATCCTCACATAATATATTGTCAAATTCCTCCGATTAGAAATGTAGTATAGTTCTTCTCATTCGCTATCTCGCTTACCTCAAGTGCAGGGCATTGCAATTTCAAGGTAGTCATGGTTATGACCACTTATATAGCAACAATTAGTTAGTTGTTAGTGGTCGTAACCATGGATACTTAAGGTATTGCAGTGCCTGTACATGGGGTAACATACCTGATCAGAAGAAGTATACTACATTTCTAATTGGAGGAATTAAGTGCACTTCTCAGCGGTTTACACGTTTTTAAACTTTTATTGACAAATTAAGTTTATCTAAAAACTAAATATTTCAGTGTTGGACATTATTATTTTCTTCGCCTGGTCACTGGACATCATCTTCTGGGCCAAATCCTGACTAATGACAACTCATTCTTGTCTAATGAGTTTTTGTAGTTCATCACACTTTCTGTTTTTGTTTGTCCATGCCCTTTTTGAGAATTGACCACAGGTTCTCATTGAGATCAGGGGAGTTTCCTGGCCATGAACCCAGAATTTTAATTTTTTGTTCAACAAGCCTCTTAGTTATCACTTTTGCCTTGTGACATGGGCTCCATCATGCTGGCGAAAGCATTGATCATCACCAAATTCATCCTGGATCATTGGGAGAAGTTGTTTTTCGAGGATGTTTAGATCCCTTTCTGTATTCCTGGCAGGATTCCTGGGTGAAATTGCGAGAGAGCCCCCTCCATGGATGAAAACCAATCCCACAAATGAATGATCTCAGGATGCTGTACTGTTGGCATGACATGGCATTCATCTTTTCTTCACCGAACAATTATTCTTCCAGATTTCTCAGTCTGAAGGCCCTTCATCAGAGAAAACAAATTTACCCTCATCACCTGCAGTCCAATCCCTGTACTTCTTGCCAAATTATATTCTTCAGACTATTTGGGATAATAGAATCTGGAAGAAGTGCACAGCTTGGCTGCAGCGGTGACATCCTATCTGTACACGTCAGCCAGTTACTTGGCTCAGCGGATTTTTGTTGTCTATCTCTGAATGACTACTGAGCCCAGTGATTGGCTGCAGCAGTCACGTACTGTAGACATGACATACAGGAAGTGAGCAAGAATTTCACTTTGCTTTATATACTGTAGATCGTCTTTTCTCAAACCAGAACTGGCCTAACTGTTCAGGGCACATTCGCGCAGGTTTACTTACCTAGTCCTGTCTTGGAAATCACACGAGAGTTTAATAAAACTATTCACATGTCTACTATTTCGTTAATCAGATCCGCCACTATCGTTAGTTTTCAACAGATTCATTGCTAAATGACAATGAAGAAACAAGGTTCAGACATTTTACCTCTTTCAGTTTTTAAACAACTGATGAGACAAAAAAAGTGCATTAAAAACGAAAGCAATGGAAGAACACAGTCCATTTTTTTGCATACGAAAATCAAAAGCTGACACGGGAACGTGCCCTAGGGTGCCACCCAATGTTTAAAAAGCTGCTGCTGCAGAGGCCGATTTGATAGGAGCCTCTCATTCACTGGTACAACCCTGAGTTTGGCAACATAATTGACTTCTCCCTTTAATATCATCTTTCTCCACTTGGTTGGACCTTATTGACATATGTCTTCTTTATACCCTAAAAACTGGGTAACATTTCTTATCTTATCCTGTATTCTAACCACTTTTAAAGCCCAGAAATCATCATGAGCCCAATAGAAGGAAGATCCTGGCAAGGCTGTAACTAGATATTTCCTTTTAGACCATGTGCACCCCCCGAGTTTTCCTATGTGAAGGCTCTGGCAATCCATTTCCTGAAGCAGCTTTGCCGTCGTTCTCGTGGCAGCTCTGCTACCGGCGTCTTTTACTTTATACTTTCAAGTGTAGAGAGCGCGTGGCTTCTTAGTGGAAGCCGCCCAAAGATGAGCATGTCTCTTCTTTTAAGCACTTCAGGCTTTCAAAACCGTGAACCAATTAAATGACGTAACATAAGATGGACAATGTGCACAGCAGTATCGTTCCGACATTGCTGTGCATCAAGTTCATTTCATGCGGCCCCTTTGCAGTGCATTCTTTAGGTGGACTCTGTCTAAAAATGACTCTGTGAGCCCATAGCCTTAGAATGCTATATAGAAGAGTTTACTGTCTAAAACATAAAGCCTACTTTAATTTATGTTTGTTTGTTTTTTTCAGAGAAAAATGCAAGCAAGGTAGGCCTTTATGTTTTTACATTTCTACATTTCGTATAGTTTCAATTTAAATATTTCCTGCAAATATTCCAAAATGTCATGAATTTCATGAATTAATACCAAGATGATGATTTATGGTGTTTTAGCTAAAAAGAATTTCCTTTATGTATCTTTTTTAGACAAAACCTTATTAAGGAGCAGTGGGAACATACTTAAGGTATGTGACTTGAAACTGAATGTAAATGCCAATAAGTCTTGTATTTTGATAAGTTTATGAAGAGTCTAACTGTGGGTTTTAGTAGACGTTAGTAGAAAGGTTTTATTGTCACATTGCACCTAAAATTCAAAAAATAATTCGTAATTTTCAAATTATTGTGTTATTTTGTGCACACAACTCAAATGCTAACCTGATTTCTTAATGGTTATAGACTAGGATCTACGGGGTAACATTTTTCCTTGTCAAGAGTGACAAGCCAGGCCTGGCATGTCAAAGTGAGGAGACTTATACGCCATGCATGCTTCTCTGAGAAATTAAATATGCAAATTGCCTTTTCAGAGAGGAAGAGGACTAGAACTGTAGCGCCACCTACCACTGACCCTTTAACAAGCCTTGCCATATGACTCAGAATAAAAGACAAACCAGAATCTCAATTTGCAAACACTGTGTTTTGGGGTATTGCCTCTTGCCAGTGCAAAGTATGAGATATGATTTGGCTGAATGAGAGGCTCAAGACTCGGATCTAAAAAGTGATGTTTCTCCTAGTGGAGAGTGACATGCCAGGCTTCGCATGTCAGAGTGAGGAGACTTATATGCCATGCATGCTCGTCTGGAAAATTAAATATGCAAATTGCCTCTTCAGAGAGGAAGAGGACTAGAACTCGTGTGCCACCTATTGCAAGTAACAATCCTGTAGCAATCCTCTGACATGCCAGGTCTGGCTTTTCAATCTCATCTAGGAGAAATGTTACCCCTTGGTTGATCGTCAACAGATTAAGAAACTGACAGACTCCATGGATGGAGCTTATGACTTGTTGAAAAGAAGGGCTATAGACTAGGATCTACGGGGTCACTGATATTTTTTTTTAAATATCAAATATGTATTTTTGTACATTGAGTTGTTTGGTTATTATTCTCACTTTATTTTCATCTGTCAAACAACTGAGAGATGAGAAATGTATGTTTTTCATTTAGCTGCATAATAATTCTGCACACAGAGATATTCTCCTGAGAAAGGCCAACCCTCGCTTTTGCTTTCTTACATATTCAGGTTCATTAACCTTTTGGATTGACTGATAGCACTGTAGTTGTTCAATAATACAATTAATCATCAAACATAGAAATTGCCTAATAATTGTGCATTAAAGGAGAAAACAACATAAATTCTTAAACTTTTTTTTGTCGCATTTCACAATTGTCATAAATTGATATAACATAAAATGTATTTATTATGTTTCAGTTTCAAAGGTGTCCTCAGTGAGGAAACAAGCAAGACGAACAACTGGATAAATGAGGAAACTTGTGCCTGCTGTAGTTGGATGTTCCTCTGTTTTTTACAGTCAGAAAAAAACACCAGAAACTCTCACCACTCTTAAAAAATATCTATGGGTGAAAAAGAAGCCTACACAACGAAAAAGGGACAATCATTTTAAAGGGCTATTTATTGTTAATGCTACTGAATCTTTTAATTCACTACAATGTAAAGTTTTACCATTTCCAGATGTACTCCCGACATATTATTTAATATTCTTTTATTAAGACAATCCCTTTAATATTTTGTGAGGCGAATGGGTTAAAATCTGTCCTGCCAGTAGTCCAGTGATGAGCAGCATACAAGAACTATAGAAATGCGATTTATCGGTCAACGCGTTTCGAAATGACAAAGTTCTTCATCTCGTCGGACCACATGTCCTGATGAAGAAGTGTGTCACTTTGAAACGCATCGACCAATAAACCGCATTTCTATAGTTCTTTTGCTCATCAATGAACTGTCAGCGCAGATTTTAACCCAGTTGTCTCCAGGCTCGCAAAGTTTCTCCACGTCTTGGATCTGCAACAGCCTTTTTTTTTAGGTTTGTACAAGGGTTTGTGACTTCACAACCCTCTCAGGTGAGCAAAATTGCCATTTTGTCTCCTTGCTCCTACTAGAGTAAGACCCTATTGGGCTTATGTTCCTTCTAGTTTTTCTCGTGCTTACCCCCATTAATATGAATCTTCTTTGTTTATCTTTTCTGGTTACGTGATGACTATTCAGATTTTCCGCTTACCACAATATAGCTGTAATCAGTCCGGCCCCAGGGTGCCGATCACATCAACAGGTCAGATTGTATCCTCAGAAGCAATCAATAAAGGTTTATTTTGGAAGTCAGCTAGCAGAGATCTGGAAAACCATGAGGAATTGATGCCCAATGTATATTGAAAACAGTTTCTTCTTATTTGGATTTTAAAAAAATAATTTTTACTGAACAAAATATCTGTTTTTGTAATGTTTTATTGACCTTTCTGTTAAAGGGTAACCTGCAGTGTATTATGATAGGTTAGCCACAAGTCCGCAGAGACTTCTGACTGATGTGGACATAGTATTACTGTAGATCTGTGATGGCAGATGCTGAAATCTGAAGCACAATATTGAGAGATCATTTTGCCAAGAACAAATTTGTAGAAACCTACTGCAATCATTGATTTTAAGGTTAGAGTTGTATTTCATTGATCTAATTTGTGGTATAAGGAATTATTGTACACTTGTATTAAAGGGGGTTTCTACACAAATTTCTGTGTGATTGCATTTTGCCGGATTGTGGCAGTGTGCAATGTGCACACTGTCACGACTCTCATGCACACCCAGCATGAGTGGGCAGTCACTGTTCTATGCAGAGACGCAGATGAAAATATAGTTAGTGTGTGACTGCAAGTATGTAAATATCACACTTACCGTCATGTGACCTCCCGCTGGGAAAACAGGAATTATGACATTGTGCACATTGCACACCAAACGTTGACGTAATCTACCATCACATAGCATGACTGCAGAAATTTGTCTTGAACCTAGAAACCCCTTTAATTATACATATTAGACTATTCTGCGCGTTCTGAAAATTCTAATTGATCAAGAAATATAGATAAATAATCAAATATTTAGGAAAAGAATAAATTGTTGACTGTGTTATTTGAAGGAAGTCTCCTGATTCATAGCAGTATTATTTGACTACATATAATGTAAGTAGGTGCCCCAGTCAAAGTCAGTTTCCGATACATTAAAGAGCTTTAAAATGTATGGAATATAAGGCAGACTTCTTTGTATTGACTTATCAGTGGCACTTGATGTTGTTTTCTTCCTTTTGGAGGACAGATAGTTTCCATAACTTTTCCGGGGGGAAAAGTGCCTGTAAGACTCATATTACCAGTAGGATGTAAACAAAAAAAGCTAAATTCCACCCATAAGCTATGAGAGTAATGAAAAAAACGGATCTTTACTTCTAACTGACCCCAAAGGTGGATAATAGTTATGTCTCAGTAAAAATAATTATCAAGTTGACCGACACATGACTGTGGAGATACATCCACACAATGATGTCTGTCATACATGTCCTTTATCAAAAGTGGCATGTAAATATGGCAGGTTAAAAAAAAATAAGTTCATCTTTAACTTTCATTTCAACATCGCCTCGTAGGAAGAATGAACAGGAAGGTAAGTAGAATGTCTATAGTATCAATATTCATTCTTTTTCATAATTGTGTTTTGTTTTTGCTTTATTAAATACAAATCCAAGTATCGTTTCTTCTTGCTGAGAGTGACATGTTAAGCATGTCGAGGTGAGGAGACTTAAAGCCGCAATGCTCCTCTGGGAAATATGCAAATTGTCTCTTCAGAGAGGAAGAGGACTAGAACTCTAGTGCCACCTATTGGAAGTAGCAATCCGAACAGTCAATGTCGACCCTTTAACGAGCCTTGTCACATGACTTAGGATAATAGCCAAACCAGAATCTCAATTTGTAGGCACTGTGTTTCAGGGTACTGCCCCTCGTCAGTGCAAAGTGGAAATCTGGTTTGGCTGAGTGAGAGACGTCTGACTGGGATCCAAGAAGTATCGTTTCTCCTTGCGGAGAGTGACATGATAAGCATGTCGAGGTGAGGAGACTTAAAGCCGCAATGCTCCTCTGGGAAATGTTCAAATTGTCTCTTCAGAGAGGAAGAGGACTAGAACTCTAGTGCCACCTATTGGAAGGAAATTACAGCAGTCAAAGTTCTGTTTCACGGATTCTGATCTCCAAATTAATCTACCTCTTGAAGTAGCTGGAATGTAGAGAAGAGCAAAACGATTTAGGCTGGCGTCACACTAGCAAGTTTTACGGACGTATGAGCGCATAAACTACGTCAGTAAAATACGCATTGCACACGGCCCAATGAATCTCTATGGCCCAGCTCCTATCTGCCGTATATTACGCATCCGTAATATACGGTCTTGTACGGCCGTAGAAAATCGCAGCATGCTGCGTTTGTCACCGTATTGCGCAAAAAAATTGCCAATGAAAGTCTATGGGGGCGAGAAAAATACGGATTACACACGGACCAGCAGTGTGACTTGCGAGAAATACGCAGCGGTGTTAGAGAAAAGCCGGTAATTCAATTGCCGGCTTTTCATTTCTCCTTCCCAAACCCGACAGGATATGAGACATGGTTTACATACAGTAAACCATCTCATATCCCTTTTTTTTTTGCATATTCCACACTACTAATGTTAGTAGTGTGTATGTGCAAAATTTGGGCGCTGTAGCTTGTAAAATGAAGGGTTAAATGGCGGAAAAAATTGGCGTGGGCTCCCGCGCAATTTTCTCCGCCAGAGTGGTAAAGCCAGTGACTGAGGGCAGATATTAATAGCCTAGAGAGGGTCCATGGTTATTGGCCCCCCTGGCTACAAACATCTTCCCCCAGTCACCCCAGAAAAGGCACATCTGGAAGATGCGCCTATTCTGGCACTTGGCCACTCTCTTCCCACTCCCGTGCAGCGGTGGGATATGAGGTAATGAAGGGTTAATGTCACCTTGCTATTGTAAGGTGACATTAAGCCAGATTAATAATGGAGAGGTGTCAATTATGACACCTATCCATTATTAATCCAATAGTACGAAATGGTTAATAAAACACACACACATTATTTAAAAGTATTTTAATGAAATAAAGACATAGGTTGTTGTAATATTTTATTTTACTGGTAATCCACCTGAAGACCCTCGTTCTGTAATAAAGCAAAAATAAAAAAACAACAATATCTCATACCTTCCGTCGCTCAGGTCAAGTCCCATGAAGTAAATCCATCTGAAGGGGTTAAATCATTTTACAGCCAGGAGCTCTGCTAAAGCAGTGCTCATGCCTGTAAAAACCCCGGGGAATGAATGGAAAGCAGGGTGACCTGTAGTTACCTTGAGTTGCGGTGATGCGCCCTCTGCTGGATGTCCTCATGAACTGGAGCCTGGGAAAAGTTCGGGTTTGGAAAGGAGAAAGAAAAAGCCGGTAATTGAATTACCGGCTTTTCACATATCTCGTGCTGAATTAAATATAAATACAGTATATACAGTGGGGCAAAAAAGTATTTAGTCAGTCAGCAATAGTGCAAGTTCCACCACTTAAAAAGATGAGAGGCGTCTGTAATTTACATCATAGGTAGACCTCAACTATGGGAGACAAACTGAGAAAAAAAAATCCAGAAAATCACATTTTCTGTTTTTTTATCATTTTATTTGCATATTATGGTGGAAAATAAGTATTTGGTCAGAAACAAAATTTCATCTCAATACTTTGTAATATATCCTTTGTTGGCAATGACAGAGGTCAAACGTTTTCTGTAAGTCTTCACAAGGTTGCCACACACTGTTGTTGGTATGTTGGCCCATTCCTCCATGCAGATCTCCTCTAGAGCAGTGATGTTTTTGGCTTTTCGCTTGGCAACACGGACTTTCAACTCCCTCCAAAGGGTTGAGATCTGGAGACTGGCTAGGCCACTCCAGGACCTTGAAATGCTTCTTACGAAGCCACTCCTTCGTTGCCCTGGCGGTGTGCTTTGGATCATTGTCATGTTGAAAGACCCAGCCATGTTTCATCTTCAATGTCCTTGCTGATGGAAGGAGGTTTGCACTCAAAATCTCACGGTACATGGCCCCATTCATTCTTTCATGTACCCGGATCAGTCGTCCTGGCCCCTTTGCAGAGAAACAGCCCCAAAGCATGATGTTTCCACCACCATGCTTTACAGTAGGTATGGTGTTGGATGGATGCAACTCAGTATTCTTTTTCCTCCAAACACGACAAGTTGTGTTTCTACCAAACAGTTCCAGTTTGGTTTCATCAGACCATAGGACATTCTCCCAAAACTCCTCTGGATCATCCAAATGCTCTCTAGCAAACTTCAGACGGGCCCGGACATGTACTGGCTTAAGCAGTGGGACACATCTGGCACTGCAGGATCTGAGTCCATGGTGGCGTAGTGTGTTACTTATGGTAGGCCTTGTTACATTGGTCCCAGCTCTCTGCAGTTCATTCACTAGGTCCCCCCACGTGGTTCTGGGATTTTTGCTCACCGTTCTTGTGATCATTCTGACCCCACGGGGTGGGATTTTGCGTGGAGCCCCAGATCGAGGGATATTATCAGTGGTCTTGAATGTCTTCCATTTTCTAATTATTGCTCCCACTGTTGATTTCTTCACTCCAAGCTGGTTGGCTATTGCAGATTCAGTCTTCCCAGCCTGGTGCAGGGCTACAATTTTGTTTCTGGTGTCCTTTGACAGCTCTTTGGTCTTCACCATAGTGGAGTTTGGAGTCAGACTGTTTGAGGGTGTGCACAGGTGTCTTTTTATACTGATAACATGTTTAAACAGGTGCCATTACTACAGGTAATGAGTGGAGGAAAGAGGAGACTCTTAACCCCTTCACCCCCAAGGGTGGTTTGCACGTTAATGACCGGGCCAATTTTTACAATTCTGACCACTGTCCCTTTATGAGGTTATAACTCTGGAACGCTTCAACGGATCTTGGCGATTCTGACATTGTTTTCTCGTGACATATTGTACGTCATGATAGTGGTATTTCTTCGATATAACTTGCGTTTATTTGTGAAAAAAACGAATATTTGGCGAAAATTTTGAAAATTTCGCAATTTTCCAACTTTGAATTTTTATGCCCTTAAATCACAGACATATGTCACGCAAAATACTTAATAAGTAACATTTTCCACATGTCTACTTTACATCAGCACAATTTTGGAACCAAAATTTTTTTTTGTGACGGAGTTATAAGGGTTAAAAGTTGACCAGCAATTTCTCATTTTTACAACACCATTTTTTTTTAGGGACCACATCTCATTTGAAGTCATTTTGAGGGGTCTATATGATAGAAAATACCCAAGTGTGACAACATTCTAAAAACTGCACCCCTCAAGGTACTCAAAACCACTTTCAAGAAGTTTATTAACCCTTCAGGTGTTTCACAGGAATTTTTGGAATGTTTAAATAAAAATAAACATTTAACTTTTTTTCACACAAAATTTATTTCAGCTCCAATTTGTTTTATTTTACCAAGGGTAACAAGAGAAAATAGACCCCAAAATTTGTTGTACAATTTGTCCTGAGTACGCTGATACCCCATATGTGGGTGTAAACCATTGTTTGGGCACAGGGCAGAGCTCGGAAGGGAAGGAGCGCCATTTGACTTTTCAATGCAAAATTGACTGGAATTGAGATGGGACGCCATGTTGCGTTTGGAGAGCCCCTGATGTGCCTAAACATTGAAACCCCCCACAAGTGACACCATTTTGGAAAGGAGACCCCTTAAGGAACTTATCTAGATGTGTGTTGAGCACTTTGACCCAACAAGTGCTTCACAGAAGTTTATAATGCAGAGCCGTAAAAATAAAAAAAATCATATTTTTTCACAAAAATGATCTTTTCGCCCCCATTTTTTTATTTCCCCAAGGGTAAGAGAAGAAATTAGACCACAAAAGTTGTTGTGCAATTTGTCCTGAGTACGACGATACCCCATATGTGGGGGTAAACCACTGTTTGGGCGCATAGCAGAGCTCGGAAGGGAAGGAGCGCTATTTTACTTTTCAATGCAAAATTGACTGGAATTAAGATGGGATGCCATGTTGCGTTTGGAGAGCCCCTGATGTGCCTAAACATTAAAAAACCCCACAAGTGACACCATTTTGGAAAGTAGACCCCCTAAGGAAATTATCTAGATGTGTTTTGATAGCTTTGAACCCCCAAGTGTTTCACTACAGTTTATAACGCAGAGCCGTGAAAATAAAAATTATTTTTTTTTTTTCACAAAAATGATTTTTAGCCCCCAGTTTTGTATTTTCACAAGGGTATCAGGATAAATTGGACCCCAAAAGTTGTTGTTCAATTTGTCCTGAGTACGCTGATACCCCATATGTGGGGGGAACCACTGTTTGGGCGCATGACAGAGCTCGGAAGGGAAGGAGCGCCATTTGGAATGCAGACTTAAATGGATTGGTCTGCAGGCGTCACGTTGCATTTGCAGAGCCCCTGATGTACCCAAACAGTACAAACCCCCCACAAGTGACCCCATATCGGAAACTAGACCCCCCAAGGAACTTATCTAGATGTGTTGTGAGAACTTTGAACCCCCAAGTGTTTCACTACAGTTTACAACGCAGAGCCTTGAAAATAAAAAATCTTTTTTTCCCCACAAAACTTATTTTTTGGCCCCCAGTTTTGTATTTTCCCAAGGGTAACAGGATAAATTGGACCCCAAAAGATGATGTCCAATTTGTCCTGAGTACGCTGATACCCCATATGTTGGGGTAAACCCCTGTTTGGGCACACGGGAGAGCTCTGAAGGGAAGGAGCACTGTTTTCCTTTTTCAACGCAGAATTGGCTGGAATTCAGATCGGATGCCATGTCCCGTTTGGAGAGCCCCTGATGTGCCTAAACAGTGGAAACCCCCCAATTATAACTGAAACCCTAATCCAAACACACCCCTTACCCTAATCCCAACAGTAACCCTAACCACTCCTCTAACCCAGACACACCCAACCCTATTCCCAACCGTAAATGTAATCCAAACCCTAACCCTATCTTTAGCCCCAATCCTAACTGTAGCCCCAACCCTAGCCCTAACCCTAGCCCTAACCCTAGCCCTAACCCTAGCCCCAACACTAGCCCTAACCCTAGCCCCAACCCTAGCCCTAACCCCAACCCTAGCCCTAACCCTAGCCCCAACCCTAACCCTAGCCCTAACCCTTGCCCTAACCCTAGCCCTAACTCTAGTCCTAACTCTAGCCCTAACCCTAACCCTAATGGGAAAATGGAAATAAATACATTTTTTAATTTTTTTATTTTTCCCTAACTAAGGGGGTGATGAAGGGGGGTTTGATTTACTTTTATAGCGGGTTATTTAGCGGATTTTTATGATTGGCAGCTGTCACACACTGAAAGACGCTTTTCATTGCAAAAAATATTTTTTGCGTTACCACATTTTGAGAGCTGTAATTTTTCCATATTTGAGTCCACAGAGTCATGTGAGATCTTGTTTTTTGCGGGACGAGTTGACGTTTTTATTGGTAACATTTTCGGACACGTGACATTTTTTGATCGCTTTTTATTCCGATTTTTGTGAGGCAGAGTGATCAAAAACCAGCTATTCATGAATTTCTTTTGGGGGAGGCGTTTATACCGTTCCGCATTTGGTAAAATTGATAAAGCACTTTTATTCGTCGGGTCAGTACGATTACAGCGATATCTCATTTATATCATTTTTTATGTTTTGGCGCTTTTATACGATAAAAACTATTTTATAGAAAAAATAATTATTTTGGTATCGCTTTCTTCTGAGGACTATAACTTTTTTATTTTTTTGCTGATGATGCTGTATGGCAGCTCGTTTTTTGCGGGACAAGATGACGTTTTCAGCGGTACCATGGTGATTTATATGAGTCTTTTTGATCGCGTGTTATTCCACTTTTTGTTCGGCGGTATGATAATAAAGCGTTGTTTTTTGCCTCGTTTTTTTTTTTGTTTTCTTACGGTGTTTACTGAAGGGGTTAACTAGTGGGGCAGTTTTATAGGTTGGGTCGTTACAGACGCGGCGATTCTAAATATGTGTACTTTTATTGTTTTTTTTATTTTATTTAGCTAAAGAAATGTATTTATGGGAATAATATATATATTTTTTTTCTTTATTTAGGATATTTTTTTTATTTTTTTCTTACACACATGTGGGGAATTTTTTTTTTACTTTTTTACTTTGTCTCAGGGGGGGACATCACAGATCATTGATCTGGCAGTGTGCACAGCACTCTGCCAGATCTGCGATCTGCTGTGCAGGGCTGCAGGCTTACCAAGTGTCTGCTCTGAGCAGACACTCGATAAGCCACCTCCCTCCCTGCAGGACCCGGATGCCGCGGCCATCTTGGATCCGGGACCTGCGGCGAGGAGGGAGGTAGGAGACCCTCGGAGCAACGCGATCACATCGCGTTGCTCCGGGGGTCTCAGGGAAGCCCGCAGGGAGCCCCCTCCCTGCGCGATGCTTCCCTATACCGCCGGTACACCGCGATCATGTTTGATCACGGTGTGCCGGGGGTTAATGTGCCGGGGGCGGTCCGTGACCGCTCCTGGCACACAGTGCCGGATGTCAGCTGCGATATGCAGCTGACACCCGGCCGCGATCGGCCGCGCTCCCCCCATGAGCGCGGCCGATCGCGTATGACGTACTATCCCGTCGGTGGTCATACGGGCCCACCCCACCTCGACAGGATAGTACGTCAGATGTCAGAAAGGGGTTAAAGAAGAAGTTACAGGTCTGTGAGAGCCAGAAATCTTGATTGTTTTTTTCTGACCAAATACTTATTTTCCACCATAATATGCAAATAAAATGATAAAAAAACAGAAAATGTGATTTTCTGGATTTTCTTTTCTCAGTTTGTCTCCCATAGTTGAGGTCTACCTATGATGTAAATTACAGACACCTCTCATCTTTTTAAGTGGTGGAACTTGCACTATTGCTGACTGACTAAATACTTTTTTGCCCCACTATATATATATATATATATATGTGTGTGTGTGTCTCAATGACATATATATATATATATATATATACACTCACTGGCCACTTTATTAGGTACACCTGTCCAACTTCTTGTTAACACTTAATTTCTAATCAGCCAATCACATGGCGGCAACTCAGTGCATTTAGGCATGTAGACATGGTCAAGACAATCTCCTGCAGTTCAAACCGAGCATCAGTATGGGGAAGAAAGGTGATTTGAGTGCCTTTGAACGTGGCATGGTTGTTGGTGCCAGAAGGGCTGGTCTGAGTATTTCAGAAACTGCTGATCTACTGGGATTTTCACGCACAACCATCTCTAGGGTTTACAGAGAATGGTCCGAAAAAGAAAAAAAATCCAGTGAGCGGCAGTTCTGTGGGCGGAAATGCCTTGTTGATGCCAGAGGTCAGAGGAGAATGGGCAGACTGGTTCGAGCTGATAGAAAGGCAACAGTGACTCAAATCGCCACCCGTTACAACCAAGGTAGGCCTAAGAGCATCTCTGAACGCACAGTGCGTCACACTTTGAGGCAGATGGGCTACAGCAGCAGAAGACCACACCGGGTACCACTCCTTTCAGCTAAGAACAGGAAACTGAGGCTACAATTTGTACAAGCTCATCGAAATTGGACAGTAGAAGATTGGAAAAACGTTGCTTGGTCTGATGAGTCTCGATTTCTGCTGCGACATTCGGATGGTAGGGTCAGAATTTGGTGTAAACAACATGAAAGCATGGATCCATCCTGCCTTGTATGGCGCATCTTTGGGATGTGCAGCCGACAAATCTGCGGCAACTGTGTGATGCCATCATGTCAATATGGACCAAAATCTCTGAGGAATGCTTCCAGCACCTTGTTGAATCTATTCCACGAAGAATTGAGGCAGTTCTGAAGGCAAAAGGGGTCCAACCCGTTACTAGCATGGTGTACCTAATAAAGTGGCCGGTGAGTGTATATATATATATATACACTCACCGGCCACTTTATTAGGTACACCATGCTAGTAACGGGTTGGACCCCTTTTGCCTTTAGAACTGCCTCAATTCTTCGTGGCATAGATTCAACAAGGTGCTGGAAGCATTCCTCAGAGATTTTGGTCCATATTGACATGATGGCATCACACAGTTGCCGCAGATTTGTCGGCTGCACATCCCAAAGATGCTCCATACAAGGCAGGATGGATCCATGCTTTCATGTTGTTTACGCCAAATTCTGACCCTACCATCCGAATGTCGCAGCAGAAATCGAGACTCATCAGACCAAGCAACGTTTTTCCAATCTTCTACTGTCCAATTTCGATGAGCTTGTACAAATTGTAGCCTCAGTTTCCTGTTCTTAGCTGAAAGGAGTGGTACCCGGTGTGGTCTTCTGCTGCTGTAGCCCATCTGCCTCAAAGTTCGACGCACTGTGCGTTCAGAGATGCTCTTAGGCCTACCTTGGTTGTAACGGGTGGCGATTTGAGTCACTGTTGCCTTTCTATCAGCTCGAACCAGTATGCCCATTCTCCTCTGACCTCTGGCATCAACAAGGCATTTCCGCCCACAGAATTGCCGCTCACTGGATTTTTTTTCTTTTTCGGACCATTCTCTGTAAACCCTAGAGATGGTTGTGCATGAAAATCCCAGTAGATCAGCAGTTTCTGAAATACTCAGACCAGCCCTTCTGGCACCAACAACCATGCCACGTTCAAAGGCACTCAAATCACCTTTCTTCCCCATACTGATGCTCGGTTTGAACTGCAGGAGATTGTCTTGACCATGTCTACATGCCTAAATGCACTGAGTTGCCGCCATGTGATTGGCTGATTAGAAATTAAGTGTTAACAAGAAGTTGGACAGGTGTACCTAATAAAGTGGCCAGTGAGTGTATATGCATACTGTATATATGTTTTAACGAACATTTGAGCACATAAATCCATTAGATGTCGGTTTTGCAAGCCTGCGAGAAAATATCGCAGTACGGATGCGATCCGGATTACATAGGGAGGATGCCATGCGCAAAATACGCTGACACACCCTGCCTACGGATGACATACGGATCACTATTTTTGGAACATTTCTGCGTATTACGGCCGTAAAATACGGACCGTATTTTCATACGCTGAGTGTGACGCCGGCCTCAAACTCTCTTGATCCAGCATCTGGTTCGGTCCTCCATCACAGCTGGACCAGGGCAATTACTCTGCAGCTCAATAAGTCCTTGTGATGTCATGACATGCATCTAGTTGTAATATCATGACGTCACTGGGGCCTAGTAAGTAGCAGAAGTGTCCAAGATGCTGGAATAGGATTGTCGCAGCAGTGGGGATCCACTACCCTGGATTGGCTACCACAGAGGAGCAAACTGGACACCAGTTCAAGGAACTTTGACTGTTTTCGCTTATCTTTAAATTCTAGTTGTAGCTGCTTCTAAGAGGACATTCATTTGGAGAACAGTATAAGGCTATGTGCACACGTAGGAAAAGAGGTGCAGAATTTTCTGCACAAAATCCGCATCTCCTGGCAGAATCCGCATCTGCGGATTTGCTGCTGTTTTTATGCAGATTTTGTGCAGTTTTTAAGCGGAATTGATGCGGATTTTGCCACTGTGGAATTTTAACATGGAGGGGTGCAGAAACGCTGCAGATCCGCACAAAAGAAGTGACATGGACTTCTTTGAAATCCGCAGCAATTCCGCACTGATTTTTCCTCACCATCTGCACAGCTTTTTTTTTTTCCCATTGGATAACATTATACTGTACATCACAGTGCAGATCTGCAGTTTTTCTGCACTGAAAAAGTCAGCTGCGGATCCGCAGCAAATCTGCATCGTGTGCACATAGCCTAAGATTCATTGAACTTAGACACCTATTAATTCAAGATTTGTATTTACATGAATAGAAAGCCGCACAATTATTTTGACATTCTTTTGAACACCTGATGATTCACACCTGTTTGTTCTCAAAATGATTGACCTCACTATTGGAACTCACACTGCTATTATTTCGAACACCCCTCTCAATTATTCTAATACACTGGCTCAAAAACCTGCAGATCATGAATGTGGAGTTTGTTGGTTTTCTTAGAATCTACTGGATCAACTGGTAAATTGTTTGACATGTGGTAATATAATTTACACCAAAACCAGTGATTAATCTGGTTAGTCACATTGGACTGCTATTGTTTTGAAGACTCCTGTAATAGACTAGCTATTAACAATGCAATAATGAAGATGAAATAACAAAGACACAATTTTTCTATAAGCCTGTATGAAAGGTGTCATAATAAGTAATTACAGCCTCCTCCGGATCTTGCAAATTAGAGCCAATCAGCAAATGTTTCGTTTTTAGCTTCACAAAATTTGTTGAGTTTAACTGTTTTCATTTCTGAACCAATTTGGCTGTAGAACAGTGACACGGAGAGGACTAAAAGTATTACGATTCTGGAGAATACAGATAGTGGAAACAGGGAGATGAGGAAAACTGGAATTTAAAAAATCCTTAAATGTTAGTGTAGATTGGTCTACAGATTCTGATCCATCTCCTAATATAGTCTAAATGTAACTCTAAGCTCCAGAGGTTTCATGGTCCAGTATTGGGTAGAAAAGAATTTGTTTCTACAATGAGTAACTGTGGAATATGAGGACTATTTTTTTTTTATTTAGTATTTCCTTTTTAAATGGTGAATCTGTCCCAATCAGGGAATGAGCTGCAGTACCTGGGAACAAGTACTAAACAGTGTACAAAGCATTGCTGATCGGATGAGTTGTCCTGCATTGTGTTGGATCCCAACAAATCTTACTTTGATCAAATATCCATGGATAGATCATCTCCTTACAGGTGGCCATACACGTTTTAATAGTCAATAGAATGCGAAATAAGGATTTGATACAATAGAAATACAGAACTTAATATCTGGTACAGAAACCTTTGCCTGCAATTACAGAGGTCAGACATTTCTTGTAGTTCTTGACCAAGCTTGTACACACTGCAGCAGGGATTTTGGCCCACTCCTCCATACAGATCTTCTCCAGATCTTTCAGGTTTCGTAGCTGTCGCTGGGCAACATTGAGTTTCAGCTTGCAATATCTCTCCATCCTCCCTTCAATATCTACAGTTGTCCGGTCCCCTTTGAAGAAAAGAACCCCCAAAATATAAGGTTTCCCACACCATGCTTCACGGAATGGACGGTGTCCTTGGGGTTGTACACATCCTTATTCCTCCAAACACAAAGAATGGAGCTGATAAATTTGCACAATTTGGTGCAACGGGGAGTTGTACAAAAGTGTTGCAACTTTTGGCATTTTCATCAGTTTGAAGAAGCTCTTCCAAAATGGGTTGGCCGCTCACAAGAAATTAATTAAAAATGGCGATGTATTGTATGCAAGAAATTTTACTCCAGTCACTCTGACAAAGGAAACCATGATTTCCAAAACGCGTGAGAAGTGTGGACCCAAGCGGCTACCATACTCTTCTGACTGACATCACGTGCTGTTTGCAGCATCAGTGTCTTGCCTTTGCTTTTAGTAATGCCACTGGCCTGGGCTCCCTGTTCGCTGCATCACACCTACACATATCTCCTGCCTCAGCATATTCCGTATTTCACCTTTGTGTCAGACATTGCCTGAACTTACACTGTATTTACTAAAGACGCTGGACTTGACCAAGTCTCCATAGAGATGAGTGGTCATTTATCCTGCTCCAGTTTTATCTTATCCATTGTACCATGTTTGTGCTACTTACTACTCATCTATGACATTTCTGACATTCATTTTTAATCGGGCTACAGCAACCACTATTTTTTGCACGTACATTGTTGGTGTATATAATACAAATATACCTTTACTTTTGCCAACTGGAGCCTGATTTTAACTTTACCTCAGAATCTTAAGATCTTGTGATACATGATTGATTTACAGTTATTTTCTATCTATAGCGTTTGGTTGTTTTTTTCTGATGTATTTTGTATGATCTCCACCATCACAAATTCCCCGCCCCCCTTTTCTCCTGGAGGCTGCTCACATGTGCATGCTGTGATCAAACAGTCCCTTGGATGTTTATTTGTGGGTCTTCCTTGGTGAATAGGTATACTATACAGTCTATCTTACTCAGTCACTGACTGCATTAGTATTTCTGGCATGACCCACAGAAGTGCATGCCACTCAAAGAAGCAATGAATTCATTAAGTGGCATGTACTCCATCAAGCATGCACTACTCATGTCTTGATAAATCAGCCGCAAGGACTATTCTTTTTTTATGAAGACTGTGGTTTACGAAGTATCCTACCTCTTTCAAAAATGGTCATATATGTGGAAGTTTAACTTTTCAAGGGCCTTAAGTTGATTCAATCGAATTGTTTTCCGTTTAAAACTATGGGACGCATATGTTCCTTGGTCTGCAAAGGGTTAACCACAGTGGTCAAGCCCCATTTTTCAAATCAATCTAAATCACTTTGTGATATGTCTTGAACGCTTCAACATATCCCAATGATTCTGAGATTATTTTTTTCATGACACACTGTCTCTCATGCTAGTGGTAAATTTAGTTTAATATGTTTGCATTTATTTATGAAAATATCTGAAAGTTGACAAAATTTACAAAAATTTCCAACTTTTAATGGTTTTACTCTACTCTAAAACCAGATTGTGATATCATAAAAAAATAGTTAATAAATAAGATTTTCCATATGTTTACTTTACATAAATATCATTTTTAAAATGTCCTTTTATTTTATTAGGGTGTTAGAAGTGTTAAAATTTTAGTGCCAATTTTTCAAAGAAACTTGCAAAACTTATTTATTAAGGACTTACTCGGTTTTGAAGTGACTTTAAGGAGCCCATATACTAGAAAAATGATACAATATTAAAAGCAGAAACCCTCAAAGTAATCAAAACTGTTGTCAGATACATTGTTATCCCTACATATGTTTCATATGAATTAACAAAAAGTGGAATGAATGTAATGAAAAATCTTTTTTTTCTATTAAAATGTTAACATCTTAGCAAGCCAGAATAGCTGGTAGACCACGAGGCCACTTAGCCTTAGGTTAACATGGAACCATCATGACCATGCGATCTTGATTGTGGGCTGCTGATGGGGCCCCATTCTGTTAACTATTGAGTTACTGTTGTTGCTGTTTGTGTGTTAAGCTTCCACGATCGGTGCCAACACCAGTAACACTCACAACCGATTCAGGAGACTTTCAGTTATACTATACATCAGGTCAGTAAAAAGGAGTATTGGGGGTCAGTAAAGGACTAAGGCCCAATACGCATTAGACTACAGTCATCTGATCCCTTCGATATTGGCTGGATGGACAGTCTGAGTATGAAGGCATGTTGACTCTCGCCCAACAAAAGGTGTTGACAGCGGCTCTCATTAAGAAACACAGGAGCGCTTGGTAAGGCCAAACATTCCTTTCTGTGGGGGAGTAAGGAGAGGAAGCTGTCAGTTATTTAATCTTTACAATGTTGGTCGGGGGTTCTCCTGTCCCACAGCTCTCATTGGTGATTTCGTTGGAGTTCGCACATTATCTAATTCCTTTCAGTGCTGTAACTGTTCAGTTCCTAAGACTGGACACATTCTCCCCTTTTTTGTTTTTCTTGTCATGATTTCCTGCTGGGTGTAGCCTTGGCACTTGATCAATAATAATCGGGCCAATATGCTTTGTTATTGGTCTGCAATCAACATAATTCACCACTTCAGTGTCAAAATATTACAAAGGCAGAGGCTAACCCATGTCACTTGAGCCTCTGCCCCAGCATCGAAGTTGTCTTTTGCAATCATTTTCAAAGGAGAGCATGGGACCTAGTAATAGTGCCTGCTTACAAATGGCTGTGTGTTTTATCTGCTCAGTCAGTACAAAATATTTTAACTAAATATAGTATTGACTGATATACATATAGTATATCATAGTAAAGTAAATAGTATATAGTATAGTAAATATATATATATAATATATATATATTATATATATATATTATATATAATATATATAATATAGTAAATAGTATATAGTATATAGTAAAGTAAAAAGATCCCTCCGTTGGACTTTTCTTCTCCAGGGGATATGGGCATCGGGGGAGTATCTTCACATTTGGGACAGGTGAGGGATATAGTTGTTTATTATTTCTATCTTTTATAGGTGACATGGGCTTCAATTGATTAGGCATAAGGTGCGTATAGCTGCTTTTTCTATTTCAAATAAAGATGTTTGTGTCTTTCAAATAAAAGATTTTATTCTGACTGAGGGCTCATGTTATTAGCCTGGGCTGAGGGCCAATTACCCTGACCCCTTTTCACGGCTACTAATATAAGTCCACAACTGTCTGTTTAACCTTTGCTGGTTTTGAAGTTATGAGGGGACCCTACATCTTTTTTTTTTTCTTGGGTCCATCCATAAAATAACCAGTAATGGCTAAGCAAACAGAAGTGTGCTGATATTAGTAGCTTGGGAACCTTTACGGTTATTGCCCTTCCCAGAATATTAACATCACCCTGAAGCCATCTGCTTTCCCTCTGCTGCTTATCAAAAATTACAGGGAACCCCATTCCATTTTTTTATTAATAAATACAGTAAAATACACCTCAACTGTCACCTTAGTTGACAGCCTCCAAGTGTTCCAGCAGCTGGAAACTCCAAAAAAATTATGTGGGGTCCCCCCTATATGCAATAATCAACAAAGACTAAACAGCTGCAGGCTGATAATAGCCTAGGAAAGGGCCATGATTATTGGCCCCCTTCCAGACTAAAAACAGCTGGCTCTCAGCCACCCCAGAAATGATGCATCAATAAGATGTGCCAATTCTGGCGCTTAGCCTAGCTCAGACGTCTCAAACTGCATTCCTCGAGGCCTGCAGACGGGTCATGTTTTCAGGATTTCCTTGTATTGCACAGGTGATAATTTAATCACCTGCACAGAATGATTCCAGCACCTTGTGCAATGCGAAGGAAATCTTGAAAACACGCATGGTTTGAGGCCCTCGAGGAATGCAGTGTGAGACCCCTGACCTAGCTTTTCCCACTTGCCATAATGCAGTGGCAAGTGTGGTAATATTTGTGAAGTTGAATTCAACTTTGTATTGGCAGCTGACATCAAGCCCAGGGATAAGTAATCGAGAGGCATATATATGACGCCCTCCATTACAAACCCATAGTTGATTGTAAAAAATACACAGCCAGAATAAAATGCTTTATTTCAAAGAAAACACAGTTATACTCGCCTTATGCCTAATCCATTGATGCCCATGTCACCTGTAAAAGCAGAAAATAATAACCATATTCCTCACTTGTCCCTGATGTGAAGATAATCCTCCGATGCCCATGTCCTCTGGAGAATAAGAAAAATAATAAACAACCATATCCCTCACCTGTTCGATGTGAAGATAATCCATACTTTCCCACGACTATGATTTAGATAGTGGTCACATCAGTGATGCGGCTGCTTTTCCCGCCAGATGGAACTCACTGACAGGAGCGTAATTGCTCTAGTGTCTAGCACAGAGCTGCCATGAGAAAGCTTACCAGAGTTCAAACCTAATGAACCCTGGTGACTTCATTTATGGTGCCGCTTGCTGCATGAGGATTTTCTCACATGGCGAGTGTTGCCATAAATTAGGTCACCGGGTTTCATTGGGTTTGAACGCAGCTCATGGAGGCTCACAGTGCTAGACACTGCAGGAATGATTACGCTCCTGCCAGTGTGTTTCAGCTGACAGGGAGAGCAATCATTGATGTCACTCTATTCTTAATAAACACCCATGATAAAGGTGACAGCTGAGAGTTGCAGCCTGCAGCTGTCAGTTTTGCCTGCGCTGGTTATCAAAAATAGAAGAGACACCGTGTCATTTTTTTATTTTTCAGTGGTGCCTACTCTCGCTGTTATCTGCAACAGCAAGCGTAGGCTTTTTATTGGTGCAAGCCTGGTAGTGGCCCTATGCCGTAGCAACCTCACTTGCATGGCTCACGTCTTCAACCTGGTGGTACAGCAATTTTGCCACCACTATACCGGGCTGGATGCGCTGCTGCAGAAAGCACAGTTGCTGTGTGCTCACTTTCGACCACAGAAACCCGCAGATCATCAACTTGCATCACTACAGAGGTCTTTTAGCACAGCAGTTAACAGTTTGATTAGCGATGTTCCGACACGGTGAAATTCCACTCTGCACATGTTGCAGTGGTTGTGGCAGCAGCGATGAGCCCTGGTGCAGTATGTCCTTTTGCATAGCCTGGACAAATGCAGTTGCGGAGTGGGCACAGATGAAGAACCTCAGCACACTTCTGCACAGTTTTGAAATGTCTACAAAGATGGTTAGCACTGATGATGCCATAATCAGCATCACTATTCCAGGTATCTACATGCTGAAGAACACTTTGAATAGTCTGTGTGAGGAGGTGATTGTCATGATATGTACTTTTGCCCTGTCCTGTATTTGAATAATATGCCATTTGATGTATGTAACTGTTCTCTGGTTTCTATTAGCTGTAATTTATGTATTTTCTTGTGCTGGGAGTTCACCTGTAACAATATGTCTCTTTCCCCAACAATTGCATTCCTGGACTCTAATGTAATTATGTAAGTGGCCTGTCTCCTTTCCACAAGAATTGTGTACCTGGACCTTAATTTAATTCAGGCTTGTGCCAACAGCTAGGGGAATTCCCCCATTGTTTTCGTAAAGAGAAAATAATAAAGCTGGAGTTACACTAAACGACTTACCAACGATCACGACCAGCGATACGACCTGGCCGTGATCGTTGGTAATTCGTTGTGTGGTCGCTGGGGAGCTGTCACACAGACAGCTCTCTCCAGCGACCAACGATCAGGGGAACGACTTCGGCATCCTTGAAACTGTCTTTCAACATCGGGTTACTAAGTGCAGGGCCGCGCTTAGTAACCTGATATTTACCCTGGTTACCATTGTAAAAGTAAAAAAAAAAAACACTACATACTCACATTCTGATGTCTGTCACGTCCCCCGCCGGCGTCCACAGGGTTAAAACTGCTTTCGGCAAGAGCGCTGCTTATGCACGCACTGCTGCCGAGAGCTTCCCTGCACTGAATGTGTCAGCGCTGGCAGTAACAGCGGTGACGTCACCGCTGGGCTCTGCTTTACGGCCGGCGCTAACACAGTCAGTGCAGGGAAGCTCTCGGCCAGAGCGCGTGCATTAGCAGCACTCCTGCCGAAAGCAGTTTTAACCCTGTGGACGCCGGGGGACGTTACAGACATCAGAATATGAGTATGTACTGTTTTTTTTAAGTTTTACAATGGTAACCAGGGTAAATATCGGGTTACTAAGCGTGGCCCTGCGCTTAGTAACCCAATATTTACCCTGGTTACAAGTGAACACATCGCTGGATCTGCGTCACACAACGCCGATCCAGCGATGACAGCGGGTGATCAGCGACCAAAAAATGGTCCTGATCATTCCCCAACGACCAACGATCTCCAAGCAGGGGCCTGATCGTTGGTCACTGTCACACATAACGAGATCGTTAGCGGGATCGTTGCTACGTCACCAAAAGCGTAACGTTGCAACGATATCGTTAACGATATCGTTATGTGTGACTCAGCCTTAACTCCAAATACACAAACTTCTAGACACACCGGAGCCTACCATTCTAGAAGCTTCGGATGAACCCTCCTCCCCTACACACACATGGGCTGATACCAGGAGCACAGACAAGAGACCCATGTGTGATCTAGTCAGGTGTGTGTTGGATACTGGAAGAGAAGAAACCGAAGCTGTCTGAGGAAGCAATCGGTATCCGTGTGATTGTGGTGGATCTGTTGGACTCGTGGAAGGACTATTGTTTCGTTTATCGGGTGCGGGATTACTGGAAAGCACCTCCAGATCTGTTTCTTTACTTGGACTTATTGTGGACTTCTCGTGGACTTGAAGGACATTATAGATATTTGATGTTGTATGCTCCCTGCTTTAATAAATCTCGTTGGATCATCCCTCGGCCTATTGTCCCTTCCTGCTCTGCCGTACACCCCGTCACAGTGATAGTCCCAGAGGAAGAGGTGGAAGCACAGGAGGATGCGGAAAGGATAAGAATATTTAAAATTTCCGGACTGTCATTGCACAAGCGTGTGCCATGAGAGGGTGGCTTACAGCTATCAAGGGGGACTCATGGAACCAGATAAACTGTTAGTGAATTTGCAGGAGCCGAGGAACAAATGGAGGAAAACGAGGTGTTGGACCCGCAAAAGTCAGGAGATGAAGAGGATAATGATCTGCTCTCTGTTGTTCGTGGGAGGGGATGGAGGAACAACTTTGAGTGTTTCCCCGCCACCAACACACCATGGACTTGGACCTCATGGAAGCGCCAGACACATCAGCGCCTTCTTGCTGCACTATCTTCAGCATGATGCCCGTATTCTTACGGTTAGACAGGGGCGTAACTACCGCGGTCGCAGCGGTCGCCATTGCGACCGGGCCCCGCAGGTCAGGGGCCCCGGGCCGGCAGGTCTGAGCAGGGCCAGGCTGGCCATCGGGCACTTCTGGCAAATGCCAGAAGAGCCGATGCCAGTAGTGGGCCGCTGCACTGTTCCTCCCCCGGAACCCCCCCCAGTGCCGCCGCCGCATTTAACTATACCGGCGTCTATGACACCGGTATAGTTCAATGCAATGATGGGAGGAGAGAGCGTCACCTGACGCTTCCTCTCCCATCATTCCCCGCTCTGCCTCTGACAGTACACTGCGGGTGCGCGATGACGTCATATCATCGCGCACCTGCAGTGTCCTGGGCAGACTGCAGCCGCCAGGAGCAGCGCGGGCAAAAGGAAAGGTGAGGAGAGTTTTTTTTTTTTTTTTCTTTTTAACCGGACTGTGGGGCCATTATCGGGGGGGGGGGGATGAGATGTGGGCTGTGCTCTATATATCCCTGTGCGGGCTCTGCTGTATATACCCCTGTGGGGGCTGTGCTGTATATATCCCTGTGCGGGCTCTGCTGTATATATCCCTGTGCGGGCTCTGCTGTATATACCACTGTGCGGGCTCTGCTGTATATACCACTGTGCGGGCTCTGCTGTATATAACACTGTGCGGGCTGTGCTGGATATAACACTGTGCGGGCTGTGCTCTATATACCACTGTGCGGGCTGTGCTGTATATACCACTGTGCGGGCTGTGCTGTATATACCACTGTGCGGGCTGTGCTGTATATACCACTGTGCGGGCTGTGCTGTATATACCACTGTGCGGGCTCTGCTGTATATACCACTGTGCGGGCTCTGCTGTATATACCCCTGTGCGGGCTCTGCTGTATATAACACTGTGCGGGCTGTGCTCTATATACCACTGTGCGGGCTCTGCTGTATATAACACTGTGCGGGCTGTGCTGTATATACCACTGCGGGCTGTGCTGTATATACCACTGTGCGGGCTGTGCTGTATATACCACTGTGCGGGCTGTGCTCTATATACCACTGTGCGGGCTGTGCTCTATATACCACTGTGCGGGCTCTGCTGTATATAACACTGTGCGGGCTGTGCTCTATATACCACTGTGTGGGCTGTGCTCTATATACCACTGCGGGCTGTGCTGTATATACCACTGTGCGGGCTGTGCTGTATATACCACTGTGCGGGCTCTGCTGTATATACCACTGTGCGGGCTGTGCTGTATATACCACTGTGCGGGCTGTGCTGTATATACCACTGTGCGGGCTCTGCTGGATATACCACTGTGCGGGCTGTGCTCTATATATCCCTGTGCGGGCTCTGCTGTATATACCACTGTGCGGGCTGTGCTGGATATACCACTGTGCGGGCTGTGCTGTATATACCACTGTGCGGGCTCTGCTGTATATACCACTGTGCGGGCTCTGCTGTATATACCACTGTGCGGGCTCTGCTGTATATAACACTGTGCGGACTGTGCTGGATATAACACTGTGCGGGCTGTGCTCTATATACCACTGTGCGGGCTGTGCTGTATATACCACTGTGCGGGCTGTGCTGTATATACCACTGTGCGGGCTGTGCTGTATATACCACTGTGCGGGCTGTGCTGTATATACCACTGTGCGGGCTCTGCTGTATATACCACTGTGCGGGCTCTGCTGTATATACCCCTGTGCGGGCTCTGCTGTATATAACACTGTGCGGGCTGTGCTCTATATACCACTGTGCGGGCTCTGCTGTATATAACACTGTGCGGGCTGTGCTGTATATACCACTGCGGGCTGTGCTGTATATACCACTGTGCGGGCTGTGCTGTATATACCACTGTGCGGGCTGTGCTCTATATACCACTGTGCGGGCTGTGCTCTATATACCACTGTGCGGGCTCTGCTGTATATAACACTGTGCGGGCTGTGCTCTATATACCACTGTGCGGGCTGTGCTCTATATACCACTGCGGGCTGTGCTGTATATACCACTGTGCGGGCTGTGCTGTATATACCACTGTGCGGGCTCTGCTGTATATACCACTGTGCGGGCTGTGCTGTATATACCACTGTGCGGGCTGTGCTGTATATACCACTGTGCGGGCTCTGCTGGATATACCACTGTGCGGGCTGTGCTCTATATATCCCTGTGCGGGCTCTGCTGTATATACCACTGTGCGGGCTGTGCTGGATATACCACTGTGCGGGCTGTGCTGTATATACCACTGTGCGGGCTGTGCTGGATATACCACTGTGCGGGCTGTGCTGGATATACCACTGTGCGGGCTGTGCTGGATATACCACTGTGCGGTCTGTGCTGGATATACCACTGTGAGGGCTGTGCTCTATATACCCCCTGTGCTGGCTGTGCTGTATATACCCCTGTGCGGGCTGTGCTGTATATACCCCTGTGCGGGCTGTGCTGTATATACCCCTGTGCGGGCTGTGCTGGATATACCACTGTGAGGGCTGTGCTGGATATACCACTGTGCGGTCTGTGCTGGATATACCACTGTGCGGTCTGTGCTGGATATACCACTGTGCGGTCTGTGCTGGATATACCACTGTGCGGGCTGTGCTGGATATACCACTGTGCGGGCTGTGCTGGATATACCACTGTGCGGGCTGTGCTGGCACCCAACACCATGTTGCAGTGCAGGAGATTCCTGCAACAGTCCGAGGCGTATCTAGGGGAAGCGGGGCAGGGGAAGGTGGGGGGGTTGTGGGGGCGGGGGAAGGTGGGGGGGGGTAGGGGGGGGGCCCCATTTGGAAGTTCGCACCGGGGCCCATAACTTTGTAGTTACGCCACTGCGGTTAGATATAGTGCTAACTACTGGGTTGCCATTCTGTTAGATCCACGTTACAAAAGTTAATTTAGCCAGAAGCTTCCCCACATGGAAAGAGATGCGGGTTTTCCCCAAGACTGCAGTGAGGCACAGAGTGTGCATACCAGTTCTAGACGTCAGTTCTAGAAGGTATTAAGAAATGGGGTATGTGAACTTTTGATCAGGGTCATTTGGATGTTTTGGGTTGTCATGATTTAAAAAGAGAAAGCACAGTAGTTTGACAATAAATGGCTTCACCCAAGCACTAACCATGAGCGGAGAAAAAGTTTTGGTGTCATCATTCACATTCAGTGAAAAAAGGCCAAGAAAGAAAAAATTCTGTGGGGTATGTAAACTTTTGAGCACAACTGTAAGATTATTGGCTGCTTACTGTCCTGAGTTATCACTGATTTGTTGTATTTGGGGGTTATATTATCCGCTGTATTTTAATTTTGAGATTTTTAATACACAAAAAAAGACGTTTTTGTGCACATAAAATAGTTCATTTATTGTGAATCTTGCAAAGACACGTTTAAGCAACAAAATATACATTTGTGAACTTTAGATTTCCTTCTATACATTACTAGACCAAAGCAATAAGTTAGATGTACACTATTTACAGACAGAGGTCACCGGAGACTTACAATAAGCACCACCTATCTAAAAAGAATACAAATCGATGTACAGCATAGTTTCCCCTTCACTTAATCCACATACTTAAAAATCAATCATTTTATACTCTAAAATTAGAATCCAACTCTGCTTA
This sequence comes from Ranitomeya variabilis, assembly GCF_051348905.1. Taxonomy (NCBI): domain Eukaryota; kingdom Metazoa; phylum Chordata; class Amphibia; order Anura; family Dendrobatidae; genus Ranitomeya; species Ranitomeya variabilis. The sequence goes on from NC_135234.1 coordinate 96,056,975, forward strand.
TTTGCATTTTGTCTAGTGCTACATTTAGGTAGAAATGATATATACTTATATCCGCATGCTTTATATTTACACAGTTCTCTTTCATATTTTATCTGCGAAAAAAATCTGACAATAAAATACAGCTCTAGGAAATTGATCCATGATGGTGTCTCATTAATAGACCCTTCTTTCTATGGTCACTAAAGGCCTCAGTACCACATAATCAATGACAGAAAAATGGTAATGATTATAAATAATGTGGAAGATAGAACATACAAGCTGAATTACAGACATTGGAAAAAACAGATGCATTATCATTTTTCTTTTCAACAAATTGTATAATAAAAACACAAGTGAACAGAGTTTTGAAAATAATATCGCACAATTTTTTAATTTATTTTTTAAGGGGGTTATGTAAGGAAAATTAAACATTTGTTGTGCCCCTTATCTAAGGCTGTCTACCAAACAATATCTACCATAGATCTGGTCTTACATTATGAGTACTAGATGCCATAAAAGGAGAGCGCATTCGTATGATTTATGAGATGATAGACTTTCATGGTTAGACTCGGAGGATATCATGTGAATGACTAGCGGTTCAGCAGTTCTACTGAGTCTGCCATCGGACACAGTTTTGTATTCGTATTCTAAATAGATTGTATTAACTTGTTTTCTCTACTGCAGATCTAGCAGTTCTTTAATGCTAAGCTCTGTATAACTCCGCCCATATCACTGATTGGCAGCTTTCTGTGTTCACTGTGAAAGGTGATAGGTAGTAGGCTGCTAATTAGTGGTGGGGGAGTGGTTGGACTACTTGGCAGCAGACCAAGTAGTCCTCTAGTGATAATCACCTGCTAATAAAACAATGAATTTATAAATACTACACAAAGAATGTCAGATGAAGTGGTGTAAAGTAAGCGGACAAATCACGCTTCTTTGTCATGGACAAGTCTAGCTTTGGCAAATGCCAAGAGAATGTTACCTACTTGACTCAATTGTGGCTTCTCTAAAGTTTAGAGCAGGGTATATTGACACAGGGCTGTTTTTTAACATTGGCCTAGGTCCCTTGGTCCCATTGAAGGGAAATCTGAATGCTGCAGCATAACAACACATCTTGGACAGCTGTAGCTTTCATCTATGTGGGAATAGTTTGGGAAGACCCATTTCTGCTCAAGCATGACTGTGCCCCAGTACACAAATCAAGGTCCATAAAGCCAGGGTTAGGTGGGTTTGGTGTGGAACAACTTGAGTGGCCCACACACAGCCTTGACAATCAACCCCACCAAATCTAGCTTCAGAATCTTGTAGAAAGCTTTGCCAGATACAGATAAGTGGAATCTATAGATATATAGGAGGAGTAGGGAATCCTCTAGTGATTAAGAAACCTTTTCATAAACTTTTTGGGTTCCAAAATAATTGTGTAGCAAAAGAGACATAGGGACAAGAAATCACGATAATGTCTGGTAGACAGTGCTCATAGTAATTAGAACAAAAGAGACAAAATATAACTTTTGTAAACTGTTCAAAGAGTTTGGCTCCATTCCCTCAAAAGCAACATGACTTTTTTCTCGTCAATGACTTGTATTGCAACTTAGCCCCATTAAAGTGATGGGAAAGAAGCCTGCTGACATGGAGAACATAAGAGAAGTACAGCTGTTGTGAAATGATTCGAATATACTATCATCACTAGGCTCAAACACTGCAGTTTACATTTTTTTATTATGTAATGCCTAATTTTTTAAAATGATAGTCCTTTCTTGACATATCTCTGATCCTGACATATCCTGATTCCTGAGATGTATGGCGCTAAATGCTTAACAAACAAAGTGTACAGTATGTACATCTATATGGATGGTTGCGATGGACGCCTCTGATGGATTCCTACTAGACTATGTCATCTCATATATAAAAAAATAAATAAATACATTTACTTTAAACATGTTTTAATTAGTATTGAACTGGTATAATAACAAATTGTATAACCTACCACAATTAATGAAACGTTAAAGGTGGACAAGCTCATGAACGTGAGCTCAATAGTAGGGCTTAAATATAGAATGATCAGTAGAAATAGGCCAATGCGTATCATGTGGTTACACATCGAACATTTATTACATTTTATTACACAAAATAAATAAAGTATTGGATATACCTTCTAATTAGATATAACCAGGTCACTTTGCGCAACCCCAGTCTGCGTTGCAAGTAAGTTCTCTGGCCAAGGACAGGGGCATAGTAAATTTCCTGAGTTTCTGGATTCCTTCATGTGGCTTTTGATTTATGGGGTTGGTGTGACGTCATCTATGCAGCACACAGGTGACATCTCACAAGCCTGGCTACTCATAAGCCGAGCCTGGGATCTTGGAGGGTAAAGAAATTCATGCAGCTCCTGTCCATGGGCAGAGACCACTGATCTCGAGCGAAAATTGAGGTTTAGCAAAGAAATTCACTCATCTCAATTTCTAATACCAACAACTGATCGATTTTTGTTAAAATAAATGAAAAAAATATTTAATTTAAAGAGAATTACCGTAACATATGTCAAAATATAAATGTAAGAAACAAAATGAAATACATTGCAAAAAAATAAATAAAACAGCTAATTTTTTAAATGCCCTGATAACTTTCTAAAGTAAATGAAATTCCTGCTTGAAATGTCAGAAAATATACTGTAATCAATGGATATAAATCTGCAGAATCCAACTCTTTTACAATCTACACTACATAGTTTAGCTGATAAAGAGGACTTAAAGGGGTTATCCAGTACTAGATAGTTGCTTTTTTTTTTTACTATGAGCCAAAAAAAACAACAGGCAGGTAAACAGCCAAACAGTTAGCAACTACCTGCCTGTTTCACCCAAGAATCGACGATTCTGCTGCTACACATCAACAGAGCAGCTATTCTTCTTCTGGGCTGCTCTGTAGATGGGCTGTCGACTGCTGACATAATTCTGTTTGATAGCCGTCTCCCCATAGTAGTGCAGCGGGGAGCCAGCAGTCAATCAGCATGAAATCAGAGACACACCCATCAACAGAGCAGAAGAGAAGCCACTGCTCTGCTGACATGATGTCAGCAGACACCGCAGAATCGGTAGCAGGAGCAACTACCTGTCTGTTCTTAGGCCCACAGTGAAAAAAAATAATATAGTCCTGGATAACTACTTTAAAGGGACTCTGTCACCTGAATTTGGCGAGCCCTGTTTTCGGTCCGATGGGCGGTGTTTTCGGGTTTATTCTCCCCTTCCTTTCCCGCTGCCCGCAATATTGTCTTGAAGTTGATTAGGTTTCCTCCGTAGAACTCGCGTGCGCCATGCAATCTTGCCTTGCGCACGTGCAGTATGCTTTGCCCAACTGCGGGCAAAGCCGAAAAGCATTAGTGCACATGCGCCGGCGCACTATGTCCCTGAAGTATTTTGCTGTGTTCTGGGACATAGTGCACCGGCGCATGCGCACTAATGCTTTTCGGCTTTGCCCGCAGTCGGGCAAAGCATACTGCGCGTGTACAAGGCAAGATTGCATTGCGCATGCGTGTTCTACGGAGGACAGCGAATCAACTTCAAGACAATATTGCGGCCAGCGGGAAAGGAAGGGGTGAATAAAAGACCCGAAAACACCGCCCATCAGACCGAAAACAGGGCCCGCCAAATTCAGGTGACAGGTTCCCTTTAAGAGTAGAGGTCTCAGATGTTATGATAATGTATATGCGAACAGTGTAGGAGGAGAGGCTGAGCTTGGGATTTGTAGTTTTCTACTTCTTTTACATATTTTTTTATGTATAAAGTTGTTCGAATGCCAGCAGGATTCAAAGACAAAGCCTGTGATTCCTGCTTCCCCTGCCTATACTGCTCTCCCTGGTTACAAACCCATAGAGAAAAGGCTGCGAATTGCCGTGTGGGTGGTGGATGTAGGACTCACAGGCTTTGGCTGGTGTCACACTTGCAAGTGCAATGCGAGAAACTCGCATCAATACCCGGCACTGCCGCCAGCACTCAGGACCGGAGCGTGCGGCTGCATTTATTTCCATGCAGCTGAACGCTCAAGTGCCGGTGGCAGTGCCGGGTATTGATGCGAGAGACAAGCGCGAGTTTCTCGCATTGCACTCGCAAGTGTGACCCCGGCCTTACTCTGAATCCTGACAGCATTTGATCAGCTTTTCACATGTGAATTCTAAATCAAATCCCAGAGTTCAGCATCTCCTTCTCTATTCATTGCTGCCCACAGGTTCAATGGAGATTGTCATTTCTCTTTTCTTTGCCTTTAAAAACTGCGGCTTGGCTGCTTGTATGGGAATCGCTGTGATCAGGTCAATTTATTTTATGTTTTACCTTGTACATGAAAACCTAGAACAGCATGTCATGGAGGGGATTTTACTCCTTTTAAGAAGAATTTTTTATTTTTTTTTAAATGGGAAACTGATAAATAAATTTTTAACTAAAAAAATGGTTTGCAATGTATCGTGGATTACCTGGTGACATGTGCAGGCTCCATAATCGGTCAACAAGTTATGGCTATCACTCCAAAGTATTAGTTTTTGACTTCTATGTATTCACAGTAAAACACTAATAAGGAGACTTATATGTATTCTCAGTAAAATATTGAATTTTTTTAGAACTTGGGGTTTTGTTGTACCTCTGTTATTCCTCTGGAAATGTATGCATGTTATGAATGAATGAATGAATGAATGAATGAATGAATGAATGAATAACGGTGCATCATGATACCATTTGTCACTCCACACAGACAGATGCTGTCCACAAACTTCAATGACATGGGGAATGGTAACACCCACTATATGGTTTATTTTTTTAAAAAAAGGCCATAAAAGCTGATAGGCCCCCTTCTATATAGCATGGGTTAAAAATACAGCTACATTTACAGTACAAGTATACAGTACAGTAAAGTGTATATAAACACTGCACTCCTGCATTTCTTCCAGCCACCAGCAGAGGACACTCGGCAACAAAAAAAAAATTGATTTGAGATGGGCGATCATATATTTGCATATTATTAGCATTGCATAAAAATAAAATACATTTTAGATGTCAGCCTTCCAAGTAGCAAGATGTCTATGCATTAGAAACCAGCGGTGACCTTTATTATTTAATACTAATGGTCTTTTTTATGCATGGGCACAGATTTATTTTAAATAATTTAGGACCAGATGAGAAATGGTGAGTCGCTGTCTAGGAGGACACGGTGGGCAGCAGCTGGCAGTCTGGGTGGAAATAGTCTTTGTAGTATTATACTATTACTGGTATATATGTATTTAGAATATTTCAGATTTGGTAACGGAAAGCTTCTTTAACATTCAAGTTTGCAGAAATTGTTTGAGGGCAATTGGTGGCGATTTGCTTGGCCATACTGAGACCATACATAGTAATCACCCCAGGTCTCTATCCAGTATGCGAGGTCTGGTGAGTGGTGACCCACCACACTATACAGTACACTCACATAGCATGGGTGTGTTACTTCTATTTCTTTTCTAAACTGGAACAAAAAAATAACATGAGATTGCAAAATGTAAAAATTGTTTTAGAAAATATATTTTGCAGTAATTTTTGGAAATGCTGTGATGGAAGTGGTGATATTGAGACTTGTTACCTTTTCTATATAGGATAGTGAGTTCATTTCTCCATTTTTATAGAGACATTCAAATTTTTACCAAGTACCGGCATATGAGAATTTAATAAAATACGCCGAATAGAAGGAGTGCGAAGAATGTGTTAGAAGGCAAAATAACACATTTTTGCAAGTACAGGTAGTCCTCGACTTACGACGTTGATCCGTTCTTACACGGCGTCGTAAACCGAATTTCGATGTAAGTCGGACCATACATTCATACAGTACTGTACCATAATAACAGTACAGTACTGCAAACACTTAGCCTATCCAAACACCTATCCCAACACAGTACCCTACATAATTAGGGTGTTATGGCGTGCAGGAGACTCGTTTTCCTCGTGTAACCGGGTACAGTGTACAGTACTGGACTCTATTCTTCTGCCACTGCACGTAGTTGCATGTAGTTCGACTTACGACGCAAAACCGTGTAAGTCGGAATGAGGCATCGTATAAAGCGTTGTAACCACGAAACGATGTAACTCGAGAACGTTGTAACCCGAGGACTAACTGTATATGTCTATTTTTAAGTTGAGCTCAAATGATAAAATTACTCTTTTTTTTGGTAGCAAGAAGAAAAATAGAAATCTACATTTGGAAAACTCCCTGGTGTTATCATGAAATTGACAGAAGCTTTCAAAAAGACAGAAATTTAGATGCAAAAATGTTGCTACTGCTTTGATCAAATACTAATATAGCTGAGCTGAAATTAACAATCTGCTTTTTTGTGCATCATAACCTTTTTTTTAGGTCGAATTCACACATATTTCACTCCACAGTCATGTTTCACGCCATATCTGTGTAGGCATATATGAGACTGTCGAGTTTTTATCAGAAGATCTGTATCTGGTCCGTGCATGATGGTCCATACTCAGACCGGAAACATAGATGTGTGGATCTGGCCTTATATTCAAATTTCAGTTTAAAAAAAATGACAAAATGAACCTGTTTTGGTTATTTTTGCCTCTTAATTTATTCACACTTGTCTTTCAAATATAAGCTTACAATTGCAAACTGCAAAAATTTGTTATTAATAGTGATGAGCGAATGTGCTCAGTTAAGGTGTTATCCGAGTATGCTCGCATGTTAGGTGTCTTCAGAGTGCTCGAAAGATATTTTCGGGTCCCCGTGGCTCTTCGACAGCTGCAACACATGCAGGGATTCCATCTGTTAGGTAATCCATGCATGCGTTACGAATGTCATACAGCCACGAGAGATGCAGGCTCGGGGACTCGAACATATTATTTGAGAACGCCGAAGTCACTCGGTTAGCACCCAAGCATGTGCGGATAACACCTTATCCGAGCACGTTCACTCATCACTAGTTATTAACCTATAGTGTAAAAAGCTTCTTAGAAACACTCAGTCCTGTTTGTTAATTTTGAAAATTCGCTCAGCGTTGCATTTTCACTAGACTTAACTGCAATTCTATAGAATCCGCTGATCACACGAGACATTTCGAACATTTACAGAGCTCCTGCAGGCAGGAAAGGAAAACTACAGTCTGCCGGGAGCAGATGGAGCTGATGGAGATGGCACTTTTTGTTAAGATATATTTAAAATGTTTAATATATTCATATCTACTACTGATTTATGGAAAAAAAAAAAATGAAAATAGGGTATTTCTCACTTTTTATAGTAATCTCCAATCAGTGGTGCATATATAGTCCAGAGTACTGATAGCATTTTTAATAGAGTGGAGATGCGGAGATGCGATTTGTATAAAGTACATCTGCTATTTGATGCCTAAAAGATATCCAAAAATGTAATTCCTCTATTTTAATTATACACCCTTAAAATATAGCTCTATTGAAGCTTCATGGGAACTTGTCATGAGGATTTAGGCCTCTAAACCACCACCAACCTGATGCAAACAGGCTCACTATGAGCTTTTGTATTCTGTATAGTGCAGAAAAAGAACTTTGACAGTGAGTGTGAAAAGGCCAGAAGTTAATCATGGTGATAGAGCTGCCTCTTTGAATAGTCATAATGGCCGGTTGCCCCCTTGACTTGATTTGCAACCTATAGCCTGGTATGTCATCACAAAGTACCTTCTGAGGCATCCGCGCTTCCTCAGTGAAGTGACAATGGTCTCATCTACATCTGAGCATGCACTAGATGTCATTGGAGGTGGCTTGAGGCAATGTATTTGGAATGTGAGCTGTCAGTCAAATCAGTACGGAGATCCACCAGCATGACATTTTGGAAGAGCAGCTCTTCTCCCATGAATACTTAAAATTATTAAAATGTTGTTCGTGATGACTTTAAAAGAGCACTCCAGCACTTTTTGTTATCACCCTCTCTGTTAGCCATTATTAATGTGCATACAGTGTGTGCATAATACTACTTAACCATTGTCGTCTTCTGCTGTTTCCAGCGCCACTTCGGTCCTCTCCCTACATCATGTGACCACAAAGTCTTCTTTGTGTTCTGAAATTCACTTTCTCAATGTAAGTCTGTGAGGCTCAAAACAAGGATCGCATAAACGTAAATTAAGAAAGGAACTAACAGTCTACAATGTGAGCCGGGCAGTCAGAGGTCTAGTCACATGATGCAGGAGAGAACTTGGGCAGCGCTGCAAATGGTAGAAATCAGCGATGAGTATGTATTATAATGCCCAAACTGTAACACATTATAGATGGCTATCAAAGAGAGCAATACAACAAATTCTGGAGTTCTCCATTAAAATTATCTTCCTATGTTACTGTATATGAAATTAGCCAGAATATAGTAGCAAATCCTTGGCAATATCGTTAGGCCCGATGCTAGTATTCCTTAATTCATAGAAGGGTTCCATAAGAATTCCTGAAAATCATGATTCAGACATGCCACTGACAAAGCAATTGCCTTCACCTAGGCAAAGAATCCAAAACATGAAACTTTGGTCTCTCTTTACCTTTCTTTCAAGCTGTGTCTGTCTTCTAAGCCAGACACAACAGAGCAGTAAACTATTATGCACAGACAACAACTACTCCTGGTCGATACAGATTTGTGGTAGTTTGATAATAAATTCTTAGGACACTTTCCTTTTTAAACTGATGGCAGAAGATGATGCAGAGTAAGCAGTCCAATTGGCAAGGTAAATGTTGGACTGCTTACAATATATAATAAATTCAGCGTAAGTTGAAAAATGCTAAAAGTGTTGGCATTACAGTTCAATTTTCAATCCATATTTTTCATGGAAAGATTATTTTACAGTTATTAAACATGCGAAACAAATCCCCATAATGTAACCCACACCTCAGTAAGAGGGTCTCGTCATATCAAGAGAAGGTTGCACACTACTATCTCCTTCCACCAGATGACTTGCCTACACGCAGTGGCTTCAATGAATGCCAATATACAGCAACTCTCATACACATTGATTTTATAACACATGAAAACCACAACCTATATTGGAGGAGATGACCTTCAGAATTTTGCTTTGAAAACTTCTACTGCTCCTGTGAGACGATTAAGACCAAAGGACCTTGATTTGTAGTAGTAGTATACATTGTTGGATTGGTTCTTCAAGCCATTGCACATTCAGATACATTTGTGCGTATAGGTTGCATAAGATGCCGAAAAAGCAGCCATGTTTAATGAAACTGTTCACTTCTACAGGTCATTCAATCAGATTGTATGGCAAATATGAGACTGTGTGACCCACAGGAAGATCCTCAGGTATTATCTAGGTAGATGGAACAGCAGCATTTGGTAATTTCACTGTATCAAACATCATGTACCACCTAGGGAAAATGCCCAAAATTGTGGCAAGAATTCCAGTGAACTTCATTCATAAATAGACTTGGCACTCGGTGATCTGATGCTGTCGCGTATAGAAAGTGCACGTAGGATGCTTCACATAAAAAAAGAAATTCTCTTTGCTTCCAGCAAAGAAAAATTGAAGGAATGGGAAAAAGTCAACTCCACTACTGGACAAGACAAGGTCATACTATAAACTCCGTTTACAAGACACGTGTCATGGGACACAAGGAGTGCACTAGGATGGCAGTTCTTTCTTTCATTGGTGGGAAACAGCTTAGGAGTTAAACATTTCCATGAATGCATTGTGGCAGTAACTATTCGTGGAGTGGCAATACCCTCGCAGGTCAGTTTTCAAGTTGGTTGTCCCCCTTCGACAAGGCATCATCTCACTGTAACAAAAAAAGAACAGTCGTGAGAAGCGATGAATGAGGTGACAGGTTCTGTGTGGAATATCATGACAAAGCATTGCATTCAGCGCCTAGTGTTATGTTAGTCACAATAACAACATGCTCCATGACGCGCGGCAAGACAAAGACGTATTTAAGGACAGTAAACACCCAGGACGTACAAGAAAGCTGTCAGCAAGAAATGCAAAGTAATGGCAATTATATGGATTTCTTCCAACTATTCGCCTGATCTTGGTTGGGCTAAATCCTAATTAAAAAGCAAACTCTACAAATGGAGAGAATTTGTCTCAGTAAATAAGTATCAGGTAAGGATCATTTATAAAGTAATCCATTACATTAACACTTGATGTAAAACATCTTCCTGTCCACTCAATTATTGTTTTTTTTTCTGATTAATAGAAATCATGCACACAGTCGTATCACGGATACGTGTGATACAGATTCACAATGGTGTGCTATGGGATAATACTGCACCTTAGTGTGCCTCTAATTTTATTTGGAGACTTACAAGGGTTTTTATTTTCTTCTCAAATGTAGAATCCCTATTGACCCACCATATAGGCACCAAATGAGCATGAGCCTAAGTTCGGGGCCACACGAGCATAGACCCTCTCATCCGAGAGAACCTGGCCGATTATGTAAATGACACTTTGATCAAACTGTGATCCCAGTGTCAGCATAGTGTGATCCAATTCTCTCAGATGAGGAGACTGTGGAGAAGATGGGGAACAAAATGTCTCCATCTTCTCCATTGTGTACTCGGATGTCATCCGAGTTCACTCCAATGTTTTCCATGAACCCATAGACTTGAATGGGTGAGTGCCCTTCGATTGCAAAGTGAAATCACAGCATGCTGAGATTTTTTCACTGACAGATTTTGTTAATGAAAAAAATCGGTCATCAGCACTGCCTCATTGCACAACATTGGTCCGAGTGTAGGGATGGGCGAACCCGAACAGTGAAGTTCAGGGTCCATACTGAACACCTAATGTTTGGGCATGGACCCTGAACACAGACTTCTCCAAGTCGTCCATGTTACTGTTCAGGTTCAGCATCCAAAACATTGAGCGTTTTCTGCGCTGTCATCTACATGACAGCGCGATAAACACCGGCGGCTCTGATCAGTGGTAAGGTCAATACCGCTGGTCAGAGAGCTGTTGTTCCAACGCTGTTGAATGACAGCATGAGCCAGCTGCTGTGACAGGTGGTAAAAAGGTTACCACTTGTCACAGACGTCGGCTGATGAGAGAGTACTACTGTCAGCAAGGGCAGGTGCCACTGATTGGAGTGTTCATCAGCTGTGCTATAAATAAATAAATTTAAAAAATTATGTGGGGGTCTCTTCTATTTTTGATAACATCACTTAAGGTACCGCTGTGTGAGAATTAGATTTTTTTTAATTATTTTTTGCACACTATGGTTGGGAAGTGGGGGGGAAACATTTTGCCAAAGCTTTTTTTTTTTTTTTTTTTTTACATATACTTTACAGCAGCCATAGTCATAGTCTTAGGCAGCCATAGTTTGTAGGTAACTGACTGATTATAGGCATTTTGTAGACATGTTCAATGACCTTTCCACCGGTCATTGTACAAGGAGGGGGGGAGAGGTGACATAACACAGGGTCCAACATTCACAATAGCTTATCTACTGCATACATATAATTGTAACACTGCTGGAATGATAATGTCTACTGATAAGTGACTTCTACAAAACACAAAGTATGAAATTAATATTAGGCTTAGTGGCTGGGTTAAAAAATGCAAGATATTTTTAATGCAGATAGTGATACCAAAACAAAAAATCCCCTCAATTTTTTAAAAAATGTTGTTTTTTGAGTGGATATGGAATGGGCTCAGGTCATATATGGTGTGTAGAAGTTGCTATATATAGCTTGAGTCTACCTCTAAACAAGCAAATGGAGCTAGCCACAATATATTATATTTTAAAGCCATTGTCAGTCATGGCAACACAATTGCAGGGTGCTGGTGGATTGCCATGGCAGATTGGGGTCTACTAAATGCAGAGGGAAGGCTTCATTGGAGATCATTATTTTCACTATATGCTGCAATAATATGGTGTTGCATTATATAATACAAGTGAAAAAAGTTTCAAGTCCCCTAGAGGTACTAAAAAAATAAGTAAAAAGTCAGTTTCAAAAAGTAAAAAAAAAAAAAAAAGTAAAAATACTTATTTTAAATTATCCCCCTTTTCCCAAAACCAAAATAACGAAATGTAAGAAATATGAAAAAATAAACATATTTGGCATTACCTTGTACTTAAAAGTCAGATTTATCAAGTTATCACATTATCTAACTCATACGATAAATGCTGTAAAGAAAAGAAATACCAGAATTGCCATTTTTAGTTCACCACAGCTCCTCCCAAAAATTAAAATAAAAGCCATTAAAACATCACATGTACCAGTAAAAATGACAACTCACCAAGAAAAAATTAACTTCTCATCGACCGAAATTATATATATATAAAATAAATCACTTTCTGATAATATTTACCGTTTATAGGTAATGGGTCACCAGCAGGCCCGGATTTAGGGGTGGGCCCAAGGGGCCCGGGCCCTTGGCCACCCACCAAGCGCGGGCCTCCCACCAATATAGGGATAAATATCTCAAAACATGTAAAATACACATCTCTTTGCTGTGAACCATTTCTAATGATAAGGAACATTTAACAAAAGAGAAACTATTGAAAGTGTAGGGACCTGGCTACGGTCCTACATCTCAGTGGCTGGCGCAGAGCGGCAGAGTCATGGCACCTGACCTGCGTCAACATCCTCTGACCTGGCTAGCCTAGTCAGACTTCCTTAGTACCCTCCCTGTACCTAATGCTTAGCTTATGGCATGCGGCAGCCTTCTCTGATCCCAACAGAAGCTTCTAGGTGCTACCTATTCAGCTATATGATCGCTCCCTCGGATTAGATCAGATGAGAGTTTGTTCAGCTACCTTCGAGGAAGGAGGCGGAGCCACGATGTCGGCGCGAGAAGAGGTTTCTCCACCGCGGAGCACGGCAGGACTTCAGTGACTGAAGATCCAAAGGTGAAGTGGGTCAGTCTTCACAGTGTCGCGGTGGGTATGATCTGTGTCTGTCCGTGTGTGTGTCTGTGTGTGTGTCTGTGTATCTTTCTTGCAGCTCCTGTCCTACACAGTACCATACTGTATATACAGGTCTACACTATATCCTGCATTACAGTGTGTCTGTGTATACTGTATGTATATAGTGTGGACCTGTTTACAGTATAGTGCTGTGTATACACTTTATACAGCCCCTCAGCCTCTATTCTATATACAGCCAGCACAGCAACAGCCTCTGATATATACAGCCCGGCAGCAGCCCCTCATATATACAGCCCAACAGCAGCTTCTAATATATACAGCCCAGCAGAAGCCCCTCATATATGTTCAGCCCAGCAGATGCCTCTCATACATATACAGCCCAGCAGAAGCCCCTCATATATATACAGCCCAGCAGAAGCCTCTTATACATATACAGCCCAGCAGAAACCCCTCATATATATACAGCCCAGCAGAAACCCCTCATACATATACAGCCCAGCAGAAGCCTCTCATATATATACAGCCCAGCAGAAGCCTCTCATACATATAGAGCCCAGCAGAAGCCTCTCATACATATACAGCAGCACAGCACCAGCCTCTGATATATACAGGTAAACAGCCTCTGATATATACAGCCCAGCAGAAGCCCCTCATACATATACTGCCCAGCAGACGCCCCTCATATATATTTATACAGCTCAGCAGAAGCCTCTCATACATATACAGCCCAGCAGAAGCCTTTCATACATATACAGCCCAGCAGAAGCCCCTCATATATATACAGCCCAGCAGAAGCCTTTCATACATATTCAGCCCAGCAGAAGCCTTTCATACATATTCAGCCCAGCAGAAGCCTCTCATACATATACAGCCCAGCAGCAGCCTCTCATATATATACAGCCCAGCAGAAGCCCCTCATACATATTCAGCCCAGCAGAAGCCTCTCATACATATACAGCCCAGCAGAAGCCCCTCATATATATACAGCCCAGCAGAAGCCCCTCATACATATTCAGCCCAGCAGAAGCCTGTCATACATATTCAGCCCAGCAGCAGCCTCTCATACATATACAGCCCAGCAGAAACCCCTCATATATATACAGCCCAGCAGAAGCCCCTCATACATATTCAGCCCAGCAGAAGCCTGTCATACATATTCAGCCCAGCAGCAGCCTCTCATACATATACAGCCCAGCAGAAACCCCTCATATATATACAGCCCAGCAGAAGCCTCTCATACATATACAGCACAGCAGAAGCCCCTCATATATATATATAGCACAGCAGAAGCCCCTCATATACACTCACCGGCCACTTTATTAGGTACACCTGTCCAACTTCTTGTTAACACTTAATTTCTAATCAGCCAATCACATGGCGGCAACTCAGTGCATTTAGGCATGTAGACATGGTCAAGACAATCTCCTGCAGTTCAAACCGAGCATCAGTATGGGGAAGAAAGGTGATTTGAGTGCCTTTGAACGTGGCATGGTTGTTGGTGCCAGAAGGGCTGGTCTGAGTATTTCAGAAACTGCTGATCTACTGGGATTTTCACGCACAACCATCTCTAGGGTTTACAGAGAATGGTCCGAAAAAGAAAAAAAATCCAGTGAGCGGCAGTTCTGTGGGCGGAAATGCCTTGTTGATGCCAGAGGTCAGAGGAGAATGGGCAGACTGGTTCGAGCTGATAGAAAGGCAACAGTGACTCAAATCGCCACCCGTTACAACCAAGGTAGGCCTAAGAGCATCTCTGAACGCACAGTGCATCGAACTTTGAGGCAGATGGGCTACAGCAGCAGAAGACCACACCGGGTACCACTCCTTTCAGCTAAGAACAGGAAACTGAGGCTACAATTTGTACAAGCTCATCGAAATTGGACAGTAGAAGATTGGAAAAACGTTGCTTGGTCTGATGAGTCTCGATTTCTGCTGCGATATTCGGATGGTAGGGTCAGAATTTGGCGTAAACAACATGAAAGCATGGATCCATCCTGCCTTGTATGGAGCATCTTTGGGATGTGCAGCCGACAAATCTGCGGCAACTGTGTGATGCCATCATGTCAATATGGACCAAAATCTCTGAGGAATGCTTCCAGCACCTTGTTGAATCTATGCCACGAAGAATTTAGGCAGTTCTGAAGGCAAAAGGGGGTCCAACCCGTTACTAGCATGGTGTACCTAATAAAGTGGCCGGTGAGTGTATATACAAACCAGCAGAAGCCCCTCATTAGTGTTGAGCGATACCTTCCGATATGCAAAGGTATCAGTATCGGATTGGATCGGCCGATATCCAAAAAATATCGGATATCGCCGATACCGATACCCGATACCAATGCATATCAATGGGACACAAAATATCGGTATGGTTCCCAGGGTCTGGAGGAGAGGAGACTCTCCTTCAGGCCCTGGGATCCATATTCATGTAAAAAATAAATAATAAAAATAAAAAATATTAATATACTCACCCCTCCGACGGCCCCGGTTCTCACCGGTCCAAGCGTCTGCCTCCGTTCCTAAGAATGCAGAGTGAAGGACCTTCGATGACGTCGCGGCTTGTGATTGGTCGCGTGACCGCTCATGTGACCGCTCACGCGACCAGTCACAAGCCGCGACGTCATCGAAGGTCCTTCACTCCCTGCATTCTTAGGAACGGAGGCACTGCTAAGAGCCAGGGTCCGCCGGAGGGGTGAGTATATCAATATTTTTTATTTTTATTATTTATTTTTTACATGAATATGGATCCCAGGGCCTGAAGGAGAGTCTCCTCTCCTCCAGACCCTGGGAACCATACGCACCGCACACTTCCGATTCCGATTTCTGATATCGCAAAAATATCGGAACTCGGTATCGGAATTCAGATACAGCAAATATCGGCCGATACCCGATATTTGCAGTATCGGAATGCTCAACACTACCCCTCATATATATACAGCCCAGCAGAAGCCCCTCATATATATACAGCCCAGCAGAAGCCTCTGACATATACAGCCCAGCAGAAGCCTCTCATACATATACAGCCCAGCAGAAGCCCCTCATATATACATAGCCCAGCAGAAGCCTCTGACATATAGAGCCCAGCAGCAGTCTTTGATATAGACAGCCCAAATTTCTACAATATACATACATACATATGTACATATTTTAATCTTTAACGCCCTTTCAGGACTTCAAGGGTTGACAAGGTCAGATATACTGCGTGAATTGGACTTTAGTGACATCATTAGTGATTTTGCAGCACACAAATCAAGGAAAGTGCCCGGATTGTAAAAAATGAATGATTTTACTTAAATTATTCTGCGTAAATGATTTTTCTAAATAAACTTGCGTTCGTTACATTATGTGTTTTTGCATTACATATTGCAGCACCTTGATAAATGGGCCTCCCTCCAAAATGGGCCCTGGGCCACCCACCTCTTAAATCCGGCCCTGGTCACCAGGTTTTTGCCACCAAAACTGAGAGTGGCACAATGTAGAGACAGAGACCCCAACTGTAGCGATGTCTCACTAAGGTAGTTTTCACAGTTTGCATTTCTCAGTTTTGTAGGTGGGTTTGGACGCAAGCGCCGACGGAAGCCACGAATGTGGAGAAAAGCGCAATGTGAAAGCACAATTACTGGGCTGCATCTTGTAGTTATTTTTTTTAAGATCATTGTTTTATCAGCAGGAGATTATCATTAGAGGACTAGTAAACCTGCTGCCATGTAGTCCTCCATATACATGAGCTCTGTATAACCCCGCCCCCACCACTGATTGGCATCTTTCTGCCTATGCACAGTGTACATGGAAAGAAGCCAATCAATATGTGGACGGGGTTATACTAAACTCAGCATTCAGAGAACTGGTATATCTGCAGAAGAGAAAACAGTGATTGTATCAAAATGATAGCAAGCAGCCCAGTAAGTGATTCATCACTGGAATCAGAGTCTCTGCCCCTACATTACGCTGCTCTCAGAAAATGGGAAATAAAAAATCTGATGAAAATTTCCTTTAAGATTTCATTTTTCACTTCAATTATTGTACTAAAATTAGTGTTTCTGTGACTGTGGCTGCAGGCAATGCACAACAATTGCTGCATGGAGTGTTGTGTGATTTGCATGTGACTGTAATGCAAATTTTAGGATATAAATAATGATATAGAATCTTGAATGAGGATAAGCTTTAGCCGCTTCCTATTTTATTATTAATGCCGCACATAGTAATGGGAAATTACGATTACTTATAGCATATCTGCATCTGACAGGTCATGCTGTGACAATAATCACATGACACGACTCGCCCTTAGCCTCATAGTCCTGATCCATGAGGCGCAGAAGCAATTATTGCCATATGCTGTGCTCCACCATTCTCATCTCGCTCCTGCTCAGGATCCATTATAAACTGCAGTAATGTATGTACAAGTGGTAGTTTGTGCAAGAATGGTAATGAATGGAAGTGTGGCGGTAATAGTCTTGTGTAAGGGAGACCGGTAGTCCAAACAGTGACTGACGAATAGATTAAGCAAGCGTGACAGGAATTGATAGTGTGTGTAAATAGTGAGTGTGACATGGGTTGTGGTACAGCATTTGATCTAATATTTTTATTTTTTCCATCTAAAAGTTATTGTGTCTTATTAAAGGGAACTTGTCAGTTGATTCACACTGCGCGAACAGCAGCAGCACCAAGAATCACAGTCCGGCTCCTGCAGTACAAACAACAATGTTTGTTTAAGGCTATGTGCACACGTTGCGGATTAGCCTTAAGGTACCTTCACATTAAGCGACGCTGCAGCGATAGCGACAACGATGCCGATCGCTGCAGTGTCGCTGTTTGATCGCTGGAGAGCTGTCACACAGACCGCTCTCCAGCGACAAACGATGCCGAGGTCCCTGGGTAACCAGGGTAAACATCGGGTTACTAAGCGCAGAGCCGCGCTTAGTAACCCGATGTTTACCCTGGTTACCAGCGTAAAATGTAAAAAAAAAAACCAGTACATACTTACATTCGCGTCCCCCGGCGTCCGCTTCCTGCACTGACTGAGCGCCGGCCCTAACAGCAGAGCGGTGACATCACCGCTGTGCTGTGCTTTCACTTTCACTTTACGGCGCTCAGTCAGTGTGGGAAGCGGATGCTGGGGGACGCGAAGGTGAGTATGTACTGTTTGTTTTTTTTACATTTTACACTGGTAACCAGGGTAAACATCGGGTTACTAAGCGCGGCCCTGCGCTTAGTAACCCAATGTTTACCCTGGTTACCAGGGTAAAACATCGCTGGTATTGTTGCTTTTGGTGTCAAACAAGGAAGGGCGGGTGGGGGAGCCGCCTCACCGGCGGTACTGACACCTCTGACAGGAATCTCAGGCTTATATCATCTTCTGATTCCCACTTAAACACCTTCTGCCAATCAAATGCCTGTTGTCCAAAACTGACCGATCAGCTGATTGGCTAAATAAGAATCCAGAAAGTGAGTACCATTAACCCTCCTTGCCGAAGGGGTAGACGGACCATACCAACACATTAACCTGAGGTAAATCATAGGGGGAGAAAAAGGAGCAACAAAGTTAAATCTACTAAACACTACTCACCAACTAATGCTCAAAAAAAGGGGAGAGAATGACTGGTGTATAGGGTGCCGCAATCCCATGCTTCCCCCATGCTAATTGCTTGAAAGGGAGGCTTATACATTCACTCTGCACTAAACACACATATACACAGATTTAGGGGGAAAAAAGTTCATGGGAGGGCTCTATTCTCAAGAGTGGAAATATTTTTAATTTTAGGGTATGTGCACATTTAAGCCTTTTTGCTAATTTTTTTTATAGAAATTAAGCAGAAACTCAACGTTTTTGATTAGTGTTGAGGTTTAAAGGTGGATTTGGAGTTTTTGCTCCGTTTCTGCTCCAAAAACACCACAAATAAACTCTGTATACATGGTTGAGAGCACGGCCGAGACTCAAGGGGGCTAGTCACGGAGGTATGTCCCTGTCCGCTTCTCTCTGCCCACTCAGCTAGACTGACAGGTCTATGTTTTTCTCTGAAACGCCATATAATTTAAATCATGAATCAGGCGACAGGATCCCATAAAATGAATTTGGCACATCTTATGCTAGTGGACCCTCGATCAAGGTTTGATGAATTAGGGAATCAAAGTCAATTACAAACTCTCCAATATTGAATGACTTAAAGGGTTGTCCTTTTTATTTTTATAAGAAATGTGTTGGGGACATGGTTACAGGTTTTCCTTCAACACTTCTTAGTGTTGACTGCAAAGCTCTTCTGTTCTCACAATGGCTGCTGGTAAAGGAACTTGCGATCAGACCTGTCCATCATTCTCCTCCACTTCAAAATAACTACACATGGGAAGGTCACGATGGACACATCTGGTCATATGTTTCTCCATCATTGGCCATTTTTAGATCAGGAGAGTTGAGAAGTCAATGAGGAAGGAGGAACTAAAACAGGCAGAACTTCACAAAGAAGAAAGGCTGAACCATTAACACTTCAATATTAGTAAGTGCCACATAACCATGTTTCAAACACTTTTGTTAAAAAAAGGTAAAATGGTGAACCCATTTAACCTTATTTGCATAAAACTAGAAACCCCCTCTAAATTAGCAGGTTTACTTGTGTCTTAGGTTATGTTACAGCTTAGAAGTGTCCCTTCCAGATTGTTTGATGCACATATTGTCATACTTGCTGGTTACTATCCCTGTATGATCCTAGGAGTTAGTTATGGATGACAGTATGGCTTTTATAAAACAATATAATACAAGCTTGTTATGATTACGAAACATGAAATCTATTGTAGAGATGATAATGCTAATACGCTACAATCAGAAGGCACAACATATGAACACCAAGCTGCTTTGTATGTTGCAAGCTCTCAGGCACTGGATCATTTTGTGGTTTACTTGGCTATTTTCAAGCAAAAAAACACAAGACTATGATCATGAGGGATTGCATTGTTATCTGTCAAGTTGTCAGATAGTGCAAAGCATTGACATTTCCAACAAACACCAACCATTAGTATACAACACAAAGTCAAGCCGTAACTACAGAGAATTCACCCAAATGCTTCTGGTTTCCACTTTAATGGACCAGTATAATAATGAATACATGCCAATACATTTACCAACATACAACAAATGGCTGTAAAAAAAACACCTAAACACTCCCAAGGATGGAAAACGCTAACCACACCACAGGCATTAAGGGTAGTAGGTGTAGGAACTATTCTGTTGCCTACAGCTGACGCTTATAGGTTTCACAACCCAGCTCACATGACAACAGTACAGCACGCCCATGCTGCCTATGGATGGACATTTGTAGACAATGCTACTTACTGTACTTGAGCCGGAACTTGACTGGCTGAGTTTATCAAAACGAAATTTGAGGTTGGATCTTGGGGAATTTCTACTCTTTACATCTGTGAGAAGGAAACAGGATCAGACGTGCACTTGATTTAACAACTTCATTCACCTTTAGGGTACAGTCAGGGAGCCATATAAATCGGACTGAGGTCAGATCCCAGTGCACAGGCTGAATGGCGGGTCTCCTGACCCGAGCGTGACAGCTGCATAGAAATACATATCACGCTTGGGTAGTAAGAGCCAACGGCCAGTCTGTGCACTTTGTTCCGATCTCGCTCAGATTTCGACAGCCTTCTGCCTGCACCCTTAGGTTAAGTTCTCATGATGAGTTTTGGGTGAGGTTTTGAGCCTGCATATTTTCGCTGTGCAATAAACGCAGAGTCTTATTCCAGCAAAGTGGATTGGATTTATAGAAATTTTATACCCACTGTGCTATTTTTTTACATTATGTAAAAGAACCTACGGTGCGTGTTTGAGATCTCCATCATGTAAATTTTTTTTGCGGGTACGCTGAGTTTTATGCACAGATTTTCCCCATAGAATTGCATTAAATGCAGGTAAAAAAACACCTGCATGTCTTTCATGCGTTTCCACTGCAAAAATGCACTTAAAAACTAGAGATGAGCGAATCACTTTGCACAAGCCCAGTCCACGGTCTAGGTCAGTGCTCTCTGGCTATGGAAAGGAGCTGCGTGAATTTGCTCACCTTCCGGGTACCTTGATGCGGCATTTGATTCACAGGTGCCTGTATGGCACACAGTTGACGACGGGGCCTTACACGGGCAGCACGGTGGCGCAGTGGTTAGCACAGCAGCCTTGCAGCGCTGGAGTCCTGGGTTCAAACCCCACCAAGGACAACATCTGCAAAGAGTTTGTATGTTCTCTCTGTGTTTGCGTGGGTTTCCTCCGGTTTCCTCCCACATTCCAAAGACATACTGATAGGGAATTTAGATTATGAGCCCCATCGGGGACAGTGATGATAATGTGTGCAAAATGTAAAGCGCTGCAGAATATGTTAGCGCTATATAAAGATTATTATTATAAGACAAGCCAAGGGTCCCAGAAGGTGGGATTGGGGTTGTGCAAAGCGATCCGTTCATCTCTACTAAAAACATATGTTTACCACAAATGATTGTTTCAATAAAGTTTTGTTAAAGCCAAATACCAGGAAGTATCAAAAACAAAGCGGCTATACTTAAAAAATAATAAAAGAGACTAAATCCACATTGTCAAAAACGCAATAAAACAAATTGACCTATTTGGTGCCGAAATTCTGTGGAAAATCTGCAACATCAAAGCTCATCAAATACTCATCATGGAAAAGTAGCTTTAGACTATATGTGGGCAGGGAGAGTGCAATTAATTTACTAGCTAGATATGTGTGTTAAATGCTCTTCACACCATGAAGATGTAAAATCTTTGTGGTCGATCAATGGATGCAATTATTATTTAATGTTGGCATATTGATTGTAATAAAGGTCCTTTAATCTTCTCTGAAAATGTGAAAACCAGTGTGTTATGTCCTAATCCTCTGCTGACATGCCAGAAGTTTTGATCGGTGACTACTCCGGTTCTGAGGACTTGCATTTTGCTAAAACTATAGGGAAGGAGCACTCGGTTGAATGCTGCGCTCCTTCAGCTGTGCTTATCTCTGCATGGCAAACTGTCAGAACGGTGGGGTTAATGGTGTATAGGCTCAAAGACTTTGTATAGATCTGTACATCTTTCTACTCATGTCTCAGAGGATCATCCAAGCAGAACCAAACACAGATAAATGGCATAGTGCTCATCTGAGCGTTTCTGCTACTTAATTTCCGTATTCAGGAGCAATTTCTCAGCTAGGACTTCCACCATTTAAAACTTCTGACTTGTCACTTACACATGTTACAATATCTTTTTCAGAAATTAGATACATTATAATACTTGCAAGTATTGTCATTATAAATAGCCTAGGTATATAACCGGCATTAATGTCACACCTAAAAGAGTAACTCAACTTTATTTTTTTTGCTTTATTTTTTTTTTATAATTTGGTCCAGCATGGAAATTTATGAAATTCTGCAAATCACTTAATTAAAGTATTTGTCTCTAAGGGATTGTCTGGCCTTAGACTACAAGTCTGCAGTCACTCTGTGTGAATGCTCACATCGCGCGCTCTGTGCACTGTGACAATTCTCTGGGGCAGGGAGCCGGTGTTCATATGACTGCAAGTAAGCAATTTGCATACTTCTGGCTATATTCAACTAGACTGTGTCTTGCCTTGCTCAATACACTTGCATTGAGCGGGGCCATGCCCATCTAGTAGGCACATACTTGTAGTCATGCTCCTGGTACCGGCACCGGAAAATCCTCACATTTCACAGAGCGCGTGATGTGAAGATTCACAAGTCTGCAGTCAAAGAGAGTGACTGCAGGTTTGTAGCCAATGCCAGGAGAGCGCATTTACTTCTCGTTAAAAACGCATATACCTTGCTTCCAAACCTCTGCTTTTCCATAGTCTGTTTACCTGCCTTTAGCTACATTTATATCAGACATACTCATTTAGAGTACTGATGCTGGCAGTGATGGGTCAGCACCTGTTTTCTCCTATGCATGTTCTGCTTATCAGAACAATGTCCTGCCGCAGGCTTGACAGACCTTCACTGCCCCCTGCATAGTACACTACAATGGGAGCATTGGCTTTACTTCCACAAGCACCCAGTTCTCATTACCTTCCCTGGTGACACATACAGGAACTTCTGAAAGCAAACCCAATACTTCCATTAGAGTATACAAGGGGCAGTGAGGGTGCTGACACATATTACAGTTATTATCGTACTGGAGTGGGAGGAGATAGTGCTGTGGGTTAGATAAACCCCATGGAAATGTGACAGGAACACTGGCTAAGCTTGTTAAAGACCCCCATACACATTAGATTAGTGTCAGCCAAAGCCACCAAAATCAACGATTCAGTTAACAGTCTAATGTGTATGGCAGCACTACAAAATGTAATATTGGGGAAAATATAGATCCAGCATGTTCAATTTCAGACTGTCAATCGTATTGTCTCCGATGACAAACTACAGATAGACATGAAAATCACAGGAGTGGTCAGTCAAATCCCCTAATAATGTGTTTTGCAAAGTTTTATAACTTTCCATGCTGGACAAAATTCTAAAACAAAATAGAAAAAAATTAAAGTTTAGGTACGCTTTAAGGTTATCCATGTACGTCAGATAGAGCAGCTTTTGACTAAGTACTTGTATAACGGATAGCTTTCCCTCCTATGCACTTGCACGCTTGTCTCGGCTGAGTATACATGTGCTCCCAGCAAGGAGTAGGGAGAAGGTTCTTATCTTCAAGGACAATTAAAAGAATAGCCATGTTGAAATTCAACATGCCTGATCCTTCTTTCCTTTAAATGGAACCTGTCACCCCCAAAATCAAAGGTGAGCTAAGCCCATCAGCATCAGGGGCTTATCTACAGCATCCTAGAATGCTGTAGACAAGCCCCCGATGTATCCTAAAAGATGAGAAAAAGAAGTTAGATTATACTCACCCAGGGGCGGTCCCGATCCCGGTCTGGTCCGATGCGTGTCGCGGTCCGGTCCGATGGGTGTCGCGGTCCGGTCCGGCGCCTCCTATCTTCATCAGATGATGCCCTCTTCTTGTCTTCACACTGCGGCTCTGGCGCAGATGTACTTTGCCTGCCCTGTTGAGGGAAGAGCAAAGTACTGCAGTCCGCAGGCGCTGGGCCTCTCTGACCTTTCCCGGCACCTGCGCACTGCAGTACTTTGCTCTGTCCTCAACAGGGCAGAGAAAGTACGTCTGCGCCGGAGCCACAGTGTGAAGACAAGAAGAGGACGTCATCGTAAGAAGGTGGGAGGCCCTGGACTGGACCGCGACTCCCATCGTATCGGGACCGAGCCTGGGTGTTTATAATCTAACCTTTTTTTCTCATCTTTTAGGATACATCGGGGGCTTATCTACAGCATTCCAGAATGCTGTAGATAAGCCCCTAATGCTGGTGGGCTTAGCTCACCTTCGATTTTTGGGGTGACAGGTTCTCTTTAACATCATTTATCAGGGGAGAGTTGGCAGGACGATCCCAACACCATGGGCTCAGCTGACTTTCCTCTAGTGTGTATAAGGTTCATGAAAAACCTTTAACGGGGTTGTCCACTACTAGGATAATCCCTTATTGATCTAAATGTTTTGCACCGATAAAATAAATAAGCTTATATTCACTTCCCGTGCCGGTGCTGTTCCAGCAGTGTCGGCACTCATGTTCCCAGGGCTCTCATGCAGTTGTTATGACATGTGAGCCCTGCAGGCAGTAAGTGCTGGAATCATTGTCTTTGCCTACGGACAAATCGAACATCAAGAGGAAGTGAGAGAGCAGCTGCAGCCGTGACTTCCTCTTAATATTTGATTTGGCTGACGGCAGGGACAGTGATACCAGCACTGATTTGGCACCAGGCTCACGTGCCATAAGAACTGCACAAGAGCCCCAGGAATGCGAGTGTCGACACTGCTGGAACGGCGTCGGCACAGGAGGTGAGTATAAGTTTTTTTTTATTTTATCGGGGCCAAGAGAGGGGTATGAGTAAGGAGGGATTGTCCAAGTAGCGGACACTTTCTTTAACTAAACCTCATGCAGTCTATATTGGTAAAACCAAACTAAGTTCCCACAATGAGTTTTTGGTGAGTTTTCGACACTGTGTATGTTAGCTGTGCAAAAAAATGCAGCATCTTACAGTTCTAGCTAAATGGATGGCCCACTGTGCATGGATTTTCCCCATAGAATTGCACATTTTTAAAACATTTCCACTACAAGAATGCACTAAAAATGTATGTACTCCATATGTGATTATATCGAATAAAATATTTGCAGAAAGTACCAAAAACAGAGAAGCTTTATTTAATAGATAACACACCAAATAAGAGATAAAAACCACAACTCAAAAAACACTATAAAAACGGATGTAAAAAAATGCACAAAAAATGAATGCAATGAAAAAATACGAGTAACCCAATTTGCATAATAGGTGCAGAAATTGCAAAATCAAAAATTCACCAAATACTCATAGTGGAACTATAGCCTACTGAAAAGTATTTTTTCAGCGCTATATTATTTCCCTGAATGTTAGGTCATGCTTCAGCTGGGGTGATAAGGAGATGCCGGCCTCCTGTATATTCAGACCGATAGGCATATAGTTTAATAAGGGAAGCACCTGTAGGGCTCCTGCTCATGATTACAGGGGTAGTGGATGTATGGTTCTCGTGGCTAGGCGATGGACTGTAGACAAACACTTCCTGTTTGTAGGGTGATGCGCTCAGAGGTTGGCTGCCCTGTGGAGAATGTTTGTAAAAATAGATTTAGATCTTTTTTTTAAATGGTTAATTCATTCAAGGTAGAAATATAAGATGGATCTTGTTTACCAGTATAAGGCAATACATACACATATCCCATCAGACTATAATTTTGTGCTGGTATTTGTATCTTTAAAGGGACCTGATATGGCATTAATCTGCTAGTTAATAGCATTCCAAAGCTGTACAGCCGCTATACTGAAAGCCCAGCTACACAGAGGAAATGGATCTTATCCCTCCCAGCAACCTCCAGCTTTAAGTCATAAAGGTGCAGCCGACACAACTTCAGTCACCACTCAGTAAGTAGTGAGTGGCGACCATATACAGTTGTGTGAAAAAGTGTTTGCCCAATTCTTTTGCATGTTTGTAACACTTAAATGTTTCAGATCACCAAACAAATTCAAATCTTAGACAAGGATAGCACAAAATGCAGTTTTTAAATAAAGGTCTTTATTATTAAGGGAAAAAGGAATCCAAAACCTACAGGGCCCTGTGTAAAAAAGTGATTGCCCCCCACCCCTTAAAACATGAATTAACTGCAGTTCATCACATCTTTGAGAAGCTGAGTTCAAATTCCCTAGCCACACACAGGCCTGATATGTGTGTGGCTAGGGAATTACAGGGGTGATTTTAGTCAGCCGGCCACTCCTGGAAAGGTTCACCAATGTTCCATGTTTTCACTATTTGTGGATAATGGCTCTCACTGTGGTTCAATAAAGTCCTAAACCTTTAGAAATGGCTTTATAGCCTTTCCCAGACTGATAGATCTCAATTACTGTTTCTCATTTGTTACAGAATTTCTTTGGATCGTGCCATGCTGTCTAGCTTTTGGCGATCTTTTGGTCTACTTCACTTTGCCAGGCAAATCCTATTTAAGTGATTTCTTGATTAAGAACAGGTGTGGCAGTAATCAGGCCTGGGTGTGGCTAGGGAATTTGAACTCAGCTTCTCAAAGATGTGATGAACTGCAGTTAATTCATGTTTTAAGGGGTGGGGGGCAATCAATTTTTCACACTGGGCTCTGTAGGTTTGGATTTCTTTTTCCCTTAATAATAAAGTCCTTCATTTAAAAACTGCATTTTGTGTTTACTTGTGTTATCTTTGTCTAGTATTTACATTTGTTTGGTGAGCTGAAACATTGAAGTGGGACAAACATGCAAAACAATACAAAATCAGGAAGGGGCGCAACTCATTATGTACTGAGCAGTTGACTGAAAGCTGGAGGTTGCTGAAAGGAAAGAAGTCCATTTCTTCCTGGTAGCCGGGCTTTCAGTATTGTGGCTCTACAGCTTTGGAATGCTATTAAGCAGCAGATTAACACCATGAGTGCAAGTTAATAGTTTTTGGGGACACAACAGGTTCCCTTTAAGCAATTACTTCACTGGTTACTATGGCTGCCACAACATTTACACACATTACACCATTATATGCAATAAACCCAAATGTAATAGATTCACCTAGGTCACTCAACTTATTTTATTATAAATCAAACACTGAATGGATGCAACTTGAAAAGAAATATCACACTAGGGGTATGTATGTAGTTTACAGCCGCACTCGTGAGTTCCTTCAAAATATATAATTTTATTATTCTGCACAAAAGTTCACTACAGTGGTAAATGACAAAATAGTGAAAAAATAAATCCAAGCGATTTCATTAACGTTTCGACCCAAGCCTGGATCTTTCTCGAATTTGCAAGTGTGAGTAGTAGTAGAGATCAGCTGAAGATGAGCTGGTACCTTGCATAAGACAGTGAGCTTCAAATGAGAAGATAGATGCATTAATTAATACACTGGTGGTAGTGGGTTGCCTGGTAGCATCAATGGAGCTTGTGTCATCAGGACAATCGTGTGATGTACATGCAGTGTACCCTACGTTCACTGTGGGGAGAGAATGCAGGGTACGTACTTTGACCTGGGCTCGGGTTGAAACGTTAAAGAAATTGCTTGGATATATTTTTTCACTGCTTTGTCGATTACCACTGTGGTGAACATTTGTGTAGAATAATACAATTATATATTTTGAAGGAACTCTCACAAGTGCCGCTGTAAACTACATATTTGAGTATCTGGGTCCTGATCCCAGTCTAGCCAGCACCATCACCAATTTTTGAGTGTGCATGTTTAGGACTATCCAACACTAAGGGTATGTACACAGAGTTTTTGTAAGGAGGTCAAGAAACAAAAAGTGTTCTAGAGGAAACCACTTCAGAGAACTCTCCTCCTCTGAGTAGTTTTTTAAGGAGTTTCCTGAGCACTTTTCACAGAGTCTTTTTTAAGTATTTTAGAAGAATTTTTACTCAGGTGTTTTTTTCAGCCTTCTGATTGGACAGTGCCTAGTTGTCAGATAATTTGTGCCGAAACACTTTTTTTCCCCGACCAGGCTTTTTTAAAACCTGCAGCCGGAAAAATCGCTCAAAAGTCTGAACATATGAACAAGAAAGTAGTTTTACAATAGAAATGAATAGAAAAAGTATTTAAAGTCTCTTTAAAGTGATTTTTAGACGGTATAGAAGTGGACTGCTCAAAAAAACTCAGTAAATTGAGTGTGCACATAGACTAAATGTATAAATCTAGCAACAGACTGCATCATCCTAATGTCAATTCTGTTAAGGCCATTTGTATAATATACTACTACTAATAATAATACTCAGATTAGGGACATCACAAGTACCAGAAACAATGTACTACTTCTCCAGTGCCATGGGAGCTTTCAACAATATTAAAGCATGTGATACCATAGTTTTATATTGTATGTTCTTGAAACAATAAAGGCTGTGATGATCTTCTGTTTCTCCTTATTAAAATTAATTTTATAAATCTCTATGTACTATGGAAGGTAATTTGTCAGAGCATTTAACCCTTCCTCCCTACCACATACCATTGATATGATTGTGTAGCCCTTTAAATGTTAAGTCAGTCTATCCCTTTATGATCCCAAAGCACTGCTTCAACAGTGAGAAATTGCTTTTCAAAGTTGTCTCTGGAGGTGCATTGGGGCGTGACGATGTATTTCCAGCTTCTCAGCCTCACACTGTGTTTCCTACCTAGCAGCACCCTCCTCTAGGTAATTGACAGGTTGTTTGATATATATACTGTATATATATATATATATATATATATATATATATATATATATATATATATATATATATATATATATATATACACACACATACACAGTGTGTACAGGGGCATCTTAAAAGTTTGGTCACCCCTGGTCAAAATTACCGATTGTGAACAGTTAAGTTGAAGATTAAATGATCTCTAAAAGGCCTAAAAGTTAAAGATTTGGGATGAGTGAACCCAAACTGGAAAGTTCGGGGTTCGTACCGGACACTTAGTGTATTATTGTATTGTCCGATTTCCTGTTCGGGTTCGCCAGTCTAATAAAGCTTGTTGAAAGACTACAGAGCAGCCAATCAACAAGCTTTTAGACTGTGGGTACTTCTGTAGCCATCACAGCCATGACAAGTATTGGCATGCCTGTGATTGGCCGGTGCAGCATGTGACCCGGCCTGTATAAAGGTCAGATCACGACAAATGCTGCCATTATGCTCTCAATAGTGTAGGGATAAGATGCAGCTGGAGTGAGGGACAGATTTTGATTACGCACTCTGCAAAAAAAAAAACACTGTGTGTACTCTGCAACCCATATCTGTGCTAGTACTGTGCTAAAAGCCGCAGTGTGTACACTGCACTCATATCTGTGGGAGCGCTAGCCTGTAAGCCAGTGTGCATACTCTGTAACTCCCTGCCTGTGGGAGTACTGTCCTTTAAGCTGCTGTCTGTGCTCTGCAGCCCCCTGCCTGTGGGAGTACTGTCCATTAAGCTGCTGTCTGTGCTCTGCAGCCCCCTGTCTGTGGGAGTACTGACCTTTAAGCCACTGTATGTACTCTGTACCCTGCTGCCTGTTGGAGTACTGTCCTTTAAGCTGCTATGTGTACTCTGCACAAGACGCCTGTGGAAGTAATGCCCTTTAAGTCGCTGCATGTATTCTGCATGCATATCTGTGGAAGTATTGCCTTTAAGCTGCTGTGTGTACTCTGCACCCCTCCGCCTGTGGGAGTACTATCCTTTAAGCCACTGTGTGCACTCTGCACCTCCCCCACCTGTGGGAGTACTGTTCTTTAAGCCGCTGTGTGTACTCTGCACCCATATCTGTGAGAGTGCTGTCCTTTAAGCCACTGTGTGTACTCTTCATCCTCTCACCTGTGTGATTACTGCCCTGTAAGCTGCTGTGTGCCCTCTGTACCTCCCTGCCTGTAGGAGGAATGTCCTTTAAGTCTTGTATGTACACTGCACTCCCCTGCCTGTGGAAGTACTGTCATTTAACCCCTTAATCCCATATGACGTACTATCCCATCAAGGTGACCTGGGACTTAATTCCCAGTGACGGAATAGTACGTCATATGCAATCGGCCGCGCTCACGGGGGGAGCACGGCCGATCACGGCCGGGTGTCAGCTGCCTATCGCAGCTGACATCCGGCACTATGTGCAAGGAGTGGTCACGGACCGCCCCCGGCACATTAACCTCCGGCACACCGCGATCAAACATGATCGCGGTGTACCGGCGGTACAGGGAAGCATCGCGCAGGGAGGGGGCTCCCTGCGGGCTTCCCTGAGACGATCGGTACAAGGTGATGTACTCACCTTGTACCGAGCGTCTTCTCCCTGCAGTCCCCGGATTCAAAATGGCCGCGGGGCTGCATCCGGGTCCTGCAGGGAGTACTCCCGGGTCCGGAGCAGGCTGCAGATGAAAGCTGCAGCCTGCTCCGATGAAAGTAAGATCGCCCATCTGACAGAGTGCTGTGCAAACTGTCAGATGGGCGATCTGTGATGTCCCCCTCTGGGACAAAGTAAAAAAGTAAAAAAAAAAATTTCCACAAGTGTAAAAAAATAAATAAATAAATAAATAAATAAAATTCCTAAATAAAGAAAAAAATATATATATATTATTCCCATAAATACATTTCTTGATCTAAAAAAACAAAAAAAAACAATAAAAGTACACATATTTAGTATTGCCGCGTCCGTAATGACCCAACCTATAAAACTTTCCCACTAGTTAACCCCTTCAGTGAACACCGTAAGAAAAAAAAAACGAGCCAAAAAACGACGCTTTATTTTCATACCGCCGAACAAAAAGTGGAATAACACACGATCAAAAAGACGGATATAAATAACCATGATACCGCTGAAAACGACATCTTGTCCTGCAAAAAACGAGCCGCTATACAGCATCATAAGCAAAAAAATAAAAAAGTTATAGTCCTCAGAATAAAGCGATGCCAAAATAATTATTTATTCTATAAAATAGCTTTTATCGTATAAAAGCGCCAAAACATAAAAAAATGATATAAATGAGATATCGCTGTAATCGTACTGACCCAAAGAATAAAACTGCTTTATCAATTTTACCAAACGTGGAACGGTATAAACGCCTCCCCCAAAAGAAATTCATGAATAGCTGGTTTTTGGTCATTCTGCCTCACAAAAATTGGAATAAAAAGTGATCAAAAACTGTCACGTGTCCAAAAATGTTACCAATAAAAACGTTAACTCGTCCCACAAAAAACAAGACCTCACATGACTCTGTGGACCAAAATATGGAAAAATTATAGGTCTCAAAATGTGGTAACGCAAAAAATATTTTTTGCAATAAAAAGCGTCTTTCAGTGTGTGACGGCTGCCAATCATAAAAATCCGCTAAAAAAACAGCTATAAAAGTAAATCAAACCCCCTTCATCACCCCCTTAGTTAGCGAAAAATTAAAAAATTAAAAAAATGTATTTATTTCCATTTTCCCATTAGGGCTAGGGTTAGGGTTAGGGCTAGGGTTAGGGTTAGGGCCAGGGTTAGGGTTAGGGTTAGGGCTAGGGTTAGGGCTAGGGTTAGTGTTAGGGCTAGGGTTAGGGCTAGGGTTAGGGCTAGGGTTAGGGTTAGAGCTAGGGTTATGGCTAGGGTTATGGCTAGGGTTAGGGTTAGAGCTAGGGTTAGGGCTAGGGCTAGGGTTAGGGCTAGGGTTGGGGCTAGGGTTGGGGCTAAAGTTAGGGTTAGGGTTGGGGCTAAAGTTAGGGTTGGGGCTAAAGTTAGGGTTAGGGCTAAAGTTAGGGTTAGGGTTTGGATTACATTTACGGTTGGGATTAGGGTTGGGATTAGAGTTAGGGGGTGTGTCAGGGTTAGGGGTGTGGTTAGGGTTACCGTTGGGATTAGGGTTAGGGGTGTGTTTGGATTAGGGTTTGAGGTAGAATTGGGGGGTTTCCACTGTTTAGGCACATCAGGGGCTCTCCAAACGCGACATGGCGTCCGATGTCAATTCCAGCCAATTCTGCGTTGAAAAAGTAAAACAGTGTTCCTTCCCTTCCGAGCTCTCCCGTGCGCCCAATCAGGGGTTTACCCCAACATATGGGGTATCAGCGTACTCGGGACAAATTGTACAACAAATTTCGGGGTCGAAGTTCTCTTGTTATCCTTGGGAAAATAAAAATTTGGGGGGCTAAAAATCATTTTTTGGGAAAAAAAAGATTTTTATTTTCACGGCTCTGCGTTGTAAACTGTAGTGAAACACTTGGGGGTTCAAAGTTCTCACAACACATCTAGATAAGTTCCTTGGGAGGTCTAGTTTCCAATATGGGGTCACTTGTGGGGGGTTTGTACTGTTTGGATACATCAGGGGCTCTGCAAATGCAACGTGATGCCTGCAGACCAATCCATCTAAGTCTGCATTCCAAATGGCGCTCCTTCCCTTCCGAGCTCTGCCAGGTGCCCAAACAGTGGTTCCCCCCCCCACATGTGGGGTATCAGAGTACTCAGGACAAATTGGACAACAACTTTTAGGGTCCAATTTATCCTTTTACCCTTGTGAAAATACAAAACTGGGGGCTAAAAAATAATTTTTGTGAAAAAAAAAGAATTTTTATTTTCACGGCTCTGCGTTATAAACTGTAGTGAAACACTTGGGGGTTCAAAGCTCTCAAAACACATCTAGATAAGTTCCTTAGGGGTCTACTTTCCAAAATGGTGTCACTTGTGGGGGGTTTCAATGTATAGGCACATCAGGGGCTCTCCAAACGCAACATGGTGTCCCATCTTAATTCCAGTCAATTTTGCATTGAAAAGTAAAATGGCGCTCCTTCCCTTCCGAGCTCTGCTATGCGCCCAAACAGTGGTTTACCCCCACATATGGGGTATCATCGTACTCAGGACAAATTGCACAACAACTTCTGTGGTCTAATTTCTTCTCTTACCCTTGGGAAAATAAAAAATTGGGGGCAAAAAGATCACTTTTGTGAAAAAATATGATTTTTTATTTTTACGGCTCTGCATTATAAACTTCTGTGAAGCACTTGTTGGGTCAAAGTGCTCACCACACATCTAGATAAGTTCCTTAGGGGGTCTACTTTCCAAAATGGTGTCACTTGTGGGGGGTTTCAATGTTTAGGCACATCAGGGGCTCTCCAAACCCAACATGGCGTCCCATCTCAATTCCAGTCAATTTTGCATTGAAAAGTCAAATGGCGCTCCTTCCCTTCCGAGCTCTGCCATGCGCCCAAACAATGGTTTACACCCACATATGGGGTATCAGCGTACTCAGGACAAATTGGACAACAACTTTTAGGGTCCAATTTATCCTTTTACCCTTGTGAAAATAAAAAATTGGGGGCGAAAAGATCATTTTTGTGAAAAAATATGATTTTTTATTTTTACGGCTCTGCATTATAAACTTCTGTGAAGCACTTGGTGGGTCAAAGTGCTCACCACACATCTAGATAAGTTCCTTAGGGGGGTCTACTTTCCAAAATGGTGTCACTTGTGGGGGGTTTCAATGTTTAGGCACATCAGGGGCTCTCCAAACGCAACACGGCGTCCCATCTCAATTCCAGTCAATTTTGCATTGAAAAGTAAAATGGCGCTCATTTCCTTCAGAGCTCTGCCATGCGCCCAAACAGTGGTTTACCCCCATATATTGGGTATCAGCGTACTCAGGACAAATTGTACAACAACTTTTGGGGTCCATTTTCTCCTGTTACCCTTGGTAAAATAAAATAAATTGGAGCTGAAATAAATTTTGTGTGAAAAAAAGTTAAATGTTCATTTTTATTTAAACATTCCAAAAATTCCTGTGAAACCCCTGAAGGGTTAATAAACTTCTTGAATGTGGTTTTGAGCACCTTGAGGGGTGCAGTTTTTAGAATGGTGTCACACTTGGTTATTTTCTATCATATAGACCCCTCAAAATGACTTCAAATGAGATGTGGTCCCTAAAAAAAAATGGTGTTGTAAAAATGAGAAATTTCTGGTCAACTTTTAACCCTTATAACTCCCTAACAAAAAAAATGTTGGTTCCAAAATTGTGCTGATGTAAAGTAGACATGTGGGAAATGTTACTTATTAAGTATTTTGCGTGACATATCTCTGTGATTTACGGGCATAAAAATTCAAAGTTGGAAAATTGCAAAATTTCCTAAATTTTCGCCAAATTTCCGTTTTTTTCACAAATAAACGCAAGTTATATCGAATAAATTTTACCACTATCATGAAGTACAGTATGTCACGAGAAAACAATGTCAGAATCGCCAAGATCCGTTAAAGCGTTCCAGAGTTATAACCTCATAAAGGGACAGTGGTCAGAATTGTAAAAATTGGCCCGGTCACTAACGTGCAAACCACCCTCAGGGCTTAAGGGGTTAAGCTGCTGTGTGTACTCTTCACCCCCTCCCCTGCCTGTGGGAGTACTGTTAATTTAAGCCACTGTTTGTTTTCTAGCAGTCTGAGAAATAAATAATTGGCATTAGCTGTTTCATTGCCATTAGTAGGCCAAATAAATAATTGTTCAGGACTGATGTGTGTTTTCTAGTAGCTTTGAAAATCATTAAATCACATCAGCCATCTCCTTGTCATTCCTAGGCCCCCGAAAATGTTTTTCCTAGACTGGTGTGTGTTTTTTTACTAGTCTAGGAAATAAATAATTAGCATCAGCCGTCTAATTGCCATTTCTAGGCCGAACAAATAATTTTCAGGACTGTCGGGTTTTTTCTAGTACTGTTGCAAATAAATAAATCTACTCTTCCGCCATCTCTTTGCAAGTAGCGTTTAGAAAATAAACTTCCAAAAATGAGCACAGTATAAAATAAGGGACGTGGACGTGATTGTGTTGGTGCTGGTGTAGCTGCTGATGGTGGTGGTTGTGTAGTAATAATATAATATTATAATACATCGGATAGCACTCGGCCATGTTATACGGCAGTGTGAGCGATCACTCAGTTCAACACTCTAAAGTAGGTCCCCGTGGCTTCTCCCTACAGTATGCCAGTTGTATATAGGAAAAGACTTCTCAGTCTTCATATACGCCAGTCTTAATGATGCTGGAGTAAGATGCCCCTAGTTCATTACGAGGCACACACATAAATTAGGCCTCAACGGCTGTACCCATCCACCAGAAATGTTACTCAAGTTAGAGACTAGTGTATATTTCTGGATACATTTTGATGAAGTTGCTGGGTAGACTTTGGCCCATCCCATACCACCCAAGCTCCACTCACTTTGGCAGAGCTGGCCAGGACTGGAGTAAAAACAACAAAAGTCAACATTTTTGTTCATCTCCGAGTTGCACAATAAAGTGACATTCCACAGTGTTTTTCACTAGAAAACTGGAGAAAACGCCTTGATGAATCGAGCCCATAGTCTTTGGACGGCTGTTCAAAGTGTGTTTTCTCTGAATTGCTACTACAACGTGTGACTGGCAGAATTACATTTTACTACACAGAATACAATATATTCTTCCTTACCTGTAGATTCATCATATCTAAAGGCCAAATTGGATTTCAACATGCTCAATCTTTATGGAGATAAGCCATTGCCAGAAGGGTATGATGGCAGCCTAGTCCTCTCTCCCCACTGTTACAAATACAGGTGTCAACCAAGGCCAGTTTGCTTGTTTTTGAGAGAGTAGGGAGAGGTAACTTTTCGGATGGAACTATCTATACCCTTCCTAAAAAGGAAATAACCCTTAATATGAAATTGTCCTCAAATATAATATGTTAGCTCTATTATTTCCTAGTTCATCCCTGCTTTCTCAGATTCATGAATTTTGTCTAGTCATACACTGATATTAGAATACATGGGGCAATGAAGCACTGCAGATTTTATTTTTTGGAATCTGTGAAAACTGCCTGAAAAAATATGGGAGTGAATAAAAGCTGAGTTGGCACAAAAGGTCCCTTTTTCCCATAAGAAGAGACTAGTATTATAAAACGGTCCTGTTATATATTTTATACTGGGACTTAACACTTCTAATTCTGACAACATTCATAACCCAAAATTTGAGACACTGAGCCTCCCTACCATTGTTACTAGTCCCCAAATACCCATGAACACTACCAAAACAACCATTATGGGCTTATTAAGAAATGCCCAACTTTGAGATCTGGTTTGTGGAACTGTACCACTATTATAAGGAATATGGAAAGGCTTTAATGACATCCATGTGAGGTATTTTTTATAGCTCTCCAAGAAACAAATGTAACAGAGGAATAACAATTACTTTAAGATTTATTTTTTACCTCCACTTCAGAAAACCATCTACCATACTTAAACAATCTGTATTCCCATAACCCTACAATGTGATGCTCCTCCTCTGTTCACACAAAGGATTTTTTTTGTTGTTTGTTGTTTTGATTGGATTTTCGGAACTATTAAATTTTCTCAAGTATTCCCCTCTGCTTTAGGATATATGTAAGATACGCACCACACTCTCATATTCCTCCATAGCCTCGCTCTCTCCAGCTGTGCTGCTGAAACTGCTCGTACTGGATGAAGAGCGAGAAATGTTGGATCGCCCATTCTCCTTCAGTTTAATGTACGGTCTGGAAAACAAAATGGTTGGATAAAGTATTTTATAAAACAGAAAACCTGAGATATCAAATTCACAAAAACAGTTTACGTATTTACAATTTGCAGGGCTTATATCCAACAGATACCAACATCAGAAGGGTAATGCACTTTATAGAACCCCTATTTTCAAATACCTAATATTGTATATTAGTGTAATAGAGGGGAATTCTCCATGCTAGACCCTCTTCTATTAGTTATAGTAGTGTGGCTACAACAGATGTATTTTAGGGCTCATTCTAACGTCAATGATTTCTCACATGTGCACAAAACAGACCATGTCATCAGTGTTTAGTCCGTGTGTCAGTTTTTACTATAATAGTAGGGGTGGCCCGGGGCCCAAGGGTCACATCAGCGCCCCATCACGCTACAGAAAAAGGGGATCCTGGCTGGATGTATGTGCTGATACCATAGCAATATGCCACTACTGACTACATGCTGCTGCTCGACATGAAATGCCAGGACCCAACAAGATAGTGATGAACGAGGAAGACCAGAGTCTAAAAATAATCTTGTCTTTACTGAGTGAATTGGTAAAATGTATATACATCAGATAGCAGGCACAACATTTAGTGAATACATCTTCTGCACAGTCCAGAGGCAGGAAGTTCGGTTGCACACAGTGGTACATTTCTTTCATTACATGCTTCAATGGTCCAGCAAGCCACAATGGGAATCTATATCTTCCCTTCGTGTAGGACCTCACTGGCTGATGTGGGTTGCTACAACTACTCAATACAATTCTCAAAGGCCACTTGATGTGGGCTACACACACCTTGGTGTGCCACTGCATATTCAGTTCCTCATAGGAGAACATGTGTCCCAGCCCGGCCATATTCTCCTTTGTGACCCTCATGTCTGGCTACACTTCCGCATGTTAACTAGTTTAGATAACAATTTCGGTAGGTCCCACTTTCCTGAGATAAGAAATCCCTGCCACGTAATACTTGTCTACTTCAAAATGTGCCATCTGAAAATGGTCTCCCTTCTTTGCACATAACACCCCTTTCAATGCAGGTCTGCTAAGCCTTCTCTATCAGCCTAAGAGGAACTGGGTTCCTCGTGCCCACTTACTTCATCCCACCATGGGCTGGCCCCAATGGTTAACCAATTGCTAACCAATTGTTGCCTGCCACAAACCAGATGAAACAACATTTAAAATCATGGCAATGCATTATATAACCATAAGACCTTTAAGAGGGGTGTCAACAGCTTTTCCACTCCTTTACATACATTACCATCACAGTTTGGTCACAGTTTTCTCTTTTTTCAGATGAAAAAAAAAACAAACTGATGTAGGTTTCTCAAGCTTTTACTATCAAACAGACCATGTAAAGAGGACTGCATATGGAAGGGATTTTTTCATGGACTCATATACTTGCATTGGTGATTTAATTTGAGACTCAGATCAAAATTAATCACGTCTCCACGATTTTATGTGGAGCACACAGGGTGATAAAATACACAAACATGTGAACAGCTCCATAGACTACGATAGGCACGATTTCAATCTGTGTAAAACATGGTAGAACACATAATAGAAAAGTTGACGTCTGAATGTACCCTTACTCTCGAAGACCCAACATGTCCATGCGTTAGTTGGGTTACTCACTTATTACATTGTGAGTACCACCAGAGGAACACCTTGTGATTATGTAATAATTAGGTACTCCTTTAACAATAAAAAGTTTTCAAGCCAACATCTTTCTTAACCCCTTCACCACCTTGGGATTTTTATTTTTTGCGCTTTAGTTATTTGCTCCCCTTTTTCACAGAGCCATAACTTTTTATTTTTATTTATACTTTTGAACAACATCATTCGTTTTACCACATAGTGTATTTGAAAACGGGGAAAAATTCCAAGTGCCGTAAAATTGCAAACAAAGTGCAATTTCACTTTTTTTTTTTAAATACCATGTTCACTAAATGCTAAAACTGACGTGCCATCATGATTCTCCAGGTCATTTCAAGAAACCAAAGATGTATGGATTTTTTTTATTTAAGGAGTGAGAAAAAAATCCAAAGTTTGTAAAAAAATATAAAATGGCGCCATTTTCTGAGACCCATAATGTCTCCATTTTTTGGGATCCAAGGCTGGGTGAGGGCTACTTTTTGCGCGCCTAGCTGACATTTCTATTCATATCATTTTGGGATACATGCAATCTTTTGATCGTCCGTTATTGCATTTTATTGCAATGTTATGTAGACATAAAAGAGTAAATTCTGTCGTTTTGATTTTTTTCTCATTGTGCGGTTTACTGATTAATTTAATTATTTCTATAGTTTGATAGATCGGGCGTCTCTGAACTCGGGGATTCCAAATGTGTGCTTTTGATTTTTTTATTGTTTTATTTCGCATGGGTCAAAAGGGGAGTGATTTGAACTTTTACATTTTTTAAATCATTTTTTTTTTACTTTTCTTGTCCTTTGGAGACTTGAAGCTGTGATTTTCTGATCACTTGTGATACACATAGCAGGGAAGTGTACTAGAAATGATCATTTGCTATGAATGCCAGCCATGGAGGAGGCGATCATAGCAGATAGGCAATGACAAACATGGGGGTCTCTTGTTGTCATGCCAACCCTCGGCACCCTGCGATCATGTGACAATGATGCAGATTGGCATGGTATGTGACACGCTTCTGGCGCGTGCATGTTAAATGCCACTGTCAGAGATTGACAGCAGCATTTAATGTGTTGACAGCAGCATGTGGATTGTGATTCCACCCAAGGCTGTTAGGGGCACATGACAGCAGATCAAATCAGCTGTCATGTGCCTAAAAAGATGCGGGCTCAAGTGCTGAAGCCTGCATCAAAGAATGGGAGGTGTCCTTTGATGTACCTAGGTACATAAGTCGAAAAGGGGATAACTGTAAGCTGTCTAGCTTAAGAAAGTTGTCTAGCTTAAGAAAAATTGCCTGCTTGATTTCCAAGATCCGTGCACTCTTGCTCATTGGTTGTGAGTAGTATTGCAGCTCAGCACCATTGACATGAATGGAAATTAATGATAGTGGTACTGTTTCTGGACAACCAGAAAACCTTTTTTTTAAATTGACTTTCTAAGATCGGAATAATTGTGGCCATCAATATCAGATTAGTTGGTGTGTGACATATTAGCTGCAACATTCATGCACTACATCTACAAGTATCTGCACCCTATCTATTTTGCAGCAGCTGTGCAGGGTTGTGCCTTATACACTAAAGAGGTAAAAATGTTTGTGTCAGCGCATAGCCGCTTCAAATAGTTGGCCAATGGGGGTGTTCAGAGTCGAGTCCCCACCAATCTGATAATTTTTAAATATCTCTATGACAGGCAATCAATATTCTGGTCCCAGAAAACCTTTTTCATCACAAAAACTGCAGTATTCAGGACCTGAATGTGGCTCTCAACCTTTGGGGACATTCATACTTTTGGTGATTACATGGATTGAAGTTCACATAGTAATTATGAGGAGAAGAATGTGTCTGCATCTTTATCAGAAATACAACTGCTCAGGCTTGCACAAAATAGCAAGGGAAATTTCCCAGTGGAAAAAAATCATGTTCTTGTAGGTTGTAGCCAGGCAAGAATTACAGAACAATTGCAATAGAGCATGAAGATGAATTATCTCCGATTTATGAGAAGATGTGATGGAAAATTCTGATTACTATTACTATATAATTTCATATGACTATTTTCTTCATTTCCTTCAACTACCTCCATTGGTGCTAAAACATGAATTCAGATGTCCGAGCACATTGGTCTGATACTTGACCTCTAATGCACAGAGTGGCCTGGGGTCTCTGACCTGAGCGTAACAGCTTTGTGTATTTTGTGTGAGGCTGTTCCTCTCGGGTTAAGAGAGCCACCACCAGATCTTGGATTGATGTCCATGGATGTCTGAATGAACATTCAGTCTTTCATGTGCATACCCAACATAGCTAGAGTCAAGGTTAACCCCTGACACAAGGATCTACCTTTTCTGTATAAACCTGTTCTCTCAGTAGAAGATTATATGTCTTAAAGGTGAGTCCCTACCATGGAAAGTGATGACATATCACTAGAATATGCAATCTCTTATTGATTGATAGGACTTGAAATGCTAGGACTTCTTTCAGTCCTTAGAATTATTGCTTTTAATTAGTGTGGCATCCCCAAGTCACTTAAAGGGGTTTTCCTGAATCAGTTGTCAAATAGCCATTGACATATATACCATTCTAACCACCATTTTTACAGTTTGTTTTTTGCCATAAGTCCCCGCTTCCACAATTGGTATTTTGGTCACATGACGCACCGAGTCTCATTGTCTGCACTTCCTATAATGGTCCCTTTTTTGCATTGAGATATTCTCTTTAGGCAGGAGAGAACAAAATAACACAGGTGCCGCAGCGCTGTCTGCCATGTGTGGGAGACCAGACAGAATGCAAAAATACAAAGCTCAAAGCCCTGTATTTCTACAGTATCTATGGGATGGGGCTTCAACCCAGAACCCAGACGTAGACAACACCTATGCTATCCGCATTCCCTAATGGAGTAAATGATTGGGGCCTTAAGTAGACAACCTCTTTA
This sequence comes from Ranitomeya variabilis, assembly GCF_051348905.1. Classification (NCBI taxonomy): domain Eukaryota; kingdom Metazoa; phylum Chordata; class Amphibia; order Anura; family Dendrobatidae; genus Ranitomeya; species Ranitomeya variabilis. The sequence goes on from NC_135234.1 coordinate 96,097,939, forward strand.
ATATACAATATGGGAGCACTTAATGAAATCTGAATAGAATACACATCCAGAAACTTCTAATATATTAGACTATATATCATTATGTCCCATATAGCATATAATAATTAAAATAAAAACAAATTGTTCTGGCACTACGCATTTCATAATCACTGGCGCATTATTCCGACATTATTATTTTTACCTTTCTTTGTTGGGACATATCTCTGGGGAACTGGGATTTGATGATGTTTCAGATTTTACATCCTGTGATGAGTGGCCACAATCTGGAGTTTTTTGCACAGCAGACATGCTGTCACTGTCAAAATGAAATAAATAATTACTACAACTAAAAGCAGCAAATAATCAATTGTGAAAGTGAATGTAGGCAATGAAACTCTTGTTGAATATAAAAAAAACATAAACTTTAGATAAATAAAAAGTATTGTTATGTCAATAATATACCTAAAAGGTTGAAAAACGTAGATATACACATTATTCGTTTTGACGTTCAAAGCAGCATTCATCATTTTGTTAGCTGGAAACAGTCAATGAGCTTGTTGGTATCAAAACTTTGCTTAGCCAAGTCTCTATAATGCAATGTGGGTTTTGAAACCTATAGAGTTATTAGTGAAACTTTAGACCATAATAAAGGCTGTAATTTAGAATACGTGCAAGATAATGGAAATATACACTCACTGGCCACTTTATTAGGTACACCTGTCCAACTTCTTGTTAACACTTAATTTCTAATCAGCCAATCACATGGCGGCAACTCAGTGCATTTAGGCATGTAGACATGGTCAAGACAATCTCCTGCAGTTCAAACCGAGCATCAGTATGGGGAAGAAAGGTGATTTGAGTGCCTTTGAACGTGGCATGGTTGTTGGTGCCAGAAGGGCTGGTCTGAGTATTTCAGAAACTGCTGATCTACTGGGATTTTCACGCACAACCATCTCTAGGGTTTACAGAGAATGGTCCGAAAAAGAAAAAAAATCCAGTGAGCGGCAGTTCTGTGGGCGGAAATGCCTTGTTGATGCCAGAGGTCAGAGGAGAATGGGCAGACTGGTTCGAGCTGATAGAAAGGCAACAGTGACTCAAATCGCCACCCGTTACAACCAAGGTAGGCCTAAGAGCATCTCTGAACGCACAGTGCGTCGAACTTTGAGGCAGATGGGCTACAGCAGCAGAAGACCACACCGGGTACCACTCCTTTCAGCTAAGAACAGGAAACTGAGGCTACAATTTGTACAAGCTCATCGAAATTGGACAGTAGAAGATTGGAAAAACGTTGCTTGGTCTGATGAGTCTCGATTTCTGCTGCGACATTCGGATGGTAGGGTCAGAATTTGGCGTAAACAACATGAAAGCATGGATCCATCCTGCCTTGTATGGAGCATCTTTGGGATGTGCAGCCGACAAATCTGCGGCAACTGTGTGATGCCATCATGTCAATATGGACCAAAATCTCTGAGGAATGCTTCCAGCACCTTGTTGAATCTATGCCACGAAGAATTGAGGCAGTTCTGAAGGCAAAAGGGGGTCCAACCCGTTACTAGCATGGTGTACCTAATAAAGTGGCCGGTGAGTGTATATAAACTATGGAGAACATAAAAAACAAGTAAAACAAAGTTGCACCAAGAAAAAGAAAATATATAATTGGCTAGGCTATGTTGGAAGCTGATGTGGTTCAGCATAGGTTTTTACTAAGTTACATAACGAGGGTGATGTATAAAAAACAGTGCAGGGGAGACGTGGAGGAGCCACCTGTCAGAACCAATCAGATTTTAGCTTTCATAGTTTAGAAAATTTTACAACTTGTTAGGCTGCCATGGACTATTTCTTTACTTTTTTACTTAAACTTGTTTTGATAAATTCCTCGTAAAGGATTATTCAAATGTAGTCTCTTTAGCAGCATACGACTTTCCAGTCTCCTTACTTCCTGGTTTCTGGGAGGGTGGGCTCTCCTCCTTGAGTGACAGTTCTGGTGAGAGGCAGAGCTGTAGTATTAGAAGAACGTTAACGTTCAGTACAAGTTCTTCTCTGACACATTCAGCTATCAGTGCTAGTTCTGAATCTATACTGTTATCATTAAATTTTCATATAGGGATAACAGTGCATTTGAACAAACACACAGATCCAGACAGTGAGATCCATGATTCTGGGTGCGAAGGATTGTGATTCTACAGGATATATAAGATCAGCTCGGTCAAGAGCTGAGAGAGAAAAGGAGGAGGTGAATGGGTAACTGCTGTATAGAAATCAATGTCCTATAGATAGGTGACTGGTATGTTAAGAGTCAACCCCTTTCCTGGAATTTAAGTAATGTGCAAAGTTGCCTGCCAGGAAACAAGCTGTATGCTAAAAAAGGAAAAAATTCACGTTACAAGAAAATGACAAAAATTGAAAAAGGTCAATTATAAACTTTCATGCTGTCTAGCTAACTGAATCAAATAACTTGATAAGACCCCTTTAATGTGTGTTAATAGTAACCTTTAGGCAAAATCAATCATTATAAATCTAGACAGATTTCTGCCTAGAAGGTGAATAGACAGTGGTAGGCAGGAATAGCCAGAAGTCTTGAATTCCAAGCACTACTTAGCAGGAGCTTATGACTGAGAGGACGAACAGGGCTCCGGCAGATAAAATAGTGTTTTATCAAAACTAAAACTGAGACACTTCTGAAATTGGAGTCTCTACCCCTACTTTATGCTGCCCTCAGAGAGAAGTAGCAAAAAAACAGTCCCATAATATGGTACTGATATATACCTATAAACGTGATAAGAATCACATGAACAGTAAATAACTGAATTGTGCAAGTTGTGCATTCGGTTTACATTGAGCACTGTTTGGAAGAGATACCCGAATTTTGGTTTAGTTAGTATTTATGTGGCCAGTGCGATCATTAGAAAACTCATTATCGGTCACAGCTTTATCCCAGTATTTCAAAAGTCAGCATCGTTTTTGCCTGTATAATTTGGATCGTTCACTTTCTTCTTGTAAATAACTCACCATAGGCAGCTGATTGCTACCGCAGCTTAACCTTTTACAAAGGAGATGGAAAATCTATTTTTTTCATAGAAGATACATTTGCACAGCTCCTGCTATTTACTAGTGGAAACAGGTTTACCCTGCACTTTCGTCACAAGTAATTTCCTAGTAATTACTAATGATAGGAAGCATTTACACATATTTATTATTGTTTTAATCCAGGAAACAATGGTCATAAAAGTCATCAATAGATACTTTCTAATGGAAGCATACAAATTCATATGTGTACCTGCTTTGAACAACTTTCTAGCTATAAGAATATACTTGAGTTATTATAGATCGGTTATAGACCCAGTGTGTTGACGAGGGTCTGCTCCAGGTTTTCATGGGCCCTGGGTGAAAGAATTTCAGAGGGCACCCTTTAACACACACTACTATTCATGATGAAATATAGGTATAGTACAATGCAAAAGATTTCACTTCTTACATTACATGAGTGATATATTGTAAATTCTACAATAGCTCAGAAACTGGCGAATCCTTGCATCGCACATCACACAGAGTGACTGCAGACTTATCATTTTAGACCAGACAGTATAGTCCTCCATACAGTATTATGGGCAGAACATAGTCCTTCATATAATATTATGGGCACCAGATAGTCATCCATACAAAATTATGGGCACCACATAGTCTTTCTTACAAAATTATGGGCACCACATAGTTCTCCATACAGTATTGTGGGCACCACATAGTCCTCCATACAGTATTATAGGCACTACATAGTCATCCATACAGTATTATGGGCCCCATATAATGCTCCATATAGCATAATGAGCCCCATATAATGTTTCATACAGTATAATGGGCCCCATATATTGCTCCATACAGTATATAATGGCCCACATAATGCTCCATACATAAAAAAAAAATCAAATACTAAACTCTCGACGCAGGTCCGGTCTCCTCAGCAACTTTTGACATTCTGCACTACTCAACAGAGGGTGCGCTGTAGTGACATCATTGCGCCTTCTGCCCTGAGACGTCACAGAGTCAGAAGACAGTGATGCTGAAGACACTAGAGCTGCGGGAAATGAAGATAGGTGAGTATTTGAGGGAGGGCCCAGTGCCAGTGCTGGCACTGGACTCCCTCGCCTCGCAGGCCCCATAGCGTGTTGGTCCTCGATGCTGAGTGGACTCTCCCATTCGTCCAGGGCCCTGACACTTGCCCATGTGTGTCGGGTGGTGACGCTGACACTGGTGTTGACCTATCAAGATGAGGTCAAGCCAGCTTAATGGCACTATAAAGCATTAAAAAAAAAGAGACAGAAAATGCATATCTGGTTCCTGGGGATTTGGAAAGCAAATGGTAATTGTATCCTATGACCCCTCCCACCTAGATCAGAGAGGGTCTGACTGCTAGAACCCCTGCTTATTGCTAGAACCCCAGTCTCCTCCTACCTTAGATCTATCTCAGTGTGCAAACTTTGGGCCCAATTCAACAAAACTTTTATGTCAGTATTCTGGCATAAAAAGCTTTGAAAGTTGCCTAATTTTAGTGCAAGTGACGGCTGGGATACAATTATGCAACCACATCACTTTGGCCCATCTCCGGTAAAGTCAGCAAAGATGGGGCTGGGGTTTTCTCATAGAGAACACAGGAGCACTTGGTCGAATGAGTGCTCCTGTATATAGGATATGAAATGACTGTAAACCTAATGATTGGCTGCAGCATCGTTTTGGCTGCCAGCCATTTTTGTGTATGGCCAGCTTTAGGCTAAGTACACACATCCACAAAATTTATTCAACCAGTCAAATTGCAAAAGTGACTAGCTACGTGTTCAGCTTTATGTGACTGCCCGCATAGTGGATGGGTGCAGGAGCTACCTAGTATACACATGCACCAATCTGGGTATGCAAATTGGACCAAACTAGAGCATGAGGCAAATTATTTCACTGGGATCTACGAAAAGAAGTCACTGTGAACTATACATTGGAAAATATTGGTCCGAGTGTTGTCTATGTGCGTTCAGTTTTTACATGGATAGCATGTGACCAAGGTACGTTTGTGTGAACATAACCTTTGGGAAACAAAAGGTTGAGAGACATTTAAGTGATGCTTTTGCCAGTTAGGAAACAGTAACAGCATCAGACTATTTCGTGTAATACAGTAATAGGAACCTCATGTACTTTCTAAAAGTTATCTTGTTTAAAGAAACTGTGAAGTATAACATTTATAAATGTCAAAAGAAAAGAGCAATGCTTCGAGTACACAAAGCATCAGATAGATTCCAAATGTGATCAGTAGACGGATGCATGTAGGGAGGACCTATAGCGCTCCAGAGATAATTCAGAAATCTCTTTTCCTCATGCCTTTTGAGAACGATAACCTTATATAAGTTGTGTAACATGTGGAAAGCAAACCCCGATGCCGAACTGTAAGATGTTTCAAAAATAAGACAAAGTTTACCATCTCGCCCGAGTTTCAGACGGTACTTCAGCTCCGGTGTGTAATCGAGGGAAGAGACCAGATCTCCGTTTTATTGGACTCTTGGACTGTGTCTTTGTCACCACAGCAGGAGGCTGCAAAAACATTTACGAGAACAAAGCAAATAATTATTTTTTTGTTGTTTCTAAAAAGAAAAATTAAGAAACTTAGCTAACTGCAGTTCTTTGCATTTCCAAGGTCTCAGACTACTAACAAACTCGATGTGCAGTCTGAGCCTGCAGTCCTGTCCTGTTCCCTTCTACTGCAACCTGCTTCTCGCTATCCTACAAATAGAAAAAGGGCAGATTTTTGTCCAATATAGACGAATTCTGGGTCGCTACTTTACTATTAGGATCATCAAAATTTGCACCAGTTTGCGCTTGCATTTTTTGAGGGTAGCCATATGTTTAATTGCTTCGCTTTGCAAGAAGACAGGTGTCCCTCTCACTTCGACTTCTGAGGTGTATAGGAGACATTCGATCTATGCAATATTTCATATGCAAACCTTTTCCTATAAAGCATTATGTGTCAATGAAGGATGATCCATAAAGCAAACCCATACCTCGATTAATGCAATATTTCTGCAGACACATGGGTAATGTGCAAAGCAAACAGCATGCAAATCCCATGATGCCTGCTTACTGGAGCAGCTGCTACAGGGAGAAAACAGTTTTATTCATGCTATAGCTGCACATTTTCAGTCATCGGCGCATCGCAGGGAGTGGCAACAGTCATCAGTCACTACAGAGTGAGCGGTGGCTGTAATCACTCCTCGTCACTTTGATTTAATTGACAGCCTAATGTGCTGCACAGATACACTGCAGAGCAGGTTGTTAATCAGTGTACTGGAAAGTGATTACAGAGCACTCACCGCGTAGTAAGAAGTTACTGGATCGCCCCAATGACTAGAAGCAAGCGCCTGCAGGGAGAATAAAACTTAATTTTCTCCCTGTAGCCGCTTCTCCAGTAAGCAGACTACACATAATTTAAATATTATTCATCTGTATTTTACCCCTAAATTTTCAAGTAAGTAGCATTTCTCGGGATCACAGGGACCCTTTAAGATGACCTAGTCCACTCCCAAAGCTGATCATATTCTGGAAAGAGAAGATATTGTTTAATATTAACAGTGCTTACAGAGAATGTGGTTTTGGTCATTTCAGCAGTTGTGTGCACAATTCCTCCGCTCAGGCTCCCAGATATGCCCCCGGACTGATGCTTTTTTTGATTTCCCACCATAGTTTCCATGGAATGACTGCGTACCCGGATAGCTCTCTTAGACAAAGAAAAGACACAGGAAAATAAATAAGACTTTATTATGTGCAGTCCATAAAGCCACCAGAGAATGTTTGTCATCAGATAAGCTCCATTGTTTATGGTATAAAGAATAATCCCAACATATATTACCAGTTGAACTTGACCTTGTCCTCAAACATACTTTCATCTGATACATTTATATTCTTTGCTAGTTTTCCTTTGATGTGTTATCTGTTATATTTTTCATAGCTACTCTGGTAGAAACCATACTTTCCAAGCATATTGTCGGACCGCGGCCTTTCAAGATGAAACACAGAAGCTTATGTATAATAGGGTTCAAAAGAAAATGTCACGCTTTGACAGCCTGTACCTTATGGACAGTACTATACCAATATTAATAGACTTAAAGGCAAAGGACATAAGAAACCCCTGTATGTAAGCCACAGCAGCGGGTATATTTGATAAAGGTAAAGGTCAACTTTGTTTTTGCTACGTCTTGTTAGAAACTGCTTAGCCATTATCAAAGAATATACATATTAGATGACATAAGACAAGAACAAGAAATATTGGGGAATGATTGCAATCAACCAATCTGCTGGGAAATAAAATATACGGCAGAACAGCCAATAAAAATAGTTTGTAGGGCAGGAAGTCATTTCTATTGGCTGGTCTGCACTGAACGGCCAATCACCATGCACAGAACTGTCTGTGGGGAGAGTGACTGTGTGTGACCAGCGGCATCCAGTTCAGTGGTTGGGCATGCACATTGGGGTACACTTTGTAAATGTCACAACACTGGAATGTTTCCTTAAGAGCATGCATATGACTTTTATTCCTTTTTTTATATAATCCGTGAAATACATGTGACACTTATTGGTAGGACAACACCTTTAAGAATGTGTTTTTTCTAAATAGATCAGCAATTTTGGTATATTTATAGCGCCTTCTATGTTACCCTGAAACATACCCCACTTCACCATTTCAGGAAGCCATGACCCAGATTATGGGCATACTAGACTGAAGTGGCACTTGGGACCACAAGTACATTGTTTTACTAGACCATAGGAAGTCACGCTATTGTAAGTGGATAAGAGGTTAACAAAAGGGAGGTTGTTAGTAGTTAATAAAACCACTTTTATGTTGGACTCCCACTCCTGTGGACCCAGTGTGCCTGTGCATCATGTCGATTACCCGTTGCTTTAAATTGTCCCAAAGTAATTTTAGATTTTCCATGCAGTGTATTATGAGAGGTGAGTGAGGGCATCACAGTAGAATCCTCCCCTAAAAAACAATTTCTAGGCATAACCTACATAAATATCCTTTAAACAAAATTATATTTTTAGTCTAAGGCCAGTTATATCTAATTGCCTGTTCAAGTTTTCTAGACTTTTAAGGATTTTTTGCCTTACTAATGTTACGATGCTTTACCAATTATTTTTCAAATATTGCTTCCTCATTAAATGTAACTGAATAATTTTTACAATGTAAATAGATAAACAGATACAGTAGATGTTTTGTGGAGGTTACATTAAAATTAAGGAAAATATTCTATTGCAACATACACACTGGGAAGAGACAAATGAGCAAAGATTGAGACAGCGAGACTCATTTCCAAAAATGATCCAAAAATATTCCTTAACTACATAAACAGTAAGAAAACAAAAAATGTTAGTGTAGACCACTATCAAATAATCTGGTGAAAAGGTGAAAGAAGATGTGGGAAATGCCAATCTACTAAATGCCTTTTTCTCTAAATTATTTATATAAGAAAATTCCATGACAGATGACATGATCACGGATACCATAAATGCCAAATTAACTAAGCAGGATGTGCGTTCTTGCCTTAAAAACAATTAATAGAGAAGTCACCAGGCCCATATGGCATATACCCCTGAATACTAATATTCAAGAATTCTACAATTACAGGGTCTGTACCACAGGACTAGCACATAGCAAATGTGGTGCCCATATTAAAAAAAGGGGACAAAATCGTAGCATGAAAATTATAGTCTGGTAAGCTAAACATCTACTGTGGGCAAAATCTTTGAAGGTTTTTAAGAGATGAAATCTTGGAGTATCTTAATGAGAATATCCTCGAGACTTAACATCAGCTTGGGTTTATAAGGGATCGGTCCTGTCAAACTAATCTGAACAGCAGCTAAGATTAGGTAGGTCCTCTATCTTGATTTTTCAAAAGTGTTTGATACAGTGCCACATAAAAAGTTGGGACATAACACGAGAGCAATGGGACTATGGGAAAATATATGCAATTGGATTAACAAATGGCTCAGTGATAGGAAACACTGGGTGATAGGAAACACAGTGATAGGAAACAGAGGGTGGTTATTAATGGAACACATTCTCATTTGGTCACAGTTGATAGTGAGGTACCACAGGGTCAGTATTGGGCCCTCTTTTTAAGATATTTATTAATGACCTTGTAGAGGGCATACAGAGTAGAATTATATTATTGTCAGTTGATACTAAACTCTGCGATGCAATCAAAAAAAGGAGGATAATTTAACATTACATAGGAATTTATGTAAGCTGGAGGCTTGGGATGAGAAATGGCAAATTAAGTGCAACGCAGATAAATGTAAGGTCTGCACTTGTGCAGATGAAATATTTGCCACATAGTGATGTCATTTTTAATTCACTACAAAATTTCAAGGAGGGCTTGGATGCCTTTCTTTAAAAATATAATACAGGAAATAGGTACTAAATTCTGTGATGAGACATTCATCCAGGGTCTGATTGCCGTATGGGGAGTCGGAGAGGAATTTTTCCCCTAATTTAAGAAATTAGCACCTGCCTCATGGGGTTTTTGCCTTCCTCTGAATTAACATGTTAGATTATAGGTTGATCTTGATAAACTTATGTCTACCTTCAACCGTAAGAAATTATGAAACTATGTAATGGAATCACAGTGTTCCTTTTTTGCCAGTAACATACTATCAGCTGAAAAAAACCCACATCATGCTGCTCAATCTTTTCCAATGAAATGATGCACAATCTACTGGAAACCCAATGGATCTCATTAGTACCCATTGAGCAGTATTTGTATCCTTTATGTGATGGATAAGCTGCCTACATTTCCATTTTTCTGCTGAAAAATGGAATTTGCTGGTGTGAACAGAGTCTAAATTCAGATGCAGGCAGGGACCTACGTATCTGAGAAGTGCATACAATCATATACATTCTTGGAAATCCTTTGATAAAAAACATCAATACCTGACAAGTTGTTATTATTATTGGGAACTTTTCATCGTATTTATGCCCCCTGAACCACAGGCAGCATGAATCAGACACAGGCTGCACAAAGCTTGGAAAGCTGACCAGGGTCTATGCGTCTCGGCTGACTAGTTCGATGCAGTCCATGGCCAGCTTCTCCCTTACGCCATCAGTTTCATACATATGTATGAAGAGACCTTACATTTTATGCCATAGGCTCCCATTCAACACTCCTTCAGACTTCTGCTCTCCTGGGGCAACGCTCCACTGTATTGCCTAATATTCCAAGTAAAAGGTCCCAAAGCACCAGGTATCTTCCTCAGTAAACTTCTTTATGAATTACAGCACATAAAAGCTCTGCCATATATGACCATCGTCAAGCCATATGTTACCCTTGTCTTTATATGGATTGAATAATGCCTTTTGTGGCTGAAGCATTGCAGATTTTTAATGTGCTGTAATTAGTAAAGATTGAGGATGATACCAGGTGTTTTGTAAAATTTTACATAGAAAGATCGTTCAGTCATTGTGATCAGGGCAAGAAGAAGCCGGCCAAGGAGTTGTCTTAGATTAGTCATCTGAGTCACATAGCCCTCAGACAGTATGTTTCATCTGAAAGGTCGCAGTGTTTCAGGGACAAAGGTACCTGGCTATAATCCACAGTCAGCGTTTAATTCATGCTGCCTGTGGTTTGTGCAGCATGAATCTGATGACAGATTTCCCAGCATGTGTAAGGCATTTAGCTCATCGAGAATTGCCAGGGATGAATGCAACTGTATTCACCTCTAAGCTATGAACAATATGTAAGCATTTTATTTCCTTGCTTGAATGTTGCTACTGATGGCAGATAGAGATTTTTTAAAGTCTCTCAAAGGGTAGAAAGATGCACAATTTCATTATACAATGATTAAACTTCATTAATAAAATAAATAAATAAAATAGGGACAGTGTCTACATCCACAGGTACCTATTAATGAGTGTGCAAGACAATGAAAAAGAACAGAGGAAGCCTAAGATTTTTTTCCAAAAGCTATGGAGAGTGCCTGTGCACATACAATACCGTATCTTTCTTCTCATAATGGCTGACTAATGAGCACTGCGGGACATAGGACCCAGGTTCTTGTGATTGGTGGAGTCTGAACAGTCAGACCCTTAGTGATTAAATATTTTTTACATATCCTATGATATGGGATATGGGAACATCTGTGCTCCCAACAGCTACACTACTGATGCATATTACAAAACAATAATGTGAATAATAAAGCAGTGTATGTACTGAAGTATGCTCAATGCTTATTGGCAAGATAATGGCACATTTTTGTAGTTTAATGAATAATATTTTGTTATTAAACTCCCTATTTGTCTCAAATGAGAATGTAATTGGAAGCGGCTGTACAAGGAGGACTGAACTCTCAGGCAATTGTAGAGCATCTAGCATGTCATTACAAGTCACACACCTCACCAGACGGCCATGCCAACCATTATCTTCCAAAGTAGCACAGCTACCAGGGGTTTAAATGCTGATCAAACCCAGAGCTGCGTTTTGAAGTTTAAATGCTGCTAAATTCAGAGTAGCACTCCTTAATTAACCATCCCGCAGCTGTTTGTAGCCACTCGAAATGTCAGTTCTGGCAGCTATCCCGGTATTTGTACATGCCATCTGGTCAACTGATGTCAATTAGAAAAAGACTAATATATATATATATATACACAGTGGGGGAAATAAGTATTTGATACACTGCCGATTTTGCATGTTTTCCCAATTACAAAGCATGGAGAGGTCTGTAATTTTTATCGTAGGTACTCTTCAACTGTGAGAGACAGAATCTCAAAATAAAAAACAGAAAATCACATTGTATGATTTTTAAGTAATTAAATTGCATTTTATTGCATGAAATAAGTATTTTTTCACCTACCAACCAGCAAGAATTCTGGCTCTCACAGACCTGTTAGTTTTTCTTTAAGAAGCCTTCTTACTCTCCACTCATTACCTGTATTAGGCCTCTTTCAGTGACAGTTCAGTGTGGTGACAGTTTTCACATGTACCGGAGACACGTACACATGTAGTAGACTATGTGTTAGTGTGTTTCCACGGACCATGTGTCCGTGGACAAAACACGCTGATGTGTGAGTTTTTTGTTGTCATCACGGATGGCAAAACGTTCCGCACACATACCCACAGAGAACACACTTTGATGTCCTCCATGTGACACGGACGGCTGCCGGGGAAGAAGCGCTACAGTAAGCGCTGTTCCCCAGTGGCTGGTGCTGAAGCTGGCTGTCATCATTCTCCCCTGCTCTGCCCGCGAGCAGAGGACAACAATGAGTGTTAAATTAAAGTACGAATGACAGCAGGTGAGGGCTTTTGGGACTGTTACCCCCATCATCCAACACCTGCTGTAGCTAATAACAGTGACAGTAGGTGCGGAAGATGGGGGTATTCCACAGTCGCCACCTGCAATCGTTTGGAAATAAATGAATGAAAAACTCGGTGTGGGTTCTCCCCTATTTTATTAACCAACCAGACAAAACTCACAGCTTGGGGCTGCAATAGAGGGGTCCCCACGCTGTTTTTTTAATTATTTAAATAAATAATTTAAAAAAACAGCATGGGGTCCCCCCCATTTTTGACAACCAGTCTTGCTAAAGCTCACAGCTGGGAGCTGCTATTCTCGGACTGGTAAGGGGCCATTGATATAGGCCCCCTCAACATAAAAACAGCAGCCCGCAGCTGCCGAGAAAAGGCCCGGCCCTTCCCACTTGCCCTGTAGCGGTGGCAAGTGGGGTAACTTTTGTGAGGTTGAAGTCACCTTTCAGGTGACATCAAGCCCACGGCTTAGTAATGGAGAGGCGTCTATAAGACACCTATCCATTACTAATAATGAATAAAGTATTTTAATTAAATAAAATCCAACAATATACCATTACCATACCGGTCTGTTGTTCTGTGCCACGCTGTAATCCAAGTCTGGGGGCTAAATAGTTTTCAACCAGGACGCTGCCAATATGCGACCATCCCAGCTAAAAACAACTGGTGAATGAGCTGCAGAGAGCGCAGCATCATTCACCAGTGGTTACATCATCACCGGCTTTTTACCACAGTCCAGAGGTCACCTCAGTTCAGGCCAGCCGTGATGATGTCACCGTTGATAAATGATGGTACATAGCCACAATGGTCAGAGAATGATCCTATCTTTTATTTAAAGCATCTTTTAATCAGGGTCATTTGGATGTTTTGGGTTGTCATTATGATTTAAAAAGAGAAAACACAGTAGTCTGACAATAAATGGCTTCACCCGACCACTAACCATGAGTAGAGAAAAAGTTTTGGTGTTATCATTCATATTCTCTGAAAAAAGGCCAAGAAAGCAAAAATTCTGCCGGGGTATGTAAACTTTTGAGCACAACTGTACATTTCCAAAAACAACAGGAAGATAGTGTCTAAAAAAGCCTCAATGGCCAGTGCAAAAATGATAAGAGTTCTATTTTTTATATATGATATACATGTCAGAGAATAGAGAAATTATGTCCCCAATTTTCCCCAGTACCTCTGCCATCTCCCGGATATCTGCCAGATAGTACCTGGCAACAGCGTTTTTTTTCCTATTGGTTCCTTTTGATCACTATGATAGACCCTATCAAAGTGATCAAAAGCCAATAATTAGTATGTCATCCCCCTGTGTCATACCCTTAATATTTTTTATTAATTTTATAATTGTTATTTCTTTCATTCTATGCTGTTAGGGTTAGGGTTGGGGTTAGGGTTGGACTTTTTTCAAAGGTTTAAAAAAAAATGATGATGGTATAATGACAAGTGTTAAGTGCAAGTGCTCTCTACTCGAGTTTGCATCTCTGACCTCTCTGACCTTTCCCGGCGTCTACGCACTGCAGTACTTTGCTCTGCCCTCAACAGGGCAGACAAAGTATGCCTGCGACGCAGCCGCATCGTGAATACAAGAAGAGGACATCATCGCAAGAAGATAGGAGGCCCCGGACCGGACCGTGACGCCCATCGGACCAGAACCGGACCGGGACCGCCCCTGGGTGAGTATAATCTAACCTCTTTTTCTCATCTTTCAGGATACATCGGGGGCTTATCTACAGCATTACAGAATGCTGTAGATAAGCCCCTGATGCTGGTGGGCTTAGCTCACCTTCGATTTTGGGGGTGACAGGTTCCCTTTAAGGTGGGTTATTATGCACTCACTTTGAAAGACTCCAAGAAACCACCATGAGCACCATTCTCAAGCTTGTCTTCCTCTGGACCTAGGCCAAGCATAGCCTGTGTGTGTACATGAAGGTCATCGTGAAGATTGTCCAAAAGCGCAGCTCTTGTTCGGTCCTAGGTTAAAGAAGACATACATAATGCAGATATCCTTTACTCACAAATAACAAAAACAGAAATAAATCTAATTATATTTTATGAAGAGTAATGTGATGCAGAATATGTCTGCACTATTAAAATAACATTATTACTATATCAAGGTATCTAAATGACTGTAAGCATTACAGGTATTTGCGTTGAGTTCGCTTACCTCAAGTTTAGCAAACTTGTCAGACTTGCAGCAGGCATGCTCCCCATTGATGAGTTTGGTCAGTAAAAATTCACGGAACTCAGCATTCTAGAAAGAGAAGAAAAATCACAAAATCTGTATACGTGTTTTATTGCAGAAGTCATTTCATTCATGAAACTCCTCTGTATAATAAATTAGAGATCCTGAGTCCTGACTAATTAATGATGGGGAAACTGCTTGTAAGGAAAGAGTCAGACGGCTGTGTATCTTGGACGGGGATCGCAGCACAATGCTCAGAGTTGTTGTCCGCTCTCCTGACCTCAGCGTGACAGTTGCATAGAAACACAGGCTGTCACGTTCGGGTTGGCGGAACCGATGCGTTGCGATCCCCATCCATCTGACTGTTCCCTAAAGGGTATAAAAAAACTGAGATGCAGCTGTGTAAAAGGTAATCATAGACAAAAAGGTAAATGTTTTGCTAAGAAGTGAAAAGTCAAAGGAGTTTTAGACTAAGTTTACACAAGCTTATAAAAAGAAGTCTACTTTTCTCCCAATAAAAATCTTCACTGTTTTCCTCTGTATTGTCACCTGTTTGATATCTGATTTTATACATCAGCAGTTTTTAAAACCTACAAGACTAAATACAGTTTCCTATGTTGCAGAATTGCAATGTATCCATAAAAAATAAGATGCAATATTGTTGATCTATATGGGAACCAATTTTTTTTCCGCAAGTCTCATTCGATATACGGAAGAGACTAGTTATTACATGCCTCAATTTTTTCATGCAACCATTTTCAAAAATGTCATCTGAACAGTCCAGTTGGTCTGAATACTTTCAGTTTTTTTTTGAAGGACAGCATTAGGATTATGGTGATCATAAGATTTTGAAAAGTTCCTTGGTCCTCAGTCCTGGAATAGTGGTAGAACCTATGATGTGGAACTGTAATATTAATATTTAAAACTGATAAGAATTGGCTAATAATGAAATAATACATTTCTCTGATTGGTCACCCAAAATATTTAGCATTTTAGGGCTCATTTCCACATGCGAGACATACGTCCGTGTCTCGCAGGTTAAAACCTTAGCCTGTGTCTAGGTGTAGATCTCACACATTTTTTATTACAGACTCTGATATTCTTTAAATTGCCATTCAGATCTTTCTACTAATTTGTGCAGTAATAAGATAAAGATGCTTTTAGTTGGCTGATTCTAAACTGGTGGCCAACAACACCTTTGTACAAAAGGATTTCAGCAGTGGGACTATCGTGGTCAGCATGTGTGACTATTGCCAGTACTGGACACAAAAGGAAAATTGGATACATAAGAGATTTTAAAAAGAATTGTAATTGAAAAATTTTTTTTTACAATCCATCTAATATTTAGCTGTACAACAATCCGCCTAAAGGGTGGTTTATTTACATATGATAAAAGAAAAATCACATAAAACCATGGCATCCATTAAAGGGAATTTTCATATACAGTATAAACAAAACAATTACATACCAGCCATGTTAGTTACACTCAACTCCCCAAAAAATAAAATTTAAATAAGAAAATGTTAAATGGAAACGTGAATGGACCATTAAAAATGTGGTAACGATCCAATAACACGCTAGGTAGTAATTTTATGTATGCTGGGGGTTCACCCCGTGGCAACCACCACTGATCATGAAAATGGAGGTCACGAGTCCCATTTTTGAATGGAGGCATTATTACACATGTACACACAGTATATATTAGTACTATAGTTTGTAGTGTCATATAACATTCAGGATGTGAGGAAAATTGAGGGCACTGCCCTGGTTACTGTAATGGCTGCAATAAGCGCAATAATCTTTGAAGTCTCAGCATTACCAAAGCTAACATAACTGATGAACATCACCACTGGGAGCTTTCCACCAAGTATATAGTGAATGGGGTACTCCCATCTAAGCAACTTATTTTTTATCCACAGGATATCCCATCTATTTCTGATAGCTGAGTCCCACCTTTGGAATACACACCAATCTTAAGACCCAGCCCCAGTTCAATGTCACTGTAGATCGAGAGTAGGCCGGGCATGTGCAGCTCTCGATTCACTTCTATGGAAGTTCCTAAAATAGTTGTGAATGAAGTTGTGCATTTTCATTTTCATTCATAAGATCCATTGCCCTCTAAAGCTGAGCCAACTACTTACAATGTTAAGACATGACTCGGGTACAGTTTGACCCATTACAAACACAACGTGATCCTAATAAAGATTTTTGTAATGCATACTCTTCCAGCAGGGCCCAGTGGTAAAAAATCAGAAAGTGCGAGACATGATGAACACATTTGGTATTCAGATTTCTTTGCATCTTTTTTATTTCTGTGTGACCAGCAGGGACTCACAGGCTTGGTAGCTGACATGCTGATACATTTATGACAGCTCAAGGAGAATCATGACTAATATTTTGACTGCCAAAAGCTGGCACTCATTTTCTTTCCAAATGATGGTCTGCTCCCAGCTGAGCTCAGAGATATTGGCTGAGAGAATACATTTCTTAATTTCGTTGAGTCATGCCCTACTCGGTTCCCTGAGTCACTATTAGGGGGCTGTGGGTTGTCAGTAGCAGGTGTCTGTTCAGAAGGGGATTACATGAGTGAATGTGTATGATGCTAGCAGGAACGCGGGATGCAGTGACGGACCAAGGGTAACAGGTTTATTTACAGGGAAGCACTCCACGCTGGGAGGTAAAGGGTTAAACAGTATAAGTGGCAAACTGAAGTACGACGGTACAAATAATAAGAATACAGTAGCAAGGATTACAGGAAGTCCAAACACTGCAGCTCCTGCTGTGTACTCTATAATGGTGGGCGTGGTGTCCTTACTAATGGGGTGCAGCACACAACAATACCCCGCCTTCTGGTGACAGTGGTCGGTCTCCCGTACCTTCCACTGCCCCTTGTCCATATACTGATGTGGCTAATAGAAGTACGGGCCACAGACCTGTATGAGCCCAACGTGGCTCCTTAGCTGTATAACTGGTGTGGTCAGATACCAAGGGTTAGGACAACTATTCTGTGTCCACATCAGGGCGCAAATATCAGTTCTGTATGTGGTTTCTCTTGGGCAGTGCATGTGCGGTACTCACGGTCACGTAGTGTATGGCACCTGGTTCTCTCTGGCAGTCA
Source organism: Ranitomeya variabilis (assembly GCF_051348905.1). Lineage (NCBI taxonomy): Eukaryota > Metazoa > Chordata > Amphibia > Anura > Dendrobatidae > Ranitomeya > Ranitomeya variabilis. The sequence continues at coordinate 96,115,553 of NC_135234.1, forward strand.
CTAGACACACATCGCAGGTCCCGCTCTCCCGGGTCCCCGCTGTTGGCTGCGGGTGACACTGAACTGCTTGGCGCTAATGCTCCCAGTCAGAGCACGCCTCTCTGTGGCTACTGCGACACCCGGCTCGGCTCCGCTCTGTGTGCATGGCTCTGCACACCTCTGTTCTGCATGTCTCTGCTCCGCATGGCTCTGCTCTGCCTGGCTCTGCTCTATATGGCTCTGCTCTGTATGGCTCTGCTCTGTATGGCTCTGCTCTGCATGGCTCTGCTCTGCCTGGCTCTCACTCTACTGGTTGCGGCTGAGCACACTACACCCCTCAATGCAGCAGCCCCCATCCTTCAGGCCTGCTGCAACACTCTCTGGAGAGGGAAACAGAGAACGCTCCTCACTGCTCTGTGCTGGCCCCACACTGCTCTGCTTCGCACGCATTTTCCCTCTTTCCTTCCACCCCTCTTTCACAACAGGAAGCCCCTCCTCTCCAGAGCTTCCCTCAGGCCACAGGGGGGTCTGCCTCACTCAGGCTTGCCCCCCGGGAACAGAGGATGCAGCCTCTCTAGTTCTGGACCTGGCATGCAGGTACCTGTGGTCCGGTCAACTTCCCTACAAATGCAGTTCTGGGAGGAAAATAACCCACCTCGCATGCTGTACAAAACTAATGCACAGAACTAGGTGATCACTTCTATTTCCTGGGAGATCCCACAGACAGCCCAGTACAGTACAGTTTTACCACTGAGCAGGATGAAAATTCCAAATTGCAAAATTCTGCATTTACAAACTTTAAAATTTAACACACTTATGATCAACTAGATGGTGGCCCGATTCTAACGCATCGGGTATTCTAGGATATGCTATTGCCCAGCCGCGTAGTATATTGCCCAGCTACGTAGTATATTGCCCAGCCACGTAGTATATTGCCCAGCCACGTAGTATATTGCCCAGCCACGTAGTATATTGCCCAGCTACGTAGTATATTGCCCAGCCATGTAGTATACTGCCCAGCTACATAGTATATTACCCAGCCACATAGTATACTGCACAGCCACGTAGTATACTGCCCAGCCACATAGTATATTGCCCAGCCACATAGTATACTGCCCAGCCACATAGTATATTGCCCAGCCACATAGTATACTGCCCAGCCATAGTATACTGCCCAGTCACGTAGTATATTGGCCAGCCACATAGTATACTGCCCAGCCACATAGTATACTGCCCAGTGATGTAGTATAGGGCCCAGCCACATAGTATAGTGCCCAGTCACGTAGTATATTGCCCAGCCACGTAGTATGCATCATATCCCTGTTAAAAAAAAGAATTAAAATAAAAAATAGTTATATACTCACCTTCCGGAGCCTCAGGATCGAAGCAGCCAGTTACCGATGCTCGTCGCGCGCTCCGGTCTGAAGATTGCATTGCGGTCTCGCAAGATGATGACGTAGCGGTCTTGCGAGACCGCACGTCAGCATCTTGTGAGATCGCAGCATGGACCGGTTACCAGAGCGTCGCGAGCAGGGAAGGCCTGTTGTGGATCCGAGGGGCCGACGGACGGTGAGTATATAACGATTTTTTTTTTATTATTATTATTTTTAACATTAGATATTTTTACTATTGATGCCGCATAGGCAGCATCAATAGTAAAACGTTGGTCACACAGGGTTAATAGCAGCGTTAACCAACCATGGCATAGCGCGGTCGGTTAACACTGCCATTAACCCTGTGTGAGCGCTGACTGGAGGGGAGTATGGAGCGGGCACTGACAGCGGGGAGGAAGGAGCTGCCATTTTCTTCCGGACTGCACCCGTCGCTGATTGGTTCGCGGCAGCCATGACAGGCAGCTGGCGAGACCAATCAGCGAATGAATAACCGTGACAGACAGACAGAAGGACAGACGGAAGTGACCCTTAGACAATTATATAGTAGATTGTAGATTGAATGGACCATGCACATCTTCAATCCTAGAAAGCACTGGCTGTATCCAAAAGGTTTTCTTAGCAGCATGTTTTCTACTATTGTTACCATAGACAATGCAAATCTACCATCTGTAGACATCGCGGAAGTTGGCTAGAGATGACACACTACCTGTGACTTGCATGCTGCTGCATCGGGCCCAGTCTGTCGCCTCTCCTGTGCCTTCTACCTGCAACTGTGGCTCTCCTTCATTCTGCTCAATGTTTTAAATGCAATGCAGAACATCTTCTGATTGATGTAATCTAATCACATTTCTATTTTAGATGTTCAAACAAGGCAATATTGGAACATGTAGGTAACCAGAACCTACTGACAGCCTAAAGTAAGTTCTACAATCAAGATGTCAGAAGCTGTACTGTTCTCTAAGAAAAAAGTTAGATGTATACTATATTAATCTGGGCTAAGATAGGAGATTCTCAAGTTTCTATTTAAAGAGAACTTGTCCTCAGAATTTTAAATCCCAAACTAATGACATGTATATAAAGGAGCTTTGATGCTGAATAAATCACTGCCTTTCTTGGAAATCTGTTTTGCTATTTTATAAAAGTTCCACAGTTGAAATTCTATGTTAATGACTTGCAAGTGCAGTGGGTTTGGAAATTGCACTTGCAGCTCTCCTGCTTCTCTCCCTATTCTCTGCTCATTTCCTGCCTTTTGACTCTGACAGGTCACTAAAAGAGGAGTAATCTGGAGACAGAAGGCAGGCATCAGGCAGGGAACAGGGAGAAAAGCAGGAGAGCTGCAAGTGCAATGGTAAACCCCAATGCACTTGCACCTCATTAGCATACATTTAAAATTATGGATGTCTCTAAAACAGCAAAACGGGTTTCTATGATAACGAATTAATCAACATTTTACATGCCATTAGTTTGGGTATAAAATGCAGGTTCGCTTTAATGATTTATTATTTTTACAGTACAGTTCTCTAAAAAGATAAATAAAGGTGTCGGTACCCTTGATCAACCAAATCACTGAAAAACTTTAAATACTAGTTCATGATAAAAAATAAATAAATGGCTTATAATAAAGGGCAACTAGCCCATTGAATACCAATGATGAAATGGTCAACCAGGTCCTGTCATAACCTTGCTGAGTAACTGGCACTTCAAGGGATTAGAAGAGTGACTATTCCTAAAAGGGCAAACCAGACATAGACATTCCTGAGTAGACCCAGATCTAAAAGATACAGAAAACAGACAAAATGCTAAGAACAGGCTTGATAGTGTTTGACTCAATAGGTGAACTGGATCCTCTAAGCCTAAGTCTGGGTGGGCACATGGACCTCGGACCTTGATGCAGCAAGCAGGAAGGCACCAGGACAGCCAAGACTTAGCGCACTCAGGAATATCAGGAGCAGCATGACAGATGAAGTTGAACCCAGTAGGATGGAACCAAGTAAAGCACAGTATGTGAAGCGCAACAAAAAGAGGTCTAGAGACTCAATCCTAAGGACACAGGTGTGTGCTAATGGGCCCTAAATAGGTTAAGGAAGATGATGATTGATCCATGCTGGGCAACCTGCAAAACTCGATGTGGAGCACAACAGAGGGCAGCGGACTCAGAGGAAGGAAGCAGAGCGCAGAATATCCGGGACAGGTGAGTTACAAATACATTCACAAGGATATGTCAGAGAGTAATAAAACCATTGTACAATTTACACAATCTTTTTTTGTGCACCATTTGAGCTCATAAAATAGTTTTAATGCCATTTCATAATTTATTTTTTATTGTGTGTTAGTATTATAAGGGTTTTTCAGCTACAATACAATACAACATAATCTTTACTGGAAAAATGTACACAGATTAATAATGACATTTTGTTGGGGTTGTTTCACCTTATTTAAAATAACCTATAAACCAGTATACTGAATATATTAAGAAATGCAGCTCTAATATATACTGTAGTCGACTGGCACAATAACCCACAGCCACAAGCATGGCACCTAATTATGGATTATTTATAATGGAGACTTGAGTTCATGTTGTTTGCACATCTGGTGTTGTGGAATACAATGAATGTTACTGTACGGCAGGAGATTGTTTATCATGATAGAAATAGCTATGAATTCCCCGCGCCTTATGTCTCCCCACAAAGCGTGCATACATTTACATCTCTTACTTTTTGGAATACTGGTGGATTTGGAAGTGGAGGCCCAAAAGACGGAACATCTTCTCGCGCAGTCACTGAGACCTGGATGAGAACAAAAGATAAAAAAAACGCATGAACAATGCTTGTAACATACTTAGACTTCTACATTATAAGTATAAATTTTATGAGGCCAATTCATTCATCAAGCAGTTTTTGTCAGAATTCTGGAATAAAACTTATTGAATTGCAACAACATTTTTGTGCAAAGTTTGTATCCCGACTTTCGTAAACTGCTTTATTAGAAATATAGATTTTAATTTAATTAAAATACAGTGCTGTGCAAATTAATTGGGACAACACATTTTTTAAGTAAAATCGTAAGTTGGTTACCAGTCAGTGATTCAAACCAGTTTTAATATATAATAAATAAATTTTGGTCAACTAGCCAGTGGAAAAAGGTAATTTTCAGAATTAGTATGTAACAGTGTATTATAACATTTTATTTTTTTGCTTTGTCCCAATTAATTTGCACAGCACTGTACAGTCTTCTGCTTCTTTTTGCTTGTTGCTGTAGATCACTTAGGGAATGACATAAATAGCGGAAATGGACACCTTTGGGGACAATTTTGTTTTTGTTTTTACATAAATGTAATTTGTCATAAAAACTGTTTGTGTAATAGGGCTATATTTAAAATGTTGCTCCTATCATTGGTCCAAGTGCGATCCGATGTTTTGTTGGTTCGTATTCACACCAATAATACGGTGGTGTGAGCGAGCCCTTTCTCGGAACTCCTCTGTGCTGATTTACGGTCACAGTCCAGGTCAACTTCCATGTGGTCATAAATCAGCTAAAAAGGAGCTCAGAAAAAGACAGATAAATGAGTTACAAACTCTCCCAGCAGAAAACCCCACTGATGGATTCTTAACTAACTCATTCTGCAGCCAGCAACAGACAGTGTAAGGCCACGTTCACACATCCAGTATTTGGTCAGTATTTAGGACTTTTAGGAGTGGGTGATAAATACAGAAGTGGTGATGTGTTTCTATTATACTTTTCCTCAGATTGTTCCACTCCTGGTTTTGGCTTACAAATACTAATGTGAAATACTGACCTAATACTGAATGTGTGACCGTAGCCTAGGGGTGTATTCTTTGGCTGAGTGCTATCTGTTGTTTTATGAGATAGCGCTCAGACCAATGTTATTCTATGGGGCAGTGTTAATCAGTTTTTTTTTCTAATTTTCTAATACTAATTTGGCGTTAAAAAAATTTGCAGCATGCTGCAATTTACATCACAAATTCGATGGCAAGCACTCATTACAGTCTATGGGTGCATTGAAATCTTCAGACTGCACTTGGATGGCATCTTAATGCAATCCAATTTCCGCGGACTCACAGAATGGAGAAGATTGAAAAATGTACACTCCCTGACAGACGTTATGTCGCTTATCCATGTTATGTAAAACATTAAATTAAATTAACATTATGTAAAACATTAAATTAAACGTTAAATTGATCCAATGGTTGTATAAATTATTCTTTTGAAAGCTGAAACCCTCCGAAATGTGGTTTAGGTTAAGAAATAAAATTGGCATCAATGCAGAAATATTGTATGAATCATTGTTGAACCGTGTGGATGCAGTCCTTCAAGCTCATGGAACTCACACAAAATATTAAATATGACTCTAATAGCACCACAACTTCATTCACCAATGTTATGCAACATATATTTGTATTTTAAGTTAATTATTTGTTTGAATATCACATTACTTTCTGTGGGCGACAAAACTTTTGTCTTGAAAAAATTTGACCATTCTGTGTCCATTAACTGATCAATATTTCTGCATTGATGCCAATTTATTTCCTTAACCTAAACCACATTTTGGAGGTTTTCAGCTTTCAAAAGAATAATTTATATAACCAATGGATGAATTTAACATCAGGTTAAGGTCAGGTTATAAGTAGTGATGAGCGAATGAGCGAATATACTCGTTACTCGAGATTTCTCGAGCATGCTCGGTGGTCCTCTGAGTATTTTTTAGGCTCGAAGATTTAGTTTTTCTTGCCGGACCTGAATGATTTACATCTGTTAGCCAGCATAAGTACATGTGGGTGTTGCCTGGTTGCTAGGGAATCCCCACATGTACTTATGCTGGCTAACAGATGCAAATCATTCAGGTGCGGCAAGAAAAACTAAAACTCCGAGCAATAAAAAATACTCAGAGGATCCCCAAGTGCGCTCGAGAAATCTCGAGTAACGAGTATATTCGCTCATCACTAGTTATAAGCTTTTATTTACATAACATGGATAAGCGACATAACTTCTGTCAGGGAGTGTGTTATGATCCTTAGTGGCTTAGGATCACAAATCTGACCAGCTAAGTTAACGAACATAGGACGAGCTCTGGGGATGTGGTAACTGGACTGACCGCAATCCTGATCCTATCCAACACACACTAAAGGTAGCCGTGGAACGTTCCTAGAAAAATCCTAGACGTCTCTTCACAGCCTGAGAAACTAGCTATCCCTAAAGAGAAAGCAAAGACCTCACTTGCCTCAGAGAAATAACCCCAAAGATATAGAAAGCCCCCCACAAATAATAACGGTGAGTTAAGGGGAAAATACAAACGTAGAAATGAAACAGGTTTAGCAAAATGAGGCCCGCTAACACTAGATAGAAGATAGCGAGGAAGCTGTGCGGTCAGTAAAAAACCCTATACAAAAATATCCACACAGAGAATGCAAGAACCCCCACACCAACTAACGATGTGAGGGGAGAAACTCCGCACCCCAGAGCTACCAGCAAGTGAGGAAATCACATATTAGCAAGCTGGACAGAACTCATCATATACCAAGAAACATATTGAACACTGATGAGCAAAAAATGAACAAACAGAAACTTAGCTTCTCTTGGAGAGACTGATAACGAATGTAGTCAGGAGAGATCAGAGCAGCACTGAATACATCGACAGCAGGCAACAAATGAAGGTCCAGGTGAGTTAAATAGGAAACCTAACTAGCAGGTGACGAGGCAGCTGATCCCAGCCACAGACCCGCAGAAAGACAAAAGAGCCACCAGAGGGAGCCCAAAGATACAACTCACACAGTACCACTTGTGACCACAAGAGGGAGCCCGAGATTAGAGTTCACAACAGGAGTGTATCCAAGAGAATCAGATCACACTATGCTGGCATTCGGATAAGGCTGTAGCGTATGGTGTCCGATACATGAGCAACGGATACGATATGCTAATGACCCTCAAGTGTCGTGCTACTCTGCTCCGAACCTCTCACACAGAGAAGATCGGGGCACAGCTGTTGATCTGAATACGGAGTGGTCTTCTCACAATTGTGATCGTGTGGAGACGATTCACTGTATTTAGATGCATATGTGTGACAGCTGTGCAGTTCCAGCTATCAATGGCTGAAGCTGATAAAACAAAAAAGTTCTCATCTCACAACAGTAGAGATAGAATTAAATGGAACAATTATGCAATCAGTAAACTCATTAGTGATGTTTCTAGGAAATTACTACATTGTATTAGTCCTAGCTTAGTCTACAACTTGATTATTGCATTAAACTTATGACTTAAAATATTCCACTTCAGCACACAAAGCCTCCTGTAATGGTGGATGGACTAGAGAAGCAGGTCTCCAATTACACGCGTCTTTGAGGTCACCTCTGACCCCTATTTGGCAAGCCATGGTGACGTCAGCTGTCACATTAGGAGAATGGGGCACATTAATCAGCTTTTTCATAGTTCTTCTGTACTTCAATTGAGTGTAGCCACCTTTCCATTTGCTCTGGAACTTCTATGGACAAGCCATAAGTGTTTAAGTTGAGAAACCTGAAAACCAGAGCTTCTCAGGACACCTAAAGCTTAAACTTAAGAACTATTGTGAGTAAACGTGACTGGAAAATGCTGGCATGTCGTTAGCTTTGGAGACCTTGGGGCTAAGGTTCTACATTGTATCAATATCTAGTTTGAAGTCTACATTGGTGGTATATATCAGGAAGGTCTCTGGAATCACTTTATCTTGCTAACTTGCCCACAGGCCCAATGCATCAGCATGTGTCAGCATACCTGTTTATCGGTGTATTTGGAACCATAGTCTACTACAATTTTTTAAATGCAGAAAGGTACCGTAAAATGACCCACGATAAGAGTCTAAGGGCGACCACTGAAACCCATTTTAAGTATACTATTATTACCACCCTTTTTCCATAGACATCAGATACCTGATATTTGTTGTGCAAAATTTCCTGCTGTAAAGAGCTATTCCCACAACAATGGAGAACCCAAACCTTGAAATACCATTTCTGAACACTTCAGAAGGAAACCACTTCTCCTAATTTGCTAAAAAATATATCCAGAAGAAGACAATCCATACCAAGACATGAATGCATTAATGTACCTGTTTGCATGCATGTGTTTTCATGTACGGACAGATGGTATTTTAGCATTTTTTGATCCTTTAAATCATCAGGTCAATAAAATTAAGTCTGGCATATGGTTTTCCAATTTGTAGACCATTACACTGTGGCCAGGGACACCTCCTCTTCATTATCTTCACACAGCAACAGTTCCCACTAATAAACCAGACTTTGTAATATGCCTGTGTGAGCTTCTGCCCAGCAACCATCCTAATGGGGGAAGTTCCTGTCTTCAAATAATATTTGCACTAGAATATTGTCTGGCTAAAGCCAGCTGCTTCTTGGAAACAATTAACAGTTCTACACCAGCCAATCTGTTCTTCCAAGGACGCCTCACCAAGCAGCACATTCTGTAACTCTTCATATAAACTGGCAATTTATTGTAACAATGCCGCCCCAGAAATACGTTTGTGGAGATCTAAGCGGCTTCCTCTTGTGAGCTCGGGTTTATTGTTTTATTGCTGTAAACCTTATGTGCCACCCACTCCTCCTGTCAGAGCCGGGCCCTAATTCCTCTCAATTGCCATATGTAGAGAAAGAAAATGTACACTGATAAGCAACGCTGTTTTTCCAGGTTTGATGTAACATCCAGTTATGAACAGGCGATGGGCGAAACAGCTGCTTTTGACTTGTTAATTCCAGCAATACATTTATCTGATGCAATGATCCGATTGTCTGCTATCAAAATGTCAACCTCTTGAAGTGACTGATAAGTAAATGTTACGTCCCTTAACCCTTTCATCAGACTCCTGGCCGGTAAATGGCTGGAATGATGCTTATACACAATACACCCTATTGTACTGCCTTATCCCAAATAACCACACACACCATCATCTAAACTGTCATGTTACACTTAATTCAACCATATAAAATACACTCCTCAACATTGAAATTGCAACACCATGAAAGAACAGTCTGGGAATTATGGAAATCTTAGAATCAATTTACATATTGTTAATGATAGGAAAATGATAAGAAAAATGGAAACAATTTTGAAACCATCTAGATTTATTCAGCATTGAGTATAAGTGCCACATGCAAAAATACACACGCCTACATGCCTTGACTCCCATCTGAGACGTCAATGTTGGCAATTGCAAAGGGAGCTGCCAGTAGAGGATTTTGATGATTTCTATGCACAAGTTCAATCTCATTGATAGCATCCAAGGCATGTAATTGTGGATAAACTGTACTAAATAAATAGAGATGTTTGAAAAATGTGTTTGCATTTCATTAACATGTCTATCCATCCTGCGTTTTCCATAACCCCACAGCTTTTTCTTCTGGGTGTTGCAGTTTCAATGTTAAGGAGTCATGATAATCTTATTTCATCATAAGTATATAATTTGTGCTCACTGTCATGTGTAACCACATTAGTAATATAATAGAAAACAACAAGGCTGTTGGTATGCAGAAATTAGGACAAGAATGAAATATTCCATAAAATATTCCATATGGTTAGTTAACGCGAAAGAAACCCAGTATTTCTCATTCCCAGTTTTCTGTCTTCATATCCTGTTATACAGTATTCAAGTCTACAAAAAGGTCAGGTGGGTGCAATAAAGCCATAGGCTGTAATTCTGATGTCATCTCCTTTGCTACCTTTAGACACTGAAATGAAGAGGGCTGGCATTTCATTTTTCTTATATTTTTATTATTGAAGAATAGAGACCATCCGTGCCTAACTGCCCACAGTTCTCCTTTAGCAAGTCACTTTTTAGAACCTTTTATATTCTACTTTTAGTCAACTGAAATGGTGACCAGTCAGCTGGATTAACTTCACCAGGTCACTTGCTGCTGTTGGTAACCATGACTTAGAGAGACACCATTTGACAGAAGGCTATGATGCACTGTAATGACATTAGTAATAGTGAAAGTTAATATTTCAAAGCAAATCATTTTACTTGCTGAGTAGTTTCCAGAGTACTACTGCGCAGTGCCTTGCCTTGTTAAAATGGAGGCTGTATTTCAAGCAATGGCATTTGATAGAAAATATGCAGTATCAGATTTATGTTCTATATTTGTTTCCCAGAAGAGTTAATGTGTCACGGGAATACCACAAGAGAGAAGGGCCAGAAGATTGCAATGTCGGGTCACACAAAATTCTGCACTGATTAGAACTGCTTCCCTGTCCTATTAAAGGATGCAGGTTGCTCTGTCATTGCAAAGGTTACTCAGTTTAGTTGATCTACTGGAGCTCTCCATCCTGAATTGCCTCAGCTGTTCTGTGTTGGGCACTCCCCTCTGGTATATATGCTTGCCATAGGCACTTGGGAAATGCCAGTGATAGTTCTTACTTCCTGGTTACGTGGTGGAGGAGAAATTCAGTGTTTGCAGTAGGCAGTTGGAGAGTTGTTCAGGAGATTTCTGAGTGGAGTTGGTTGTAGATTGTAAGCTCTCACGAGCAGGGTCGTCTTATTTTGCTTTAATTATTGTATTGTTAACATTGTTACCCATGACTGTTGTGTTTGAAACTGTTAAACTGTAAAGCGCTGCGGAATATGTTGGTGCTATATAAATAAAGATTCTTATTATTCTTATTATTACTACTATTTACATGTTTATTCTCATCCTCTCCTATTTGGTTTATCCTACATAACCCTCCCCTGTGTTCCATTCTGTTGTATTGTCAGTTTATTTGTATCATTGTACAAACAAGAGTCTTAAAACACAACCCAAAGAAAAAGTATGTGTGTGTCAAGGGGCCTTAAATAGGTCTGGGGAGCTGATGTCATAGATCCACCCTGGACAACCTGCAAAACCTGACATGGAGCACAACAGGAGGCAGCAGATCTAGGAGAAGGAAACAGAGGCAAACATACCCGGGACAGGTGTGTAAGATATACTTATGTTAACTGATTGCATGGGCTGAAAAATCCCTTTATATTATTCAAAAATATAAAAGTTTGCATAGTTAGTAAGTGTGTATATATGTACCATACCTTATAAGTTGTACAGTCTGTCTCGGGGTTCTCCACTTGCACCACTATATAGGCATGCAGAAAGTTTGATGCAATCATGTCAGGAACGAAAGGGGTGTTGTCTTCTTGAAACACGATCGCTACTATATCATTCCCAATATGTCTTTTCCTCTGCAGCTGAAATTAAATAATTGTAAGACAACAGATGACAATGTGGCTAATGGCTGTCACAGATTTGGGGATCCCAAGTCCTCTTAGTCATCACACTGTGGAGGCTGATCTGATTAATGTTATCACTTTATGAGACTGGACACACACAAGGATCAATGTGAGAAAATCTCTGCATGTGCAAAATCTTATGACAGTCTCAAACAAATAGTTACCATATTGATTGAAACTGTTCACACGCAACTGTTGGCTGTGTTTTTTTCTCAGCATTTTTGCATTATCAATCATCATATCATTGCTTTCTATGGAGAAAAACATTGAAAAAACGCTGCGTGTAAACATAGCTTAAAATGACTCAAGAATAACTTGCTTGGTTTCTCCATTATCTTTGAATGTTGAAGTATTCTGCGTGATTAAATATAGCATGATGTCTTTTGGATAAGTCATGGTGGGTAGCCTTGCCAGGGACACTTTCATTTGGCCCAATTGTACTGGCAATTTTCAGTTAGAAATGTCAGTTCTTGGCTATATACCTTACTTACTGTGACTAACCCCAGCGAGATGCCAGACAATAGTCAGAGAATCTCTGATCACCATATTAACAAGTAAGTTGGAAAATAAGTATATGACTATTATACAAATCAGCTTTCTAGACAGACTAGAAAAATCTAAGACAGCATTGAAGTACGGACTACTACATTTATACAGCATTTACGTAACACTAGAGTTTGCATTCCTCTTACTACTTAGTGCAATGATTGCTTTTCTGTAGGTAGGTACACTAACAGGAATGTGTCATTAGAGAATCACCCATTGTTTACATCAGGTTTTATTTTAATTGTGTGCTTTTTTTCACTGATAATTCTTTTGTATTTTTTTTATCACTAACTACCGTATATAAAAAATGTTGCAATTTTCACACTGGCTACCAAGGCCTAATATTATCTCATAATTCCATGGATAGTAGTAGTAATAGAGTACTGTAACTCAGCTCCTATTTTCTTACATGCTCTAACTGTGCAAAGATCATTGTGAAGAGAAGGTGGAAGCCGGTTGTGACAGCCGCTATTGTGAATGGTGTGATCAACTGTAAGTAGATGTGTTACCCTGTCATTATAAGAGTAAGTTCGCACAAGCATATAAAAAAAATCACTTGTCATCCGTAAGAAATACATTTTTCCCAGCAGCAGCTATTAATAATTTATAAGACCAGTTACAGTTTCCTGTGTTACAGAGATGCAATGTATCCGCAAAAATCAGATCTCAATATGGCATCGGATTTTCTTTGCGCACCGATTTATGGCAGACACTAGTGCACGCTGCTATCTTTTCACAAACAAATTTGGTCAGTGAAAAAAAAAACCCTCATCTGCACCGCCCCATTGAATAGCATTTGTCCGAGAGCTGTCCATATTTTCATAGATAGCTCTCGGACAATAAGTACGGTCATGCGATGAGCCTTAACCCTGTATGTAATGATAATGTGACTGCTGAAAAGTCATCTATATATGACATAAAGTAATAGTGTGCAGTATTCAAGATCTCTGGGGGGTTTTAGAGCCAGTGAAAGGTAAAATTGCAAAACAGTTATTATCACATTTTTTCAATTCTGATAAAATATGTGACGAGTGTTTTTTTGTTAAGATTACCAGCTTTTCAAATGAAGCAAGCCTGGAAATCCACTATTGGCTGCAGGGAAAACTTTTCCAACAGTTGATATTACTAGGGAAAGAAGCATGTGCAGATGATTTATAGTGCCGCTCATCAATATTAGTTAAGGGAACTTGTCATGTAAAAACGCTATTAGCTGAGAGCCATGCTGCCAGGAGGAAAACTTTATTCCTCCTGGCAGCCTCAGGCTTTCAGTCATAGGGGTGCAGCCGGTGCGGGTTCAGTTGTAACCACACTCCAGCACTGACTAACAACTGGTTTTAATGCTGAGCTGGCTGTCAGTCATACCAGGGCGTGGTTACATCCACCACTCACTATGAACAAAGCAGTGACCGAAGCAGCACCGCCTGCACCCCTATGACTAAAAGCCCGAGGCTGTTGGGAGGAATAAAGTTGATTTTATTACACGACTGGTTCCTTTTAAATCTATGTCCGACGGTGACCATATTATACATTCCTAGGTTAAGTTTACCAGAACAAAATCCACTCTCAGAGTCTCGCCATTTACTATAAAAATGTGTGGTGGGAGCTCAAGTTGGAGATATCACTATTTGTCATCAAACACTCCAATAGGACAATGGCAAGTGGAGGAGGAGTTGTTCTGAGTGAAAGTTTAACAAATCTGCAATCTACAAAACAAAGGCCGACATCACTTCTCCCTAGAATGTATCAGGCCTAAGTATTCCAAAATGCAGCCCTCAGTGTTGTCACATTGTGCTGCACCACTCCCACTGTGAACATAGCTTATGGGTATGTGCACACGTAGAAGGGAGCTCTGCGGATTTTTCCGCAGCGGATTTTAGAAATCCGCAGGTAAAAGGCACTGCATTTTACCTGCGCATTTACCGCGGATTTACCATGGATTTTGTGCGGATTCCGCCTGCGGTTTTACACCTGCGGATTCCTATTATGGAGCAGGTGTAAACCGCTGCGGAATCCGCACAAAGAATTGACATGCTGCAGAATGTAGCACGCGTTTTTTTCCGCAGCATGTGCACTGCGGATTGCGGTTTCCATAGGTTTACATTGTACTGTAAACGCATGGAAAGCTGATGCAGACCCGCAGCTGAAGATCCGCAGCAAAATCCGCAACGTGTGCACATAGCCTTAGGCTGCTTTCACACAATGTACATTCTGTAAGATTCTGTTATCAAAAACACAAATTTTCAGTGTTTTGGCATTTTTTTCTGCATTGTTGCCATTAATGTTTTTTTGTAGTAGGTTTGTGGGTATGGTAGTTTTCAATAGTTTTCCCACAATCTCATCTATAGGAATTCAGAGAAAAAGCATGTTTTAACTGCTAAAAATGTAAAAAAAAAAAAGCACACACCTCTAAAAATGCTTGTAAAGAAGCTATGAAAAAAGCTTGAAATATATGGCATCATCTGTAGTTGCATGAGACATTAATATGATGTGATAATAACTGTTCTTGTAAGCTCTCGCTACGGAGCACTAATGCTATGTAACGTTATTAATTTCAGAAGTAAATTTCACTTTAAATGCTTTTGTTCCTTAAGATCTTATCCAACGTTAATTGGTAACGCTAACGAGAAGCCACTCACAGGAAAGATTATTCCAAATTGTTTTATGGCTATCTAGAAATACAAACAATTATTTATCACTGCAGGAAATATGCAAATGTAACAGCCTGTCCTCTTCTGAATGAATAATTCTCAGTTCATCCACTGATCTTATTGGGATGTTCAGCGCAACACATTATGGTGATTAAAAATTATTTAGACTGTAAAAAAAAGGATCAAACAGTGAGTACAGAAAGTATTCAGATCCCTTTAAATTTTTCATTCTTTGTTTCATTGCAGCCATTTGGTAAATTTAAAAAAGTTAATTTTTTTCTCATTAATGTACACTCTGCACCGCATCTTGACTGAAAAAAAACAGAAATGTAGAAAATGTTGCTAATTTATTAAAAAAGAAAAACTGAAATATCACATGGTTATAAGTATTCAGACCCTTTGCTCAGTATTGAGTAGAAGCACCTTTTTGAGCTAGTACAGCCATGAGTCTTCTCGGGAATGATGTACGTTTTTCACACCTGGATTTGGGGATCCTTTGCCATTCTTCCTTGCAGATCCTCTCCAGTTCCTTCAAGTTGGATGGTGAATGTTGGTGGACAGCCATTTTCAGGTCTCTCCAGAGAGCTCTTGCTGGGCCAGTCAAGAATGGTCAC
The DNA here is from genome assembly GCF_051348905.1 of Ranitomeya variabilis. Classification (NCBI taxonomy): domain Eukaryota; kingdom Metazoa; phylum Chordata; class Amphibia; order Anura; family Dendrobatidae; genus Ranitomeya; species Ranitomeya variabilis. The sequence goes on from NC_135234.1 coordinate 96,130,992, forward strand.
AGAGTTGTTCTGAAGCCACTCCTTTGTTATTTTAGCTGTGTGCTTAAGTCATTGTCTTGTTGGAAGTTGAACCTTCGGCCAAGTCTGAAGTCCAGAGCACTCTGGAAGAGGTTTTCATCCAGGATATCTCTGTACTTGGCCGCCTTCATGTTTCCTTCAATGACAACCAGTCATCCTGTCCCTGCAGCTGAAAAACACCCCCATAGCATGATGCTGCCACCACCATGTTTCACTGTTGGGATTGTATTGGGCAGGTGATGAGCAGTGCCTAGTTTTCTCCACACATACCGCTTAGAATTATCACCAAAAAGGTCTATCTTCATCTCTTTAGACCAGAGAATCTTATTTCTCATAGTCTGGGAGTCCTTCATGTGTTTTATAGGAAACTCTGTGCATGCTTTCATATGTCTTGCACTAAGGAGAGGCTTCCGTCAGGCCACTCTGCCATAAAGGCCCTAGTGGTGGAGGGCTGCAATGATAGTTGACTTTGTGGAACTTTCTCCCATCTCCCTACTGCATCTCAAGAGCTCAGCCACAGTGATCTTGGGGTTTTTCTTTACCTCTCTCACTAAGGCTCTTCTCCCACGAATACTGAGTTTGGCTGGACAGCCAGGACTAGGAAGACTTCTGGTGGTCCTAAACTTCTTCCATTTAAGGATTATTGAGGCCACTGTGCTCTTAGGAACCTTGAGTACTGCAGAAATTCTGTTCTAAGCTTGGCCAGATCTGTGCCTTGCCACAATTCTGTCTCTGAGTCCCTTGGCCAGTTACTTTGACCTCATGATTCTCATTTGGTCTGATATACACTGTGAGCTGTGAGGTCTTATATAGACAGATGTGTGCCTTTCCAAATCAAGTCCTATCAGTTTAATTAAACACAGCTGGACTCCAATGAAGGAGTATAACCATCTCAAGGAGGATCACAAGGAAATGGACAGCATGTGACTTAAATATGAGTGTCTGAACAAAGGGTCTGAATACTTATTACCATGTGATATTTCAGTTCTTTTCAGTCAAGATGGGGTGCAGAGTGTAAAGTAAAAATTTAAAGGGGTCTGAATACTTTCCGTACACACTGTATTCCTAGTGATACTAAACAAATATTTGATCAGCATCTGCCAGCCTATGAGTAAAAAGGTTCTCACCTGCTGGGTATCTCCTTCTGTAAAAGGTAACTTAGTTGACACATGAAACATGATCTCCTTGTCTCTGAATACAGTGTAAATGGACTCGGTGCCCGTTTGACCATGTGCTACATCCAGTCCTCCTCGAAAACTATAAAGAAGTCAAATGTTAAGAAACATTATAATTTTTCCCCATAATATTGATGCATGTGAATTCCCATTCTCAGGCAATGTAGAGGTTCAGAACATTTATATAATTTAATTGGAGATGTTTTTCAGTAGGAAGCCTGAATTTATGAGTTTGGCAAAAACTATTTTTTCTTAGGAACTACATTACATTTGAAGTGATTTTGAGGGGTCTATATGACAGAAAATACACAAAAGTGACAACATTCTAAAAACTGCACCCCACAAGGTGATCAAAACCACATTCAAAAAGTTTATAAACCCTTCATGTTCTTCACAGGAATTTTTAGAATGTGGAAGAAAAAAAATGAATATTTAACTTTCACCCAAATTTTATTTTTTTTTTTGCCCAATTTTTTTTATTTTCGCAAGGGTAACAGGAAAAAACAGACACCACAATTTGTTGTGCAATTTCTCCTGAGTATGCCGATACCCCATATGTCGAAGAAAAACACTATTTGGGAGAATGGCAAGGCTCGAAGACGGAGCCCTTGATGTGGCTAAACAGTGGAAACCCCCCCAAGTGACCTCATTTTTTAAACTAGACCCCTCAAGGAACTGATCTAGATGTGTAATGAGCACCTTGAACCCCTGGGTACTTCACAGAAGTTTATAACATTGAAATCAAAAATGTTTTAACCCCAAATTTAGCATTTTCTCAAATGCAACAGGAGAAATTGCACCATACGATTTGTGGGGGAAAATTACTGTTTGAGCGCACAGCAAGGCATGGAAGGGAAAGAACACCATTTGACTTTTTAAAAGCAGATGATAGATCTGAGTGGGGACTTGCTTTTTTGTGGAGTAATTAGAAGCTTTTGTTAGGAACATTTTACATAATGTTTTGGATCACATTTATCTGGCACTCTATGCTGAGCACTTATATCGGGGTTTCCATCTAAATCCCTGAGGACATGATTCGGATGAAACCTCTGAGGGAGACAATCACTATAATGAGGTGATTACTCTGGATTCCATCTGGCCTCTGTTGTCCTTCTTTTCAGAAGTGCACAAAACTGTGGCCAACTGCACTTTTATGCATGCGTAAAAAGACGGAAACCTCCGGATCACAAGTCAGATGCCGTCCACAGTGCCTCCATCTGACTCATTATAGGTAATCTTCAGCCAGGGGTTCTGTCTGAATCACATATTTCAGTGATTTACTCATAAACCCTGGTGTAAGCGTTCAGCATAGAGTGCAGGTTTAATGTGAGCTGAGTCTTACTGCGATCAATGAGAGGCAGAATGAACAAATCAACAGCAGATGAAGAATTGGTTTTATTTTTTACGATGTTCCTTGTGTGGTACAAGGGATTAGATTACTTCAATCCTCGGGATGGAGCGATTACAGCGATAGCAGACTTATATTGCTTTTTTTATGTTTGGCTGCTGTCACACACTAAATGATGCTTTTTTTGCAAAAACTAGTTTTCTCAATGATATATTTTGAAAGTTATAATTTTTCAATATTTCATCCAACTGAGTCATGTAAGGGTTTTTTGTGGGATGAGTTGTTATTACAATTGGTACCATTTTCGGGCACATGACATTTTTTGATCACTTTCTATTCCGATTTTTGGGAGGTAGAGTGAACAAATACCAGCAATTCAGGAATTGTTTTTTTGGGGGATGTTTTTATGCCATTCCGCGTGTGGTAAAATTGATTACAGTGATACCCCATTGATATAGTTTTTATGTTTTGGTGCTTTTACACAATAAAACATATTTTAGAGAAAAAATAATTAGTTTTGCTTTATTCTGAGAGCTATAACTTTTTTTTCCACCAATTGAGCTGTATGGCAGCCTGTTTTTGCGGGACAAGATGATGTTTTCAGTGGTACCACTTTTGTTTACATTCGTCATTTTAATTGCGTTTTATTCCACTTTTTGTTCGATGGGATGATGATAAAGCATCATTTTTTGCCTCGTTTTTAATTTATTTTATTTTTTTATGATGTTCACTAAAGGGATTAACTAGTATGACAGTTTTTTGGTCGGTTCGTTCCGAACAAAGAGATGCCAAATATATGTAATTTTATCGCTTTTTTTCTTTTTCATAAAAATGTTTATGGGTACAATATAATTTTATTTATTTTTTATTATTTTGTGGTTGTTATTTAATATTTTTACATTTTTTTCACTTTTTTCTACTTGATTACTTTGTCCCACTATGGGACTTACACTTTTTGCAGGCTGATCACTGGTAAATTATAGGAATGCAAGAGCATTTCTATGCTGTACAAACTGTCAGCGCTGCAGTGACAGAAAAATTTGTTAGATCCTGCACTGAGCATGATCTAGCAAGTTTGATAGGTCTGATGTCATAATGACAACGAGTCACCATAGCAACAAGCAGGCCCCACGATGATGTCACAGGGGCGCCAATCCAAGGGCAGAGGGGGCTCTGCAATTGACTTCGATCACAGCTTTTAGAGGGTTAAAGTGCCAGCAGCAGTGTGGCACTGCTCCTAGCACTGAGTACCGGGTGTCAGCTGTCAGAATCAGCTGACACCTGGCAACAATTGCCATGACGTATCCATACGTCCAAGTTCGCTAAGTACCAGGCGAACTGGACATATGGACTGAACTGATTCTTTAACCCCTTAATCCCATATGACGTACTATCCCGTCGAGGTGACCTGGGACTTAATTCCCAGTGACGGGATAGTACATCATATGCGATCGGCCGTGCTTACGGGGGGGACTATCGCAGCTGACATCCGGCACTATGTGCCAGGAGTGGTCACGGACTGCCCCTTGCACATTAACCCCGTAACACTGCGATCAAACACGATCACAGCGTTCTGGCGGTACAGGGAAGTATCGCGCAGGGAGGGGGCTTTCTGCGTGCTTCCCTGAGACCCTCGGTACAAGGCGATGTGCTCACCTTGTACCGAGCGTCTCCTCCCTGGAGGCTCCGGATCCAAAATGGCTGCAGGGCTACATCCGGGTCCTGCAGGGAGGTGGCTTACCAGCGCCTGCTCAGAGCAGGTGCTGGTAAGCCTGCAGCCCTGCATGTCAGATCACTGATCTGACACAGTGCTCTGCAAGGTGTCAGATCAGCGATCTGACCCTATAACATGATGTCCCCCCTGGGGCAATGTTATAAAGCAAAAAAAAAAAATATTCATATGTGTAAAAAAAAAAAAAATCCTAAATAAAGAAAAAAAAATATTGTTCCCATAAATACATTTCTTTATCTAAATAAAAAAAATAAATAAAAGTACACATATTTAGTATCGCTGCGTCCGTAACGATCCCACCTATAAAACTGTCCCACTAGTTAACCCCTTCAGTGAACGCGTTAAAAAAAAAGAAAACAAGGCAAAAAAACAACACTCTATTATCATACCGCCAAACAAAAAGTGGAATAACACGCGAACAAAAAGATGGATATAAATAACCATGGTACCACTGAAACCGTCATCTGGTCCCGCAAAAAACGAGTCACCATACAGCATCATCAGCAAAAAAATAAAAAAGTTATAGTCCTCAGAATAAAGCGATGCAGAAATAATTATTTTTTTCTATAAAATAGTTTTTATCGTATAAAAGCGCCAAAACATAAAAAAATATAAATGAGGTATCGCTGTAATCATACTGACCCGAAGAATAAAACTGCTTTATCAATTTTACCAAATGTGGAATGGTATAAATGCCCCCCAAAAAGAAATTCATAAATAGCTGGTTTTTGGTCATTCTACCTCATAAAAATTGGAATAAAAAGCGATCAAAAAATGTCACGTGCCCGAAAATGTTACTAATAAAAACGTCAACTCGTCCTGCAAAAAACAAGACCTCACATGACACTGTGGACCAAAATATGGAAAAATTATAGCTCTCAAAATGTGGAGACACAAAAACTATTTTTTGCGATAAAAAGCGTCTTTTAGCCTGTGACGGCTGTCAATCATAAAAATCTGCTAAAAAATGCTATAAATAGTAAATCAAACCCCCCTTCATCACCCCCTTAGTTAGGGAAAAATAATAAAATTAAAAAAATGTATTTATTTCTATTTTCCCATTAGGGTTAGGGCTAGGGTTAGGATTAGGGCTAGGGTTAGGATTAGGATTAGGGCTAGGGCTAGGGTTAGGGCTAGGTTTAGGGCAAGGGCTAGGGTTAGGGCTAGAGTTAGGGGTAAGGTTAGGGGTAGGGTTAAGGCTAGGGTTAGGGCTAGGGTTAGGGTTTCAGTTACAATTGGGGGTTTCCACTGTTTAGGCACATCAGGGGCTCTCCAAACACGAAATGGCATCCAATCTCAATTCCAGCCAATTCTGCGTTGAAAAAGTAAAACAGTGCTCCTTCCCTCCGAGATCTCCCGTGTGCCCAAACATGGGTTTACCCCAACATATGGGATATCAGCGTACTCAGGACAAATTGGACAACAGCTTTCGGGGTCCAATTTCCCTTGTTACCCTTGGGAAAATAGAAATTTGGTGGGGCTAAAAAACCATTTTTGTGAGAAAAAAATTATTTTTTATTTTCATGGCTCTGCGTTAAAAACTGTAGTGAAACACTTGGGGGTTCAAAGTTCTCACAACACATCTAGATAAGTTCCTTGGGGGGGTCTAGTTTTTAATATGGGGTCACTTGTGGGGGGTTTCTACTGTTTAGGTACATTAGGGGCTCTGCAAATGCAACGTGACACCTGCAGACCAATCCATCTAAGTCTGCATTCCAAATGGCGCTCCTTCCCTTCCGAGCTCTGCCATGCGCCCAAACGGTGATTCCCCCCCACATATGGGGCATCAGCGTACTCAGGACAAATTGGACAACAACTGTTGGGGCCCAATTTCTTTTGTTACCCTTGGAAAAATACAAAACTGGGGGCTAAAATATAATTTTTGTGGAAAAAAAAAGATTTTTTATTTTCACGGCTCTGCATTATAAACTGTAGTGAAACACTTGGGGGTTCAAAGTCCCCAAATCACATCTAGATAAGTTCCTTGGGGGGTCTAGTTTCTAATATGGGGTCACTTGTGGGGGTTTTCTATTGTTTAGGTACACTAGGGGCTCTGTAAATGCAATGTGATGCCTGCAGACCAATCCATCTAAGTCTGCATTCCAAATGGCGCTCCTTCCCTTCCGTGCTCTGCCATGCGCCCAAACGGTGGTTCCCCCCACATATGGGATATCAGCATACTCAGGACAAATTGGACAACAACTTTTGGGGTCCAATTTCTCCTGTTACCCTTGGGAAAATACAAAACTAGGGGCTAAAAATAATTTTTGTGGGAAAAAAAATGACTTTTTATTTTCACGGCTCTGCGTTATAAACTGTAGTGAAACACTTGGGGGTTCAAAGTTCTCACAACACATCTAGATAAGTTCCTTGGGGGGTCTAGTTTCCAATATGGGGTCACTTGTGTGGGGTTTCTACTGTTTAGGTACATTAGGGGCTCTGCAAACGCAATGTGATGCCGGCAGACTATTCCATCTAAGTCTGCATTCCAAATGGTGCTCCTTCCCTTCCGAGCTCTGCCTTGCGCCCAAACTGTAGTTCCCCCCACATATGGGGTATCGGCGTACTCAGGACAAATTGGACAACAATGTTTGGGGCCCAATTTCTCCTGTTACCCTTGGGAAAATACAAAACTGGGAACTAAAATATAATTTTGTGGGAAAAAAATAATTTTTATTTTCACGGCTCTGCGTTATAAACTGTAGTGAAACACCTGGGGGTTCAATGCTCTCACAACACATCTAGATAAGTTCCTTAGGGGGTCCACTTTCCAAAATTATGTCACTTTTGGGGGGTTTCAATGTTTAGGCACATCAGTGGCTCTCCAAACACAACATGGCGTCCCATCTCAATTCCAGTCAATTTTGCATTGAAAAGTCAAACGGCGCTCCTTCCCTTCTGAGCTCTGCCATGCACCCAAACAGTGGTCTACCCCCACATATGGGGTATCAGCGTACTCAGGAGAAATTTCTCATCAACTTTTGGTGTCCAATTTCTTCTCTTACCCTTGGGAAAATAAAAAATTGGGGGCGAAAAAAATCATTTTTGTAAAAAAATATGATTTTTTTATTTTAACGGCTCTGCATTATAAACGTCTGTGAAGCACTTGGTGGGTCAAAGCGCTCACCACACATCTAGACAAGTTCCTCAGGGGGTCTACTTTCCAAAATGGTGTCAATTGTGGGGGTTTCAATGTTTAGGCACATCAGGGGCTCTCCAAACGCAACATGGCATCCCATCTCAATTTCAGTCAATTTTGCATTGAAAAGTCAAATGGCGCTCCTTCCCTTCCGAGCTCTGCCATGCACCCAAACAGTGGTTTACCGCCACATATGGGGTATCAGCGTACTCAGAACAAATCGTACAACAAGTTTTGGGGTCCATTTTCTCCGGTTACCCTTGGTAAAATAAAACAAATTGGAGCTGAAGAAAATTTGTGTGAAAAAAAGTTAAATGTTCTTTTTAATTAAACATTCCAAAAATTCCTGTGAAACACTTGAAGAGTTAATATACTTCTTGAATGTGGTTTTGAGCACCTTGAGGAGTGCAGTTTTTAGAATGGTGTCACACTTGGTTATTTTCTATCATATAAGACTCCTCAAAATGACTTCAAATGAGATGCGGTCCCTAAAAAAAATGGTGTTGTAAAAATGAGAAATTGCTGGTCAACTTTTAACCCTTATAACTCCCTAACAAAAAAACATTTTGGTTCCAAAATTGTGCTGATGTAAAGTAGACATATGGGGAATGTTACTTATTAAGTAATTTTTGTGACATATCTCTGTGATTTAAGGGCATAAAAATTCAAATTTGGAAAATTGCAAAATTTTCAAAATTTTTGCCAAATTTCCATTTTTTTCACAAATAAACACAGGTAATATCAAAGAAATGTTACCACTATCATGAAGTACAATATGTCACGAGAAAACATTGCCAGAATCATCAGGATCTGTTGAAGCGTTCCAGAGTTATAACCTCATAAAGGGACAGTGGTCAGAATTGTAAATTTGGCCCGGTCATTAATGTGCAAACCACCCTTGGGGCTTAAGGGGTTAAAAGTTTGCTTGGTTTAAGGCAAATTGCACCATTCGCCATTGTTCTTGTGCTTAAAGGAGTTGTCCAGTCTAAAACAAGTTTGCAGTCACTCTATATGACTGCAAAATTGTGAATCCTCACATTGCATGCACTGCGCACTGTGAGGATTCTCCAGTGCCAGTCCTGGGAACAGCTGTCATGTGACCACAATTATGCAATGTGCCTACTCCCAGCCAGAACCCAACTAAATAGGTGTGGCCTTGCTCAATGCAAGTATACTGGGAGAGGCTGGAAACAGCCCAGCTTGGTTGTGGCCAGGAGTATAGACATCATATACTTGCAGTCACATGACTGCTGTTTCCGGGGCTGACAACAGAGAATCCTCACAGCGCGCAGTCAGGGACGGTTTTAGGCAAAGTGGGGCCCTAGGCAAAAGTTTTAAATGGGGTCCCAAATGCTAACATATTGTACATCACACAGAAGCATTTCTGTTGTATTTATGTGCATTGAGTTCAGGCTGCTAAACGAGTGTGATTGACAATATTGAAGTCATTCGCTTATTTCCCCGCATCTTTACACCAACTGAGAAAGAATGATGGGAATAGAACAATCACTGTTAGATCAGTCTGTCCCCATACAGTATCATGTTATCAGCAGCACAGCTACAATTTACACCGGCCATGTGCTGCTGAGAACAATGATTTCTGTTCCGGCATAAACAATCCAATCACTCGAGAATATGCAGCATTTTGCTTGTTTAGTATAATACACTCCATAGTCCTCCTTATATTATAATTTGCACCACAGTCCTTCATATTGTAAACTGCACCCCATAGTCCTCCATATAATATAATGTGCCCCATAGTCCTCCATATATTAAAATACACTACTCAGTCCTTCATATAGTATTATACACTTCCCATAGTCCTCCATTTAGTATAATACACTACTCATAGTCCTCCATATATTAAAATACACTCCTCAGTCCTCCATATAGTATTATACACTTCCCATAGTCCTTCATATATTAAAATACAGTCCTCCATATAGTATAATACACTCCTCAGTCCTCCATATTGTATAATACACTCCTCATAGTCCTCCATATATTAAAATACACTGCTCAGTCCTCCATATAGTATAATAAACTCTTCATAGTGCTCCATGTAGTATAATGCACCACCAGTCATCCATGTAGTACAATTCACTTCCCATAGTATAATGCACCCCATAGTTCTTCATATAGTATAATGTATTCCCCATAGTCCTTGATACAGTATAATGCAGCCCACATATAGTATAATGCAGCCACCCCATAGAGCATAATGTAGTCACCCCACAGAGTATAATGCAGCCACCCCACAAAGTATAATGCAGCCACCCCACAGAATATAATGTAGCCCCCTCAGTGTATAATGCAGCCCTGCCATACAATATAATGTAACCTCCATAGAATATAATGCAGTCCCCCATAGAATACAATGTAGCCCCCTCATATAGTATAATGCAGCAACCTCATAGAGTATTATGCAATCACCCCTCATAGAATATAATAAATATAATACAGCCCCAATAGAATATAATGTAGCCCCCATAGAATATAATACAGCCCACCTCCCCTTAGAATATAATGTACCCCCATAGAATATAATACAGACCACCTCCCCAGAGAATATAATGTAGCCCCACATAGAATATAGTACAGCCCACCTCCCCATAGAATATAATGTACATCCTCCCGAGAATGGCCCCACAGTCCAGTACTCAATGATATATTTATACATAGAATATAATGTAGCCCCATCAAAGATTATGATGCAATCCTCCCTCATAGAATATAATTCAGCCCCCATAGAATATAATTAGCCCCCCTTAGAATATAATACAGCCCTCCTCCCCATAGAATGTAATGTAGCCCCCCCGAGAATGGCCCCACAGTCCAGTACTCAATGATATATTTATACATAGAATATAATGTAGCCCCATCAAAGATTATGATGCAATCCTGTTGTGAAATTGGATTCTGGGCTCCCCCGGTGGCCACTTGTGGAATTGTACTTGTGTGCATCATCTCCTCTGTTCACCTGCTCCTATCAGGATGTGGGAGTCGCTATATAACCTTGCTCCTCTGTCAGTTTCATGCCGGTCAACAATGTAATCAGAAGCCTTTCTGTGCATGTTCCTGCTACTAGACAACTCCCAGCTAAGTTGGACTTTTGTCCTTGTGTGTTTTTGCATTTTGTTCCTGTTCACAGCTGCTGTTTCGTTACTGTGTCTGGAAAGCTCTTGTGAGCGGAAATTGCCACTCTGGTGTTATGAGTTAATGCTAGAGTCTTAAAGTAATTTCTGGATGGTGTTTTGATAGGGTTTTCTGCTGACCATGAAAGTGCCCTTTCTGTCTTCTTTCTATCTAGTAAGCGGACCTCGATTTTTGCTAAACCTATTTTCATACTACGTTTGTCATTTCATCTAAAATCACCGCCAATATATGTGGGGGCCTCTGTCTGCCTTTTGGGAAAATTTCTCTAGAGGTGAGCCAGGACTGTCTCTTCCTCTGCTAGGATTAGGTAGTTCTCCGGCTGGCGCTGGGCATCTAGGGATAAAAAAACATAGGCATGCTACCCGGCCACTTCTAGTTGTGCGGCAGGTTTAGTTCATGGTCAGTATAGTTTCCATCTTCCAAGAGCTAGTTCTCATATATGCTGGGCTATGTTCTCTCGCCATTGAGAATCACGACAGTTTGACCGGCCCAAAAAAAAGGGTTAAATTACTGGCTGAGAAAGGAGAGAAAAAAGAAGTCTGCTACAATTTTTTTTTTTTTTTTTTTTCCTCTAGTTCTGAGTGTGCTCTTAATTGAATCACTTGCTAGTCTGCCTATACTGCAGCCTTCCTCTCTTTCTCTCCTTCTTATCCTTGAATGGCTCTGTGTTCACCTGTTTCAAATGGATCTTCAGAGTGTAGCTACAGGTTTGAATAATCTCGCCACAAAGGTACAAAATTTGCAAGATTTCATTGTTCATGCACCTATGTCTGAGCCTAGAATTCCTTTGCCTGAATTCTTCTCGGGGAATAGATCTCACTTTCAAAATTTTAAAAATAATTGCAAATTGTTTTTGTCCCTGAAGTCTCGCTCTGCCGGAGACCCTGCACAGCAGGTCAGGATTGTAATTTCCTTGCTCCGGGGCGACCCTCAAGACTGGGCTTTTGCATTGGCACCAGGGGATCCTGCGTTGCTCAATGTGGATGCGTTTTTTCTGGCCTTGGGGTTGCTTTATGAGGAACCTCATTTAGAGCTTCAGGCGGAAAAGGCCTTGATGTCCTTGTCTCAGGGGCAAGATGAAGCTGAAATATACTGCCAAAAATTCCGCAAATGGTCTGTGCTTACTCAGTGGAATGAGTGCGCCCTGGCGGCGATTTTCAGAGAAGGTCTCTCTGATGCCATTAAGGATGTTATGGTGGGGTTCCCTGTGCCTGCGAGTCTGAATGAGTCCATGACGATGGCTATTCAGATCGATAGGCGTCTGCGGGAGCGCAAACCTGTGCACCATTTGGCGGTGTCTACTGAGAAAACGCCAGAAAATATGCAATGTGATAGAATTCTGTCCAGAAGCGAGCGGCAGAATTTTAGACGAAAAAATGGGTTGTGCTTCTATTGTGGTGATTCAACTCATGTTATATCAGCATGCTTTAAGCGTACTAAGAAGCCTGACAAGTCTGTTTCAATTAGCACTTTACAGTCTAAGTTTATTCTATCTGTGACCCTGATTTGTTCTTTGTCATCTATTACCGCGGACGCCTATGTCGACTCTGGCGCTGCTTTGAGTCTTATGGATTGGTCCTTTGCCAAACGCTGTGGGTATGATTTGGAGCCATTGGAGGCTCCGATACCTCTGAAAGGGATTGACTCCACCCCATTGGCTAGTAATAAACCACAATACTGGACACAAGTGACTATGCGTGTTAATCCGGATCACCAGGAGGTTATTCGCTTTCTGGTGCTGTATAATCTACATGATGTTTTGGTGCTGGGATTGCCATGGCTGCAATCTCATAACCCAGTCCTCGACTGGAGAGCTATGTCTGTGTTAAGCTGGGGATGTAAAGGAACTCATGGGGACGTACCTTTGGTTTCCATTTCATCATCTATTCCCTCTGAGATTCCTGAATTCTTGTCTGACTTTCGTGACGTTTTTGAAGAACCCAAGGTTGGTTCACTACCTCCGCACCGGGAGTGCGATTGTGCCATAGACTTGATCCCGGGTAGTAAATACCCTAAGGGTCGTTTATTTAATCTGTCTGTGCCTGAACACGCGGCTATGCGAGAATATATAAAGGAGTCCTTGGAAAAGGGACATATTCGTCCTTCGTCATCTCCCTTAGGAGCCGGTTTTTTCTTTGTGTCTAAGAAAGACGGCTCTTTGAGGCCGTGTATTGATTATCGACTTTTGAATAAAATCACGGTTAAATATCAATATCCGTTACCACTGCTTACTGATTTGTTTGCTCGTATAAAGGGGGCCAAGTGGTTCTCTAAGATTGATCTCCGTGGGGCGTATAATTTGGTGCGAATCAAGCAGGGGGATGAGTGGAAAACCGCATTTAATACGTCCGAGGGCCATTTTGAGTATTTGGTGATGCCTTTTGGTCTTTCAAATGCCCCTTCAGTCTTCCAGTCCTTTATGCATGACATTTTCCGCGATTATTTGGACAAATTTATGATTGTGTATCTGGATGATATTCTGATTTTTTCGGATGACTGGGACTCTCATGTCCAGCAGGTCAGGAGGGTTTTTCAGGTTTTGCGGTCTAATTCCTTGTGTGTGAAGGGTTCTAAGTGTGTTTTTGGGGTTCAAAAGATTTCCTTCTTGGGATACATTTTTTCCCCCTCTTCCATCGAGATGGATCCTGTCAAGGTTCAGGCTATTGGTGATTGGACGCAACCCTCTTCTCTTAAGAGTCTTCAGAAATTTTTGGGCTTTGCTAACTTTTATCGTCGATTTATTGCTGGTTTTTCTGATGTTGTAAAACCATTGACTGATTTGACTAAGAAGGGTGCTGATGTTGCTGATTGGTCCCCTGATGCTGTGGAGGCCTTTCGGGAGCTCAAGCGCCGCTTTTCTTCCGCCCCAGTGTTGCGTCAGCCTGATGTTGCTCTTCCTTTTCAGGTTGAGGTCGACGCTTCTGAAATCGGAGCTGGGGCGGTGTTGTCGCAGAGAAGTTCCGACTGCTCCGTGATGAGACCTTGTGCTTTTTTTTCCCGTAAATTTTCGCCCGCCGAGCGGAATTATGATATTGGGAATCGGGAGCTTTTGGCCATGAAGTGGGCTTTTGAGGAGTGGCGTCACTGGCTTGAGGGGGCCAGACATCAGGTGGTGGTATTGACTGACCACAAAAATTTAATTTACCTTGAGTCTGCCAGGCGCCTGAATCCTAGACAGGCGCGCTGGTCGTTGTTTTTCTCTCGGTTTAATTTTGTGGTGTCTTACCTACCGGGTTCTAAGAATGTTAAGGCGGATGCCCTTTCTAGGAGTTTTGAGCCTGACTCCCCTGGTAATTCTGAGCCCACAGGTATCCTTAAAGATGGAGTGATATTGTCTGCCGTTTCTCCAGACCTGCGGCGGGCCTTGCAGGAGTTTCAGGCGGATAGACCTGATCGTTGCCCACCTGGTAGACTGTTTGTTCCTGATGATTGGACCAGTAGAGTCATCTCTGAGGTTCATTCTTCTGCGTTGGCAGGTCATCCTGGAATCTTTGGTACCAGGGATTTGGTGGCAAGGTCCTTCTGGTGGCCTTCCCTGTCACGAGATGTGCGAGGCTTTGTGCAGTCTTGTGACGTTTGTGCTCGGGCCAAGCCTTGTTGTTCTCGGGCTAGTGGATTGTTGTTACCCTTGCCTATCCCGAAGAGGCCTTGGACGCACATCTCGATGGATTTTATTTCGGATCTGCCTGTTTCTCATAAGATGTCTGTCATCTGGGTGGTGTGTGACCGTTTCTCTAAGATGGTCCATCTGGTTCCCTTGCCTAAGTTACCTTCTTCCGAGTTGGTTCCTCTGTTTTTTCAAAATGTTGTTCGTTTGCATGGTATTCCGGAGAATATCGTTTCTGACAGAGGGACCCAATTCGTGTCTAGATTTTGGCGGGCATTCTGTGCTAGGATGGGCATAGATTTGTCTTTTTCGTCTGCTTTCCATCCTCAGACTAATGGCTAGACCGAGCGGACTAATCAGACCTTGGAGACATATTTGAGGTGTTTTGTGTCTGCGGATCAGGATGATTGGGTTGCTTTTTTGCCTTTGGCGGAGTTCGCCCTCAATAATCGGGCCAGCTCTGCCACCTTGGTGTCCCCGTTTTTCTGTAATTCGGGGTTTCATCCTCGATTTTCCTCCGGTCAAGTGGAATCTTCGGATTGTCCTGGAGTGGATGCTGTGGTGGAGAGGTTGCATCAGATTTGGGGGCAGGTGGTGGACAATTTGAAGTTGTCCCAGGAGAAGACTCAGCTTTTTGCCAACCGCCGTCGTCGTGTTGGTCCTCGGCTTTGTGTTGGGGACTTGGTGTGGTTGTCTTCTCGTTTTGTCCCTATGAGGGTTTCTTCTCCTAAGTTTAAGCCGCGGTTCATCGGCCCGTACAAGATATTGGAGATTCTTAACCCTGTGTCCTTCCGTTTGGACCTCCCTGCATCCTTTTCGATTCATAATGTTTTTCATCGGTCATTGTTGCGCAGGTATGAGGTACCGGCTGTGCCTTCCGTTGAGCCTCCTGCTCCGGTGTTGGTTGAGGGTGAGTTGGAGTACGTTGTGGAAAAGATCTTGGACTCTCGTGTTTCCAGACGGAAACTCCAGTATCTGGTCAAATGGAAGGGATACGGTCAGGAGGATAATTCTTGGGTCACTGCCTCTGATGTTCATGCCTCCGATCTTGTCCGTGCCTTTCATAGGGCTCATCCTGATCGCCCTGGTGGTTCTGGTGAGGGTTCGGTGCCCCCTCCTTGAGGGGGGGGTACTGTTGTGAAATTGGATTCTGGGCTCCCCCGGTGGCCACTTGTGGAATTGTACTTGTGTGCATCATCTCCTCTGTTCACCTGCTCCTATCAGGATGTGGGAGTCGCTATATAACCTTGCTCCTCTGTCAGTTTCATGCCGGTCAACAATGTAATCAGAAGCCTTTCTGTGCATGTTCCTGCTACTAGACAACTCCCAGCTAAGTTGGACTTTTGTCCTTGTGTGTTTTTGCATTTTGTTCCTGTTCACAGCTGCTGTTTCGTTACTGTGTCTGGAAAGCTCTTGTGAGCGGAAATTGCCACTCTGGTGTTATGAGTTAATGCTAGAGTCTTAAAGTAATTTCTGGATGGTGTTTTGATAGGGTTTTCTGCTGACCATGAAAGTGCCCTTTCTGTCTTCTTTCTATCTAGTAAGCGGACCTCGATTTTTGCTAAACCTATTTTCATACTACGTTTGTCATTTCATCTAAAATCACCGCCAATATATGTGGGGGCCTCTGTCTGCCTTTTGGGAAAATTTCTCTAGAGGTGAGCCAGGACTGTCTCTTCCTCTGCTAGGATTAGGTAGTTCTCCGGCTGGCGCTGGGCATCTAGGGATAAAAAAACGTAGGCATGCTACCCGGCCACTTCTAGTTGTGCGGCAGGTTTAGTTCATGGTCAGTATAGTTTCCATCTTCCAAGAGCTAGTTCTCATATATGCTGGGCTATGTTCTCTCGCCATTGAGAATCACGACACAATCCTCCCTCATAGAATATAATTCAGCCCCCATAGAATATAATTAGACCCCCATAGAATATAATACAGCCCATCTCCCCATAGAATATAATGTAGCCCCCCACAGAAGATAACACATCCCACCTCCCCAGAGAATATAATGTAGCCCCACATAGAATATAGTACAGCCCACCTCCCCATAGAATATAATGTACACCCCCCCAGAATGGTCTCACAGTCCAGTACTCAATGATATATTTTAAAAAAACAAAAACACAATCCTCACCTCTCCTCATGCCCCGCGCTGCTCCAGGCTCTCCTCCGGTCTCAGCAGCTGCACTGCCTGAGCCTGGCACACAGCGGGTGCGCGATGATATGATGTCATCGTGCATCTGCAGTGACAGAGGCAGAGGGGAATGATGGGAGAGGGAGCGTCATCTGACACTCTCCTCCATCATTGCTTTGAACTGTACCGGCGTCATTATGATGTTATAGTTCAATGTGACGGCGGCAGGGGGAGCCGGCGCTGGCGGCAGGTGGGCCCCCCTGACCTATGGGCTCCATAGCAGCTGCGTGATGTGCCGCTATCAGTGGCACACCACTGGCTGGGGGCCCTTGGGAGAGTGGGGGCCCTAGGCAGCTACATGATCTGCCTGCCGCTAACGCCAGCCCTGCACGCAGTACACGCAATGTGAGGATGCACTAGTTTGCAGTCACACAGAGTGACTCAATAAATTGTTTAATGGCATCTGGAGGTCATTGGGGGTAGGGGGGCTCTAATTTAGGTACCATTGCGAACTCTGGATTTTTATGCACGTACCTAATGGAAAAGTTCATTGTGGCAGGGGATGCAACCTTAACAGGACTCAAACCGGAAGGGAGTCCACTGGTGGCAATCCTAGCATTTGGACTACAAGGCACATAGGCTCATTGTTGTGTGAGTGCTGCATCAACTATATCTGCATACCCAAAGGCATTATTACCATTTGAACCACTAAGAAAATCGAGATTGTATAGAGGTAGAATAAAGGTGGCGTGGTTTGTGGAAATTGAGGGGCTAAATATACCTGAAGAGGTCTTGGGGCACTTATTTTTATGAACCCCCCAACAATGCCAAATGAGCAATAATACTTTGCGCAGTCCTGCTCATCATTATTGGCACACATGAAGTTTAAGTATGTAATGTGGAATATCTCCTGAAAAAAAAAAAGAATCATCTGAAAATGTTTTTTTGTACAGAGCACTTGTGTTAAAATACAAAACAGCAAATAATAAGCATTTTAAAACAAAAAACAATGGGAGGAAAAAATAGAAAAAATTAATGCTTGCTGTGACACTGGTATGAGTACCCTTTACATTATATTAGTATCGAAACACATTTTGACTTGCTTGTGGTAAATCACAAATGAGAATCAACTGCAATTAATTGTCGGTGCCCATGTGACATGAATTAGCCAATGAATGATAACTTCAGTGTTTTAAAAAGCCACGTGGTAGGCACTGTTCCTTTGTCACAGTGGTGAAGACAAAGGAGCAAAGGAGCTGTCTGAGGACATCAGAACTGCTATTATTAGAAAACACAAGACTTGCAAATGGTATAAGGCCATCTCCAAAGACCTTGGTATCCCAGCTTCAACAGTGCACAATGTTATTAAGAAGTTTGTCAAGAATGGTACCGTCAAGAACCTCCATGGGCCTGGGGGAAAGATTGAAAATTGACAAGAGATATCTTCAAAGGTTGGTGTAAATGGTGGAGAAAACACCACGTCACACATCCAAAGACCTGAAGGCCAACCTGGAGCAGTCTGGGGTCATGGTTTCAACAAGTACCATATGCCATACACTAAACCAATCAGAGCTTTAAGGGCAAAGGCCAAGGAAAAAAAATTGGTGAAGAAAAGACATAAAAAGGAATTACCGATCTATGCCAAAGAGTACTCTGACAAACCAAAATCCTTCTGGGTAAATCTGAGGACAGATGAAACAAAAATAGAGCTTTTTGGCAATGCAAAGCAACAGTTTGTTTACTGAGTGCTCAATGAAGCTTATAAGGAATAGAACACCCTACCAACAGTTAAGCATGGTAGAGGATCCATAATGCTGTGTGGTTGCTTTGCTGTGTCTGGTACTGGAGGCCTTGACTGTATCACAGGAATCATTAAATCAGAGAATTATCAAGAGATTTTAGAGCAAAATGTTCTACCCAGCGTTAGAAAACTTTGTGTGAGTGGAAGATCATGGGTCCTCCAGCAAGACAATGACCCAAAGCACACATCCAAAAGTACACAGAAATGGTTGAAAAAGAAAAATTGGACTGTTTTAAAATGGCCAGCAATGAGCCCTGACCTCCATCCCACTGAAAGTCTTTGGGGTGAGCTGAAATCTGCCATCGGGAAAAAGAAACCTGCAAACATTCCAGAACTTGAACAAACGGCAAAGGAAGTGTGTTAGAAAATAACAGCTGAGAAGGGCAAGAAGCTTATAGATGGATACAAGAAAAGTTTGGAGGCTGTGATCAGTGCTAAAGGGTGTGCAAACCAATATTAATTAGGGGTGCCTTTATTGCTGCACATGCTGTTTATTCTGTTTCTTTTTTGAAATTGAAACATGTAAGTTGAAAAAACAATGTTTTATTGTTGCATTACTTTGGAAGACTAATTAAAAAATCTTGAGGATATAACTATGGTACATTTCCATTTATTTCTGAAGATATTGTACAATCTATGAAAAAAAATAAAGGGGTGCAAATAATGGCGATCAGCACTGTATCAAGGTTGACCAGAATCTGTTGGATATTCACATTTACAGGTAATACACAAAAAGTAGAGTTTCATAGAATTTTAAGATCAAAGCACAATATCCTCCTAGATTGATATAGACATGGAACGTCTGAAAGCAACGAAAATCATCTAGATTGATGTCAGACTTTCTGATTACTGTAAAGGCTGCAACTTCTTTTTCTCTATTTTCCACACAAGGACAAAAGAAATTGAATGGGCAATCAAATTAGACTACAGAAAGACCATAACTCCCTACGAAGAAAATGTAATCAGCAGATCTTTTCAATGTCAAGATGCAAAATATTGATTTTTCAAGCCATTACATATCACTTTCAACCATTGCTACTGTTTTCTGCTCCTTTGCAATCAAAACAATTGTTTTTTTTTAGATTCCATCTGTCAATTTTAATCGTTTCTAACTCACCCTTTGAAGTCTTGAAGTAAGACTGTATCTCCAAGTAATCCCAAGAATTCTCTAAAGGCTGGACTTTCTTCATTATTGCCAAAAAGTTCCTCCTCTAGTGTCTGCAATGAAGAGAAGGTGGATTGTGTGAGACCTCTGGAAAAGTATGGCTGATTGTAAAATGTAAGACTGGCAATCTAGTGCTGTGTTCCAGAATAAATACTTAAGAAAATCCTATTTGCTTAGTCAGCTGAGAAGTTGTTTTTTCTCTTGTCACAGTCCTGCTCTGTGGCTAAGTGAGGTAAGTTTGATCATGATGTTGCTCCTCTGACTTTTGAGACACGTGCCTCAAGTATTGTTCCTTCAGTATGTTACCCTTTCTGATAATAGGATGGTTTGCAGCTTGAAATATGTGATGGGACATTTTTATCACGTTCACTGATAACCTCTTTAAGGGCTGGCCACTTTCTTTCATTGCTCCATTTTTTTGTTATGCGAACAACATCGATATTATATGAGACACAGATGAATCAGAATGATTGCATCTATGCAGCAAGCTGTGATATACTGTTTATTCTGTCATAGTCATGTATTAGCTTTTTCAAAATGTTTTGGAATCAGACCAGACAGGCTAACGTTTGCTCACCACTTGCAACAAGAGCCTTGGATACCCTCGACCCAGTCATCGTTTCTTTATTTGTAAATCTTTAGGATGACTTTTGGTAGTTACTAGTGAGGAGCGAGTATACTCGATTGCTCGGGTTTTCCCGAGCACGCTCGGGTGGTCTCTGAGTATTTATGACTGCTCGGAGATTTAGTTTTCATTGCAGCAGCTGAATGATTTACAGCTATTAGCCAGCTTGAATACATGTGGGGATTCCCTAGCAACCAGGTAACCCCCACATGTACTCAGCCTGGCTAATAGCTGTAAATCATTCAGCTGAGGTGATGAAAACTAAATCTCCGAACACTAACAAATACTCGGAGATCACCTGAGCCTGCTCAGTAAAACCCAAGCAACGAGTATACTCGCTCATCACTAGTACTGTAGTTACTAATCATTACATACTGAGAACATCCCACAAGACCCACATAATTTGCGCTAACCCAATTATCTCCCCATGACATCGTCACTCAAATTCTTAAACCTGGCAATTTTTTTCTTTACCTAACACATAAACTCCAAGAACAGACTGTTCACCTGCTGTCTAATAAATTCCACCCTAGCCATTGTCACGAGATAATCAAATAAATTTGCTTCATTTGTCAATAGGTCTAATGCAATGGATAAATGCTATAAAAAACTTCTCTATAAGATCATCTCTTAAACATTCACTCTTTTATCCGTGCCAGGTATCCTGTGACAGATTTCCAGTTGCATCATATTCTGCATACTAACTCATCTTTTTCGACAAGGCCACCCCTTTAGAAGACCAGTATTCAATACATTTTGGGTGGTCATGTCATAGACGTTTATATATATTTTTAGGAGGCAAATTGAATTTGCATAACTAAGGACTTGGGGAGATTTAGTGGCTATTCAATGATTTGCATTCTAATCCCTTCTGCTGCTTCAGCCTTCCATATCACATCATTCCAACTCCAGAACAATTTGCAGCTACAAAGCGCTGGCACCACAGAGAGGTACGAAATATGAAAAATTAATTAAGACGCCTGCCAGAATATTCTGTGACAAATTAGTGAATTTATTCCTCTCTGTCTTTCATGTTGTGAACTCTTTCCCTAATTACGTTTTCATGATACAAATGACTACAAAGTATAAGGTTTCAGCAAAAGGAATAATCTTTTTCTTAGAACTTGATAATCGCCAAAGAAGTTCTTTAGATCACTTTGTAACAATGGAGAACCCAAAAAAGGGAAGTATACAATTTTTAAAAATATGTTGCACATGCTATTACAGTGTTGGCGCAAGTCTTTAGTGATGAACTGTTCCTCATTTTAGATATCTAGTAATGTTTGGCGTATTCTGTCCAGGTAACTCAAAAATAGCAGACGTGCCAAGTAATAACACCAGGCTTGTAGTTTTAAAGACACCATACATTGTACCGAAAAATAGAAAAAAATTAAAGTGAGGTGAAATGGTGAAAAAAATACAGTTCTGCCATTGTTTGGGTTTTATTTTTATGGTGTCCATTAAGCAGTAATTCCATAATAACGTGTCAGCTCCCCGCTGTCGCTTCAACAATCATGACATTTATATGTCTCTGTCAATGATTAAACAGCAGCATTTGGAGCTGGCTTCTGCCAGGAATGATGTGGGCTCAGCTGCTGAGCCTGCTCTTTACATGAGGACGTACTGTTGTGTCCTATATATGGAATGGGTTAAAATGCTATATGTGTAGAGCTAAGGAATATAATATTATGCATTGCAGAAAGCAATGCTGTAGCAACCTATAGCTGGACACCTGCTCACTAATATTGGGTCCTCAACAGGCTGGTTTGGGAGGTGAATGGGAACTTATCATGTCCGATAACACTATTAACTTGCAGATATGAGGTAAATCTGCTGGTTAATAGTGTTATGGAGGTGCCTGGCCGCTGTACTGAAAGTGTAGCACCAGGCAGAAAATTGACTTTATTTCTCCAGCTTTCAGTTATACAGGTCTACACAATGCAATTACAGTCACCACTCAAAGCACTTAGAGTGAAAGCTGTAAGCATGACCCAGCACTGAATAATAGCTGGTTTTGCTGTGCATCAGTGCAGAGCCGGTTGTTAATCAGCGCCTGGGCATGCTTACCGCCGCCACTCTCAGTGCTGGGAACGGTGACTGTAGCTGCTCTGGGCATTCCTACATGACTGAAAGCTGGCGGCTCCTGGGAGAATAAAGTTCATTTTCTCCTGGGTGCCTCGCTATCAATACAGGGCTGGGAACCTTCATAACACTATTAATAGCATGTGTGTCTTATAAATCAAGAGCCTCTGACTACAATATGCCCTTGTTAGGGTCGGCGGAACGTACTAAATAAGATATGATAATAAAGTGCGTTTGGCACCAGGGGCCCACCGTGCAGAGATGGTATACTGCAGCTAAGAGGACAATGACGAATCAAGCAGTAAGCGTAACTGACTCGCACTGAGTTAAACGTCACTCAGCAGAGAAGAACGTGGCTGTGCCAAAGGCAGACAGCGACAGGAAAGAAACTCCACAGCAGAGCTGTGTTTATAGGCACACAGCCACAGAGTGATAATGGTACTAAACGCGAACCCTGTTAACTTCAAGGGTGCACGCAAGCCCCACTGGGGCAGGGGAACTGGTAGTGGACTCCAAGCACTCATAGAACTCCTCTCCGGAGAAGATGGAATTCTAAAAGCCTAACGCCATCCCTGAATTCGTGCACACAATCTCCTCTCCGGAGAAGCCAGAATTCTAAAGGCACTAGGCCTGCCCTGAGCACATAGAACCGAGTCCACAGTACTGTTAGATTCCTCACACACACAGAACATAAATGAAAGCGCACTGATGAGTGTGCCAAAGATCCTTTTATAGATTTTGCCAATCAGACAGGACCTTGCTCAAGGGCCAATCCAGAGCCGGAGCAGGACCTGAACATGTGACGGCCGACGACCAAAGAGAAGTCGCCTCACGAGCATGCCCAGTAGAGCGAAATCTGGACTTAATCTCAGAAGAGATCACTCGCTAATCTGATAATAGAGCGGAGAAGCTGAAGGCTGTTTTATTACCGACAGTGTCTACTACTCCATGTATATAGTATGTTCTGCGGTAGACTTGGTCTGCGTCTTCATAACAGTCACTGGCTAAAACCGGTAATGGTTTGATGAAATATACAGTACACAAAGAGTTACATTTTGTAAAGTTAAAACCTGCAGAGCTACATTACATCCCTGTACTGTAAAGTACCAGATAAGCGCAGATTATGGCTCGCCAAGCCTATATTTGCATTGCTTAGTCACAAATACATATCTTTGTTTGTCTTCAGCTACAGCAGATGCTCCTTGGATTGAGAATGAAGTGGAAGAAATTTACTAATACGCCATATGCCATGGAGAAAGTAGTTACAAACACTTCTCACCATCCATCTTTGTGGATTAGGTGACAGCTTTCGCTGCCAGTTTAATAGCTGCAGGTAATTGATCTGAAGGCCAGGTCACTTTGTATTGATTTTACGATTTCCTGCATGTGTCAAATTCATTATAAAAAGCTGCATTTTTATAACTTTATGAGTATCAGATATGAAATGTATACTTTATATAGGACCTAGAAGGCCAGGTTTATATATAGTTTTCTGATGAACTATCTGTGGACTCTTTTATATTAAAAAACGCATAATCAGTATATGAGATTTGCATTGGTCAATCCACTGCAGGGGGATGGTCAGC
Source organism: Ranitomeya variabilis (assembly GCF_051348905.1). NCBI lineage: Eukaryota > Metazoa > Chordata > Amphibia > Anura > Dendrobatidae > Ranitomeya > Ranitomeya variabilis. The sequence continues at coordinate 96,154,557 of NC_135234.1, forward strand.
AGACGAGATGATTATTGTAATGTTAAAATAAAGAGGTATCCACACCTTAGATATGTATTGTATGTTCATAGAAAACTAAATAAATATCTGGAACCATACCCATCTCCACAATGATCACCCTCACCTGCTCCTGTCTGAATAAGAGCTGTAGAGTCTAGGTGAAGAATGAGCTTAGATCAACCTGCAGAGGTCGGACACTCATCTATCAGTCATTTATGGCATATCCCTTGGATATTTCATAAGTGTCTAAGCCTAGAATACCCCTTGAAAGCTGACCTGTCGCCAGATCTAATAATATAAACTGCATATACAGTATTAATAAATACATTTCTAAGACTATATAAATCCATGTACAAATTGCTGCTTTATCTTTTTTGAAAGTGGAAAATAACTACGGTAGTTTCCCAATTAATCTGAAAAACAAGTCCTCACTGTCCCTCCTCCCTGCTGCAGAAATCTCACACTGCTCATACAAGCTGCAGCAGATAGTCGGGCTGGGTGGGCAGACATGGAGTACACTTGGACTATTGAATTTCTCCATAAAATGCTTGTCACAGCATCAGAATTATACAACCATTGAAATGCTGATTTCTCACCAGGTTTAATAGATCTATGTAAATAATATCTATGAAGTTTATACTGTCAAATCTAGTGACTGATCCATCAATTTTTGATTAAGCCTTTCTTGAGTCAAAGCTACAAATGGATCCACAAAAAAGGGGAAGTACAAGTCCTTCCATAATATTTCCTTTTCGAATCCACATGTGACTTTGGACCCCAAAAAAAAACGCTACCAAAAATGCTGCGAGTGAAACCACCTATTTGGTGCTAAAGCCTAGATTGTATCCTATTCAGAGAGAATAGGAAAGTCTTTTCCCAAAACATACTATACAAAACAGTTTCATGATCTTCTACGTAGGATATGTGGTTCTTCCATGGAGCCAAAATATGGTTTTAAAAATCAAAATAGGTTGACATCACAAAATAGACGTTACCCACAAGAGCAGACCATTCCGCAGAATCTCAGCTTCCTGCTTGCTGGGGGTCAGTGTGTTCCTGCTGGACTGTCAGTTTGGACCAGCGATATTGTGGTGCCACTGACCTGATTTGTGTTCTCTCTGTGATATGAGCAATCATTGCCTCTGCAGCATCAGAGTGGCACATAAGACTGAAACTGCAAGGATCAGGAACTAAGAGTTTGGTTTTGCTTTAGTTTTTTGTACTTTGGATATACAGGGGCACGTCTCGCTTTTTTGTACATGCAGGGGCATGTCACCCCTTTTGGGTTGTGCGTCTTGCCTACACAGCTTTCCACAGGCAGGTACAAAAGAGTCAGGTTTGGACCTGCTCTGCACCCCATCTACAGTGGGGGAAAAAAAGTATTTAGTCAGCCACCAACTGTGCAAGTTCTCCCACTTAAAAAGATGAGAGAGGCCTGTAATTGACATCATAGGTAGACCACAACTATGAGAGTCAAAATGAGAAAACAAATCCAGCAAATCACCTTGTCTGATTTGGCAAGATTTATTTTGCAAATTATAGTTGTGGTCTACCTATGATGTCAATTACAGGCCTCTCTCATCATTTTAAGTGGGAGAACTTGCACAATTGGTTTCTGACTAAATACTTTTTTCCCTTCTGTATTTTGAGGCTTGCTGGCACGTAGTGAGGTGAATTAAAAGAGTTAGGGACCATCCAGGTTAGGTACACCGTGTCACGGCGGGATGTCTTTTACGCTCTTTTGATCAAAATTGTGTCAACTAATTACCCTACATGTACTACTATTTATGTAATTACTTACTGAAGGGTATTTGCTCATTTTGTTTTTACCCTAGGTTCTGAAACTGCATGGATCAGGAGCTAAGAGTCCACTCCAGCAATCCCAGCTAGCTTATTTGTGCCTGTTCGGCCCCTGCTGCTCTAGACTGCAATTTTGGCCGGTAACCTTGATGAAAAAGAGGAGTTTTCAAAAGAAATAAATTCAAAAGTTTTGGCTAGCACCCTGTAATTTTACCTATGAAAAACCTGGGAATAACCCTTTAATAATGTGTAGGATGTGCGGCGATCATCAATTATGAAGAGGCAATTATCAAGTGAGTGCAGAACATTCACAACAGCACATACATAGTAATGACGACCTTGCACTTACTTGCCTAAGCTTCTGATATATGACTCCAAACTTGAAGGTATTGTTGATTTCATGTTCATCATAAGTGACAATCATTTGGGACGCCTGAAGAAAATAAGCAAAGTTAATTGGTTATTTTACAAAAAAGAACACGGACGTTCGCACACAGCGGAGTCTTAGCACTAATTGTTTTTTTCGTGTTTGAGTTCAATAAAAGTCTGAGTTATTTTTTTATGATCCTTTTTTATTTTTATGAAAAAAATGAAAAAAGTGTAAGAAAGCTGTGAAATCTTTACAATAAATATATTTTAAAAGTAATTGGAGTAGAAAATAAAGTAGAGACAGACACCCCGGTCCCATCTCTGAGTCACTTACTGGATGTCATAAAATCTTACTTTATCAGCCAAAATGGGAGCCGAGAGCCAAGTCCTAGTCTACATGAGCAGCTGACTCCTATCGGCCGCCAACTGCTGATTAGCACTTTCTATAGTGACAAAGTTGCCAATCAGCCACACTGTGACAAGAGAACGAGGGAGCTTGACCCCATAATGGAGAGGGCTCAAGCACTACTAAAGATAAAGGTTATTTTATGGGAACCCCAACTAGGCATCAAGTTGGTGATCGAGCAATTCGATCACTACTTTATACTGCCCTCATGTCTGGCAGCCAAACCAATTACAGATTTCCTTAAGGCCACGTTCACACGTTCAGCATTCGGTCAGTATTTTACAGCAGCATTTACAAGCCAAAACCAGGAGTGGAACAATGAGAGGAAAAGTATAATAGGAACATATGCACCACTTCTGTATTTATCACCCACTCCTGGATTTGGCTTACAAATACTGAGGTAACATACTGACCAAATACTGAACGTGTGAACATGGCCTTAGCAAAGACCATTCTTCTTCTGAGAGATCTAGTATAGTAATTATTTATATTCCCTAAGCTACAACAATTCTGATGCATTTTTTTAGAACACTAACATGTGGGGTTCCTCCATTATCCCTCCTGAAAATGAATAAATCAATGGGCTGTGACCCTACATAAGCTGATAATGACCTGACAATATCAGACTGCACCGCGCCTTATAGACTATTATGCTGGTGATGAAAGTTATCATTCATTCATACATTTTTTTGTGAGAATTTAAAAAGTGTACTGTTTGTACTGTTTGTACCTTGGGGTAAAGAACAGGATTAAATTTGAGTCCAGTGGCGTCATCGCACAAGGCCTGAAATAATAACAAAAACAGAATTCTCAATTAGTCTATATTGCAAAGTGAAGTACAGACGTACCTCATTGTGTCCTTACTAGTGATGAGCGAATGTGCTCAGATAAGGTGTTATTTGATCATGCTTGGGTGCGAACCGAGTGTCTTTGGAGTGCACAAAAAATATGTTCCGAGTCCCCGCGACTGCATGTCTCATGGCTGTTCGACAGCCAGAACACATACAGAGATTTTCTGTTTATTAGGCAATCCCCACATGTGTTGCCACTGTCGAACAGCCATGAGACATGCAATCGCGGGGACTGGGAACATATTTTTCGAGCGCCGAAGACACTCGCTTCGCACCCAAGCATGATAACACCTTATCCGAGCACGCTCGCTCATCACTAGTCTTTATAAATTAGTAATTAGATGTACGTGCATCTCACAGCTGCGTCTGAGGATGAATCTGCTGTTTAATATTAGAACTCATGACTTGTGCTCCTTGTTCTGTAAAATGCAAAGTTTGACAAACCCCTTCAAATCTTCATAAAATTCTCATTATTTGGTTGCGGCAGCGATACATATTTTTTTTTGCCATAAACTGCAACAGTTATTCAATCATTTTAAAAATTGTGGTGCTTATTTTTGTTGTGGTTGGTGAAAAAAAAAGTATAGTGGTCGCAACGTTAAATATCTTGTAATTATTAATTTGGATGTGTGCTTATTTAAAAAATTTTTTTAACCAACTATGAATTAAATTAAAGTCTGCAGGTTTCTTGGTATGAGGGAATATTGCATTCTGGGAGATCAAATGGCAGTCACATAGCTAAACAATATGGATACTTTTGGGGACAATTTTTTTAACAAGTGTTTAGTATTAAAGGGCCACTGTCACCCCCTCCAGCCGTTCTAAACTAAAAGAGCCACCTTGTGCAGCAGTAATGCTGCAGTCTAACAAGGTGGCTCTTTTAGTTTTTGATTCAGTTATTACCTCAATAAAGCGTTTTAAAAATTGGCCACAAATACCAGATTTTGTACCTGGAGGCGGTCCGAATCGTCCTCTATGAATCTCCCAACTGCCGTCACTCTTCTCTTCTGCGGCGCTGGTCGCCGCCCCCTGAGCGCTGTTTCTTCTTAAATCCGGTGCCTGCGCTGTGCGTGCCTGCCTGGGGCCTGCGCAGTCTTCATTGTCAGTCACAGCTCAGATGCAGGGTGCCTGACTGCGCCTGTGCGGGCAGTGCGGCCACCCTGTTGCTGAATCCCCGCCCCGCACTGTGTTATTCATTATGCACAGTGCGGGGCTGGGGTTCCTGGGCATGCGCAGTGCGCTGTTTAGACGCTCCCCAGCTCAGACGCTCCCCAGCTCAGACGCTCCCCCAGCTCAGACGCTCCCCCAGCTCAGATGCTCCCCAGCTCAGACGCTCCCCCAGCTCCCCCGCCTTCCCAGGAACCACAGCCCCGCACTGTGCATAATGAATAACACAGTGCGGGGCGGGGATTCAGCAACAGGGTGGCCGCACTGCCCGCACAGGCGCAGTCAGGCACCCTGCATCTGAGCTGTTACTGACAATGAAGACTGCGCAGGCCCCAGGCAGGCACGCACAGCGCAGGCGCCGGATTTAAGAAGAAACAGCGCTCAGGGGGCGGCGACCAGCGCCACAGAAGAGAAGAGTGACGGCAGTTGGGAGATTCATAGAGGACGATTCGGACCGCCTCCAGATACAAAATCTGGTATTTGTGGCCAATTTTTAAAATGCTTTATTGAGGTTATAACTGAATCAAAAACTAAAAGAGCCACCTTGTTAGACTGCAGCATTACTGCTGCACAAGGTGGCTCTTTTAGTTTAGAATGGCTGGAGGGGGTGACAGTGGCCCTTTAAATTATTTTTCCAATTGGGTTTTATGAAACATTTTGCACCAATTGGGTCTTACTGCATTTCTATTTCCCTGAATATTACCGTCTGTAGAATGGGTTAAAAAGAACCTGACAGGGGATCCATGCTGCCCGATCCTTGGGCCGCATGTATCAGACACTGGCTTTATGATCTCATCTCGGTAGGTTTGATTCTGAAATTATGTGGCATTTTAGAGAGAAACAAACTTCAAAAGCTGCAAGGAACAAGCACACTGGGGCAACATACATGACTAAGATCATGCAGCCAATGCCTGATACATGCTAATCCTGGATCAGCCAGCATACACTGTATCAGCCGTCAGGTTCCCTTAAACTGAATATCTGTATTGACAGGGAGTTTGTTTCTCTTGTATCTGTCTTTTTTGGAGATCCTCTCAGTTGCTTTATAACCACAAAGTTCAACTCAACTTTTATGAGATCATAAAAGTAGTTCAGAAAAAGACAGAAAAAAGAATTATTAACTGAAGTCACTGACATATTCTCAGATAGCTCATTCCGCGGTCAGCAATATGTGATGTAATAAGAGGGTATAGATAGAAGGGAAAAAAAGCAAAATTCCTAATGAAACCCCATTGTAAATATGATTTTTATTACAAAATACATATACGGCATATAAACCCAGATGGCAGACAAATGTGCAGTTGGGCACAATGAATGCTCTGGGTACTGTAATGGGATCTACATAATACAGATGAGCTTACTGGATGCAAACTAACTAAAGTTGCAAAAACAGAAATGTCCAAAGTGGTTTTGTAATTTATTCTAGATGAAATATATAACAGCAAATATCATTAATGCTCACCTTTGCTATCTGAGGAATACTGGGAAGTTTGCTAAACCCAGCCAGCGGGATTCGTTCATGTAGAGTTTTCATTTTAGACCTAAACAGAAATCACATATAATTAGTTGATTACAAAATAAGTAGAAAACAACATTATGGATATTTTTCTGTTAGTTGGTTTCCACCACAGTCATAGAGCATTAAGCTGCAGTGTTGTGGAAACATTGTGGTAGTAGATGGATATCTGATAAATACAAATGGGCCGAAATTAAACTTGGCGAGGTGTACGAGGATCCGGTTATACCACTTGACTCTGTATGTATCCATAAACCACTAGCTACTCTCTCCGTGCAAAGCCAAATATTGCTGAATAGAACAGAGCTTAGCTGGTCGCTTCAGCACCTCTGTTTAATGATCACTGAAGGCTTCAACATTCGGACCTTCAATAATCAAAACTTCTGACATGACACCTTGACAAATTGAAAGTTTGTGTAAATGAAAATAACTTTTTAAAGGGAATCTATCACCAGGTTTTTGATGCCCCATCTGAGAGCAGCATAATGCAGAGACAGTGACCCTGATTCCAGTGAAGTGTCACTAGCAGTTCTCTGAATGCTGAGCTCTGTATAACCCCACCCACACCACTGATTGACAGCTTTCTGTGTACACTGTGCATAGGCAGAAAGCTGCCCATTAGTTATACAGAGGGGGGTGTTATACAGAGCTCATAAACTTGCAGAAGGACTAGAAAACAGAAATGCTTCTAAAGAAGCATTGAGGTAAAACGCGCGTCAGGGCATCTATTGTGGTAATTGTCATGTGTTTACTTACCTTCTAATGTGTTTTCTTTGTATATGTTTACTCAGCCCACTTGGTGCACCTGACATTTGTGTGCCTTTGCTTGTACTGTCCCAGAAGTTTGCCACTATTATGTTTATTGCACTAGCACTTTATTCATTCTATACTATGTGACACTATCTGGGGTAATCTAACATCTTCAAATTAAATGTTATTTCAAAGCCTTTCTGATTACCTATTTTGCATTGCATCCACTTCATGTGGTAATCTGTATACTGTTTAACATTATATCACTAAGGGAGAGATATTTTGTGTCCTGTGACAGCTTTTAGCTGTGATTTTCACACAGTTCTGAGCCACCTGATATACATTTCTTCATATGGGCCATAACATGTCTCTTAGTTTTGCATATTTTTTATTTTGAAGCACAATATTTGAAGGGCACAGAAATCTGCTGAAAATTATCACTTTCATCAGTCTCTGCAGTTAAACTTTTCACCTTTCTAGTTGTGTTTATTGTCTGTGTATTTGTACTGAATAAAGATCATTATTGTTTTCCCATGGAGTTTTCTTTTTTGGTAGCTATTATTATTTTTTGGATCTCATTAGCTTAAAAAATGTTCAATACAACCCATCAGAACCCTGTGTCCTCATGGTGTGGGGGGCAATGAGAGCTAGTGTGCATGTACACTAGGAATCACATAATTTTAATGACATTAATGACATTGTCAGTGATTGATAATGGCATTTCAAAGGCTTAACAGCAGAGATCAGAGCAACAGTTACATGCAGATGCGGACTGTATAACCCAGCTGGCATCTGCCGGGTATGGTGCGGTCTTAGAGCTCCTGAGCCCGCTCCATACAGGTGGATCTGATGTAGGAAGCAGAATTACGTCATGATGCGGTTAGTAACTGACACCACATGAAGCCCATTGTTTTCTTTGGAACAGTCCAGGACTTCTACATCCTTTGTTAGCAATGAGTGTACAGTGGTGGAGATACCATCAGCTTACTTGAGTTACATTTTTACCATGTAAATGTCATTATGTGTTGTTAATCGCCATGTGACATGCTTTGTTATATTATGTTGTCCACCAGTAAAGTACTTTTGATAGATCATGTCATGGATTAGGAATGCTTATCACACGATAATAATGTACACTAATGTCATTTTATTACTCTGTGATCTGACGGATCTGTGACAAATGTGCATTTAATTTGTGTGAAATGCTGCATGAAAGATGAGATAAGTAGGCAGTGAGTATATGAAAGATATGCACCCAGTTAAGAAATGTTTTTTTTTTGCAAGGTGTCACTGGTCTGAGGTATTACAGTTGAAAGTGAGGGGTGTGCATGCTTTCCTTTAAGAAATGTGCACCGGTGGAGTTGCTAGTGACACAACCAATTCAGGGCGCATCATGGGTCAGTGTTAGCATTTACGTCCATGCCTCTAGCAATGTCCAGAATGCAAATAAGCTGGGACATTCTTGACATAAGACATCAAACATAAGTAAGCATGTAAACTGGCAGAGGAGCCAAGACTGTGCATCGAAAAGAAATGCCTGCACCATAGCTAGTTACCAAGTGGGAGTAAGTAACACTTGATATTAAGATACGATGCCCTAGGACTTAGTGAGGAGCGCAATACAGTATATAATAAGCTTAAGCTGGAGGTGAGGTAATTTAGTGCACTGCCATTAGAGTAGCAAGGATTGAAACAGCAGAGAGGAATATTGAGGTTTAGTCCTGACTGTGAAGAACACATTCACTAGATGGGCAAACGATTAGTCTCCCAAAAAGATCCCGATGTAACCACACTTTAGAAATTGAAAACTGAGTGTACAGAGGAGTGCATTGCCAGGGATGGCTGAAAGACTGGTGCCTGTGTGTGAGGGACTGCTATGCTAGAACTGTGAATGTTAGGCAGCAAGAATGTGCAAGGTACCAGACAATCTACTACAGGGAATTGCTGCTAAGAGATGCTACAGTGAGACTGGTTATGTCTGCTGAGCAACATAGAAAGTGACATAGAGACTGTGTCAGAGTAAATGAGGTTCTGCTGACGTGATTAGCAGCAGACCATGGGTGAACATATCACTCGTGCAACCTGTCCAACTATATAAGGGCCCAAGAGGTCACTTGTACCCCCAAAGTAGGTGGAACTATGCTTTTCATTTTGATGAGCTATTGGACTTGAAAATGGCCCATATACTGTTCCCTACAGGCGCCCTTTTCGGTCTGTGACCTGTTGTGGATTCTGTTTGTGGGCTCCCTCTGGTGGTTACTGCTGGTACTGGGTGACTTTGGTGGGTTGCGGCCTTTGGTTTCCACCTGTCCATCAGAGGCTGGGTGTTTCCTATTTTACCTGGCCTTTCTGTCATTCCCTTGCCGGCTATCAATGTATTCAGATGTGCTCTGTTTGGTTCCTGCCTACCTGCTCCCAGATCTTTCAGGATAAGCTAAGTGCTGATTTTCAGTTGTTGGTTTTTTGTCCAGCTTGCTTATTATGTCTCTATGCTAGCTGGTAGCTCTAGTGGACTGAGGTTCTCCCCATGTGCCATGAGTTGGCACATGGGTTCTTGTAATCTCAGGATGGTTTTTTGATTAGGGTTTTTTGCTGACCGCTCAGACCCCTTTTGTATCGTTCTGCTTTCTAGTTTACAGCGGGCCTCAATTTGCTGAACCTATATATATCATCTCTATGTGTGTGCCTTCCTCTCATTTCACCGTCAATACATGTGGGGGGCAACTATACCTTTTGGGGTTCATTCCTCTGGAGGCAAGTGAGGTCTTTATTTTCTCTGCAGTACTAGTTAGCTCTTAGGCTGGTGCGTGGCGTCTAGAACCAACGTAGGCACGCTCCCTGGCTATCTCTAGTTGCGTTTGTCAGGCGTAGGGCAGCGGTCAGCCCAGGTTCCATCACCCTAGAGCTCGTCCGATATTTTGTATTACTTTGCTTGTCCCTTGCTATCCCTAGCCATTGGGATTCATGACAGTATAGCCGGCCCACAAAGTGTTAATTGTTTGGGCTGAAGCAGGAGAAAAAGAAGTGTTTAAGGGAAATTTTTTTTTTTTTTTTTTTTTTTTCCTTCAGAGTTTTGCTGCCTAGCCCTTAATTGCTGTCTAGCTGCTTCTTACCTCCTCTTAACCCTTGAATTGCTCTGACATTAGCTGTTTAACATGGATGTCCAGAGTTTGGCTTCCAGCCTGAGTAATCTCGCGGCAAAAGTTCAAAACATACAGGATTTTGTTGTTCACACTCCCATGTCTGAACCTAGAATTCCTATTCCAGAGTTCTTTTCTGGAGATAGATCTACCTTCCTGAATTTCAGGAACAATTGTAAATTGTTTCTTTCTTTAAAATCTCGCTCCTCTGGAGACCCTGCTCAACAGGTCAAGATTGTAATATCTTTCCTGCGAGGCGACCCTCAGAATTGGGCATTTGCATTGGCACCAGGGGATCCTGCATTGCTCAATGTGGATGCGTTTTTTCTGGCATTGGGATTGCTCTATGAGGAACCCAACCTGGAGATTCAGGCTGAAAAGGCTTTATTAGCCCTCTCTCAGGGGTATGATGAAGCGGAAATATATTGTCAAAAATTTCGGAAATGGTCGGTGCTTACTCAGTGGAATGAGTGCGCCCTGGCTGCAAACTTCAGAAATGGTCTTTCCGAGGCCATTAAGGATATTATGGTGGGGTTCCCTACGCCTACAGGTCTGAATGAGTCGATGGCTATGGCCATTCAGATTGATCGGCGTTTACGGGAGCGCAAACCCGTGCACCAGTTGGCGGTGTCTTTTGAACAGGCACCTGAGACTATGCAATGTGATAGAATTCAGTCCAGAAGTGAACGGCAAAATTATAGGCGGAAAAATGGATTGTGTTTTTATTGTGGTGATTCAGCTCATGTTATATCAGCATGCTCTAAACGCACAAAAAGGGTTGATAAATCTTTTGCCATTGGTACTCTGCAGCCTAAGTTCATTTTGTCTGTGACTCTGATTTTTTCACTGTCTTCCATTTCCGTCGATGCCTATGTGGATTCGGGCGCTGCCCTGAGTCTTATGGATTGGTCATTTGCTAAACGCTGCGGTTTTAGTCTGGAACCTCTGGAAGTTCCTATTCCTCTGAAGGGAATTGACTCTACACCATTGGCTATGAATAAACCGCAGTATTGGACACAAGTGACCATGCGCATGACTCCCGTTCATCAGGAGGTGATTCGCTTCCTTGTACTGTATAATTTACATGATGTACTAGTGCTTGGTCTGCCATGGTTACAAACTCATAATCCTGTCCTGGACTGGAAAACAATGTCTGTGTTAAGCTGGGGATGTCAGGGGGTTCATGATTATGCACCTCCGATTTCAATCGCTTCATCTACTCCTTCTGAGATCCCTGCGTTTTTGTCTGACTATAGGGATGTTTTTGAGGAGCCTAAGCTCAATTCGCTCCCTCCGCATAGAGATTGTGACTGTGCTATAGAATTGATTCCTGGCAGTAAGTTCCCTAAGGGTCGTTTATTTAATCTGTCACTGCCAGAGCATACTGCTATGCGGAATTATATTAAGGAGTCCTTGGAAAAGGGACATATTCGTCCATCTTCGTCCCCTCTGGGAGCAGGTTTTTTTTTCGTGGCAAAAAAAGATGGTTCCCTGAGGCCTTGTATAGATTATCGCCTTCTGAATAAGATTACAGTCAAGTATCAGTATCCATTGCCATTATTGACTGATTTGTTTGCTCGCATTAAGGGGGCTAGGTGGTTCACTAAGATAGATCTTCGCAGTGCGTATAATCTGGTGCGGATAAACAGGGTGATGAGTGGAAAACCGCATTTAATACGCCTGAGGGCCATTTTGAGTATTTGGTAATGCCTTTTGGACTCTCCAATGCTCCGTCAGTCTTTCAGTCCTTTATGCACAATATTTTCCGTGAATATCTGGATAAGTTTATGATTGTCTATTTGGATGATATTTTGGTGTTTTCTGATGACTGGGAGTCTCATGTTCTACAGGTCAGGAATGTGTTTCAGGTTCTGCGGGCCAATTCTCTGTTTGTGAAGGGCTCAAAGTGTCTCTTCGGAGTCCAGAAGATTTCTTTTTTGGGGTACATTTTTTCTCCTTCTACTATTGAGATGGATCCCGTCAAGGTTCAGGCGATTTGTGACTGGACACAACCTACATCTGTTAAGAGCCTTCAGAAGTTCTTGGGGTTTGCTAATTTTTATCGTCGGTTCATTGCTAATTTTTCCAGTATTGTTAAACCTTTGACTGATTTGACTAAAAAGGGTGCTGATGTTGCTGATTGGTCTCCTGCGGCCGTGGAGGCCTTTCAGGAACTTAAGCGCCGGTTTTCTTCTGCTCCTGTGTTGTGTCAGCCAGATGTTTCACTTCCTTTTCAGGTTGAGGTTGATGCTTCCGAGATTGGAGCGGGGGCGGTTTTGTCACAGAGAAGTTCTAATGGCTCGGTGATGAAGCCATGTGCATTCTTCTCTAGAAAATTCTCGCCCGCCGAGCGCAATTATGATGTGGGTAATCGGGAGCTTTTGGCCATGAAGTGGGCATTTGAGGAGTGGCGTCATTGGCTTGAGGGTGCTAAACATCGTGTGGTGGTCTTGACTGATCACAAGAATCTCATTTACCTTGAGTCTGCCAGGCGTTTGAATCCTAGACAGGCTCGTTGGTCGTTGTTTTTTTCTCGTTTCAATTTCGTGGTTTCATACCTGCCAGGTTCAAAGAATGTGAAGGCAGATGCTCTTTCCAGGAGTTTTGTGCCTGACTCTCCTGGAGACTCTGGGCCTACTGGTATCCTTAGGGATGGGGTAATATTGTCCGCCGTATCCCCAGACTTGCGACGTGCATTGCAGGAGTTTCAGGTGGATAAACCGGATCGTTGTCCACCAGAAAGACTGTTTGTTCCGGATGATTGGACCAGTAGAGTCATCTCCGAGGTCCATTCTTCTGTGTTGGCTGGTCATCCTGGAATATTTGGTACTAGAGACTTGGTGGCCAGGTCTTTTTGGTGGCCTTCCTTGTCTAGGGATGTGCGTACCTTTGTGCAGTCTTGTGAAGTGTGTGCTCGAGCTAAGCCTTGCTGTTCTCGGGCCAGTGGGTTGTTGTTATCCTTGCCCATCCCGAAGAGGCCTTGGACGCACATTTCCATGGATTTTATTTCTGATCTCCCGGTTTCACAGAAAATGTCCGTTATCTGGGTTGTGTGTGACCGCTTTTCTAAGATGGTTCATTTGGTGCCCTTGCCTAAGTTGCCTTCCTCCTCTGAGTTGGTCCCTTTATTTTTTCAGAACGTGGTTCGTTTGCATGGGATTCCGGAGAATATCATTTCTGACAGGGGATCCCAGTTTGTGTCTAGATTTTGGCGGACGTTTTGTGCCAAGATGGGCATTGATTTGTCTTTCTCGTCTGCATTCCATCCTCAGACGAATGGCCAGACGGAGCGAACTAATCAGACCTTGGAAACTTATTTGAGGTGTTTTGTTTCTGCTGATCAAGATGACTGGGTTGCTTTTTTGCCACTGGCCGAATTTGCTCTTAATAATCGGGCTAGTTCTGCCACGTTGGTCTCTCCTTTTTTTTGTAATTCGGGGTTTCATCCTCGTTTTTCCTCTGGTCAGGTGGAGTCTTCGGATTGTCCTGGAGTGGACGTGGTGGTGGACAAGCTGCATCAGATTTGGAACCAGGTGGTGGACAATTTGAAGTTATCTCAGGAGAAGACTCAGCAGTTTGCTAATCGCCGTCGCCGCGTGGGTCCCCGACTTCTTGTTGGGGATTTGGTGTGGTTGTCTTCTCGTTTTGTCCCTATGAAGGTCTCTTCTCCTAAGTTCAAGCCTCGGTTCATCGGTCCTTATAGGATCTCGGAGATTCTTAACCCTGTATCTTTTCGTTTGGATCTCCCAGCATCGTTTGCTATTCATAATGTGTTCCATCGGTCGTTGTTGCGGAGGTATGAGGTGCCCGTTGTTCCTTCGGTCGAGCCTCCTGCTCCGGTGCTGGTGGAGGGAGAATTGGAGTATGTTGTTGAGAAGATCTTGGATTCTCGTGTTTCCAGACGCAAACTCCAGTATTTGGTTAAGTGGAAGGGTTATGGTCAGGAGGATAATTCCTGGGTGGTCGCCTCCGATGTTCATGCGACTGATTTGGTCCGCGCCTTCCATAGAGCTCACCCTGATCGCCCTGGGGGTTCTCGTGAGGGTTCGGTGACCCCTCCTCAAGGGGGGGGTACTGTTGTGGATTCTGTTTGTGGGCTCCCTCTGGTGGTTACTGCTGGTACTGGGTGACTTTGGTGGGTTGCGGCCTTTGGTTTCCACCTGTCCATCAGAGGCTGGGTGTTTCCTATTTTACCTGGCCTTTCTGTCATTCCCTTGCCGGCTATCAATGTATTCAGATGTGCTCTGTTTGGTTCCTGCTTACCTGCTCCCAGATCTTTCAGGATAAGCTAAGTGCTGATTTTCAGTTGTTGGTTTTTTTGTCCAGCTTGCTTATTATGTCTCTATGCTAGCTGGTAGCTCTAGTGGACTGAGGTTCTCCCCATGTGCCATGAGTTGGCACATGGGTTCTTGTAATCTCAGGATGGTTTTTTGATTAGGGTTTTTTGCTGATCGCTCAGACCCCTTTTGTATCGTTCTGCTTTCTAGTTTACAGCGGGCCTCAATTTGCTGAACCTATATATATCATCTCTATGTGTGTGCCTTCCTCTCATTTCACCGTCAATACATGTGGGGGGCAACTATACCTTTTGGGGTTCATTCCTCTGGAGGCAAGTGAGGTCTTTATTTTCTCTGCAGTACTAGTTAGCTCTTAGGCTGGTGCGTGGCGTCTAGAACCAACGTAGGCACGCTCCCTGGCTATCTCTAGTTGCGTTTGTCAGGCGTATGGCAGCGGTCAGCCCAGGTTCCATCACCCTAGAGCTCGTCCGATATTTTGTATTACTTTGCTTGTCCCTTGCTATCCCTAGCCATTGGGATTCATGACAGTGACCGCCAGTGCAGCAGACCAAACGCAAGCGTCAGTAAATTGTCACAAGTGTCAACCCCCATTCCTAATACTATTTGCGTTCCTCTGTTCAAGCCATACTTTTTGCCTTTTGTGATATTTTCAAAACCATCCAGCTTCCTGTGACTAAAGCTGCTGAAATGACATCTGTGTGCGACTGCCAGTCAGGCTACTACATGCTAACACTCTAAAGTCAAAATGAATTTGAGCATAACGTGTGAATACATCTCCTTTAGCAATTTTTATATTTGAGACAGCGCCAATACATCCATTTTACACACCTGAGTATAATTCTTAAATATTCTATGCTGTCGGCTTCTTCACATTTAATTGAAAGAATCAAGTTCCCAAGGCTGCTTCCAGTGCAGTAAAAATTTAGGTGGTCCTAAAATCAAGACAAACACATCATGTTTATTGAGACTTATTCAACATTGCAGAAGAACTGAATTTAGTTTTTGTAGTTAAATCAAATTAAAAGGGATATCCAGGAATTTAAAAAAATGGCCTTATCATTAACAGGCAAGCAGTTGCAAACAGAGGCAACTACCTGCCTGTTATACCAGACGCAGGTCATTGACCGCTCCTGCCAGAGATTCAGCTGCTCCATGTCAGCAGAGCAGCAGTAACTCTTCCTGTTGATAGAGTGGGACTACTGGCATCATGCTGATTGACAGCCAATTTCTCCCAATTAGGCAGCGAGGAGTCGGCTGTCAATCGGCATAACACCAGAAGTCAGTAGTCCCACACTGTCAACAAGAAAAGAAACTGCCACCCGGTTGACATGAAGTCAACAGAAGTCTGTGACCGCTCTGTGCTGACGAAGAACGGTGCCAGGCACCACAGGAAGGTGGGTAGCAACTGCCTTCCTGTTAGTGCTTAGGTACTTAGGTATAGTGCTTAAGTATCTCCTCTAGTGTTTAAAAAGAAAAATTCATGAATCACTTGAAAAGTTTATATACAAACAGTATTTTCAGATAATTCTATATAATCATTATAGGCATTTCTTTATTCACAACCATATATAACAAAACTGTGCTGTAGCGATTACAGTGCTCAGACCCTTGGAGCTGTTTCAATTCCCAAGACACAAGTCATGCCAGATAGATATAAAGACCTTTATTAATGCACAAGAAATTCATGAAGCAAACCAAATAAAGTTTATAAAAGTTGCCTGAGGGTATATAGGAACCAATAATGCCATTCGAAGTCCACGTGGAACTCCTTTCCAACTCAAGATACAATAACTATTAATGTGAAATTACTTTAAATCCTGAATTAAAAAGGATCAATCAATATTGTTAATCACTTTGTCATTTACAGGAACCTGCACTTAGACTTTATTTCCTTCTAGGGCTATAATAAAAAAGGAAGAGTTATAGATAGAAAGCAATTCACCACTATAAAGATTATGGCCCTTGGAGTATATACCTCTACATTCAACATATGATCTACCCTCCTTTAAAATTCTGTTCAATAAGATCAACAAGTTATTGTTTCCAATATGGATACAATTTTTGTCATTAATACCACAAAGATTGCATGCCCAAGTCTATAAAAACAGGCAATATTCAACATATTAATGAGTAGTTGATGCTTTGTACACCTATGTTAATCAGTGGTAACGGAGTAAACCCTGTGTTGTCCCGTCTTGTGTTCATACTCCTTTCCATCTGTCCTCTAAATCTTAAAACCTACTTACAATATGTTAAGTAGCAGAAGCCTACTGGAGGGCTGGGTCTTGTGCAATTTGACAATCTATAGTACAAATTAGGCCCACAGGTGCCATCACAACCCATCAGCACTCCACAATCATGCTGCAAAGGAGAGATGGACTATGATGTCACATCTGCTCCCATCCAACTGCGTGGAGATAATCAATGAGCTGTAGAAGAGATTAGTGCAAAATAGGGTCTTATCCAAGAGATATGATAGGTGATATACTCAGATTTAACTCACCTATTCAAACTTTTAAGAAAGCATGTGACGTAGAAAGTCAGATGCAGCAGATCCACGGGTCAGCAAGTGACCATGAGACATCAAGGATGAAAAGGATTAGTGGACGGTTTCCACGCTTGCTGATAGTTATTGATACATATATCCCAGTGAGGTTAAATGAAACAGGGGTTTATTCCTTGCATTTCAATATGCAAATGACTTCTTCAGAGAAGACCATTCAGAATCCATCCATTAAACCCTTTCATACTTGATATCCAACTGCTTAGAAGCCTCTACTGCTATTGATTGCTGCATCTAAGGGGGTTAAACTTACCTGAATTTTCACAGATTTATTTATTTTTAACAGTTCCTGGAGTAAAAAAATATGCCAATCAGCTCTTCTTCGGGACTCGAGTAAAAGCTGTTTTTCTAGTACTACTTTTATTTTAGGTAGCCACCTTATAAGTCAATTAAGTCAATGACTACCCACTTAACAATCCTTGAAACATTGCTAAGGATTTTTAGCCAAATTAAAATCTTCACTAAAAGGAAAAGACACTGAGAAACTGAGAACCAAGCTGGCCATGATCGGTCCATACACATAACTCAAATTTGTCAATTTCCTGAATTCCACAAAATTTGAACAACATGTCATGATTTTCTTATTAACCCCTTCATGACCCCAGCTTTTTTCGGCTTTGCGTTTTCGTTTTTCGCTCCCCTCTTTCCCAGAGCCATAACTTTTTTATTTTTCCGTCAATATGGCCATGTGAGGGCTTATTTTTTGCAGGACAAGTTGTACTTTTGAACGACACCATTGGTTTTACCATCGCATGTACTATAAAATGGGAAAAAAATTCCAAATGCAGTGAAATTGCAAAAAAAAGTGCAATCTCACACTTTTTTTTTGTTTGGCTTTTTTTGCTAGGTTCACTAAATGCTAAAACTGACCTGCTATTTTGATTCTCCAGGTCATAGACACCAAACATGTCTAGGTGATTTTTTATTTAAGTGGGAAAAAAAATCCAAACTTTGCTAAAAAAAAAAAAAAAAAAATTGTACAATTTTCCGATACCCGTAGCGTCTCCATTTTTCGTGATCTGGGGTTGGGTGAGGGCTTATTTTTTGCATGCCGAGCTGACATTTTTAATGATACCATTTTTCTGCAGATGCGTACTTTTGATAGTCAGTTATTGCATTTTAATGCAATGTTACGTCAAAAAACCCCGTAATTTTGGTGTTTCGAATTTTTTTCTCGCTATGCCGTTTAGCAATCAGGTTAATCCTTTTTTTATTGATAGATTGGACGATTCTGAACACAGGGATACCAAATATGTGTATATTTGATTTTTTTTATTGTTTTATTTTGAATAGGGTGGAAGGGGGGTGATTTAAACTTTTATATTTTTTTATTTTTTTCATATCTTTTAAAATTTTTTTTTACTTTTGCCATGCTTCAATTGCCTCCATAGGAGGCTGGAAGCTAGCATAGCCTGATCGGCTCAGCTACATAGGGGCGATGCTTATATCACTCCTATGTAGTAGAATAGCTGCATTGTTTTGAGCGCCGACCACAGGGTGGTGCTCACAGCAATCCGGCATCAATAACCATAGAGGTCTTCAATAGACCCCTGGTTGTGATGCTGATGCATCGCTGACCCCCGATCACATGACGGGGGTCAGCGATGACTGCATTTCCAACACGATGGCCGGAAGTGCTAGTTAAATACCGCTGTCAGCATTTTACAGTGGCATTTATCTAGTTAATAGCTGTGGGTGGATCGTGATTCCACCCGCCCTATTGCGGGCACATGTCAGTTGTACAAAACAGCTGACATGTCCCGGCTTTGATGCGGGCTCACCACAGGAGTCTGCATCAAAGCGGGGGTTCTGACCACGGACGTACTATCCCGTCTGAGGTCAGAAAGGGGTTAGTAGAATTTTATTGATCTACCATAACAGTGCAGTTCTAGTGATGTCAATGCCGGTTATCCGAGGGCTCGCATGACATTATGTCATGTGAGCCCTGTAACCAATTAGCACCCGCTATTGAGCTGCTGTGCAGTCACTTCCTTCTTTTCAACCTAACAGTGGCTGCTGATTGGCTGCAGGGCTCATATGTCACGGAGATAAAGTGTCGACATCCCTGACATTCCATGGCACCAGTACAGGAAGTGAGTATATGTTATTTTTATCTTATAAGGAGGACTACTTTATTTAAAAAGAGTCTTGCCTAGATAGTGGACAACCCCCTAAAATGCTAAACCCAAGTTCAAGAAACTTCAGCTTGTTAGCTGATATCTCTTAACATCCCCTACCTGTTAACTGGGATGGATGGTCTCTCAAAGTGATGGAAGGTCTCTCATATGCTGAGAGGTTGGAAAAGTTAGGCTTGTTTAACTTAGAAAAAAGACGCCTCGGAGGAGATCTCATTTACATGTATAAATATGTGTGTAGTCATTACAGAGGACTTGCACATGACTTATTCCTTCCAAAGACACTACTAAGGACCAAGGGACACACTTATTCCTTCCAAAGACACTACTAAGGACCAAGGGACACACTTATTCCTTCCAAAGACACTACTAAGGACCAAGGGACACTCATTACAGGTGGAAGAAAGGTGATTCTGGGAGATAAATAGGAAAGAGTTCTTTACAGTTAGAGGAATCAGACAGTGGAATGCCGACCACAAGACGTAGTAATGGCTGACACTATGACAGCTTTTAAAAAAGGGTGGATGATTTCCTTAATACACATAACATTGTGGGCTATAGTTAAATTAGTGACAAAATGTACAATTGGTGGAGAAAGGTTTTTCAACCAATGTAAATATGTAACTGTCAATGGCAGAATTGCCAATGTATTGTAGATCTGGACTATAATACAGGCTATAAACCCAAACAAGATATTAAAAAATTTAAAACCCACAAACCTTCCCCAAGAAATGTTTTCTGTATGCCCGAGCTGAACCTTTATATTCTAGTTTGTATCCATATGTACTGGGGCTCATGGGTTCTTCCTCTTCATCACATATACTACTGTCTGAAGATGTTGGAGTGCTTATATTTTCTGGATCTTCTATCCAATAACCTCCAAACTGAGGCAAAATAATAAGTGGATAAGAGGTGTCCTTCTCCAGGATCTACAATATAGAAGAAGAAAGAGGCAAAAGACATACATCTTCTGAGTAGCATCTCATAGAGGAAATCAATATCATTAAACCAATGGCTTTGTGGCACTTTGTGAGAAATTATTTAAAAATGACAGAATAAGTTCTGGTGGCACATCAGAGATCCGTACGATTCATACCAGATAGATGAAAAGCAAGGGTCCCAGGAATAACAGTTTTAAACCACTCGGTGTGAGACATAAAGAGTTTGGTGTAGAACCTGGATATTGGTGGAGGAGGTATCGAGCTTCATTGACATAGCGGAGACTACTGATCGGTTTATTGCAATTTCTACAGTGCTTAACTCTCTATAACACAAGGACAAATATCTCCTTTTATAGCATTTTACCTTAATTAGTCAAGTAACTGTAACTCTGAAATTAGCACTATTTTCCTTGTTATAAGAACACAAGTAAATGTTTGAAATGGCATACAAAGGATTACCTCCTCAATGCTGGGGTAGGGTATGTAGTCATCCTGTAAAAAGAAAAGAATAATTCATTATGTAGTTTACTCCAAACTTCACATTTAAGATGTCACTAAGGGGAAACTTTCAGACAAACTCATGCTGCCCAAATCGTGGGCAGCGGTAATCGCAGCCTGGTTGCACAATTGCTGCCACGTATATTATTATTTGACATTCTCTGGTGTTTCAGTAGACAAATACTTTGAAGATCTGGCTGGGGATAGACCAGTCTGGTGCCATCCCCGGCTGGCTGTTCACACCAGATTTACCAAGCTCCACCAAAATGGGCAGAATATAGGAGTGACGCAACAGCTCATCTAATTCGTGATGACGAGCAGTGCCTTACCCCAGAAATCTTAAGATTTGTGACAAGGCCCATGGAGGTGCACACCACTTTACAGACGTGCCTCTTTCATTGAAAGGTGTGCGCCTCTTTATAAATCAGGCGCGTCTGACTCCACCATACCCCTTCATCAAGGCTGGCGTGATGAACACCGACCTTGATGAGTTGAGGCGTTAGTCTCAAACCTGAGACTAAGTGCAGATAGAGTTTTTGAGGCAGTTAAAAATTATAAGTTTGCTATTGGAAACTATTTTAGGAAACAATCCTTCTTCTGGGAGTTTTTCGTTTCCTGAAGCGGTAGTGAAACATTTCTGGAGGGTTTAGGAAGAGAGGGTTTTTTAATGACTTTTGATTGGGCATTGCCTAATTTAGAGTCGATTCCATCTGGAGCCACTTCAAAGCAGTGACGTGCTCCTTTTTTTCACCAAGCATTTTTCAAAACTTCACCTGTAATCAATTGCTCAAAACACTAACCATATAAACAGCAAAGTGAATCTTACTGACATGGTCCACAAAAAAACATCCAAAATATTATTGTGATCTACGGTACAAATAAAAGGATACTACAGTATACCATTTACACAATGACTGTGCGTTTCTCCACCAAAAGATCATTTCACTTCTAGACATTGAGAGCAGCATATGGTAAAAGATATCATGTGGGCGAAGCTAAACAAAGCATATTTATGGGTGCTATCAATCAATTTACCGCTTTCTCCCAAACTACTGTAACTTAGGAAGTGTTGCGTTGAGACTCAATAATACATGACTCTTCATCATCCTTTTATATGCCTCAAAGATGTGAGCAGCGGAGAATATAATATCCCACTGTGTAGAATCTCACTTACATTGTAGATGCAGGAAGCACGTTGTAAAACAAAGTTGAGCTTTTATTAAGCCAGATGGCGAAACAAACTATTCACAATCCGAACAAGTTGATTTTGAAAGTAAATCAATAGGAAAGAACTGGGAATTCAGACAATTTGCTAAAGAATGTGAGCGATCATTTATACAAGCAAAATAAAACTGCAGCTATGCCAGCAGCCTAGAGCAGTCCGCATGCGTCTTAGCGCCAGGCTTGCACAATGCATTTGCAATGCTGCGTTTTCCACTTGACCATTGTTTAGTTGCTAAAATGCAGAAGCCAGATGTTTGTTGTGACTATGAGAGTGTAAAGTCCTTAAAGGGAACATGTCAACAGAAAAAAACATATTAACCTGCAGATATGGAATTAATCTGCAGGTTAGTAGCGGTTTAATGCTGGCTGGCATCTGCACTTAGCCTAACGCTGCCGGGAGAAAATTAACTTTATTCTCCCCAGCAGCGTTCCCTGTTTCAGTCGTGGGTGCGGCGCTTGTTCAGTCACCACTCTAAGAATACAGAGCTGCGGCTTTAACCTGACAGTAAGGCTGGCTGTCAGTCAGGGATGGGGGGGCAGTTACAGCTGCCGCTCTGTATACTTATTGAGGTGACTGAACCAGCACCACCCCCGTGACTGAAATAGCGCTCCTGATTCTGACTGACACTGGCTCTGCATTGGGGCCGACTGTCAGTCATGGGGGTGGAGCCGGCACTGGTTCAGTCACCGCTCTGAGAATGCAGAGCGGCGGCTGTATCCAGGCCCCCGAAAGGCCGGCTGTCAGTCAGGTATGTGGGCACATTTACAGCCGCCGCTCTGCATTCAGCTCTGGTTCAGTCACCTCAAGTGTGCAAAGCAG
The DNA here is from genome assembly GCF_051348905.1 of Ranitomeya variabilis. Taxonomy (NCBI): domain Eukaryota; kingdom Metazoa; phylum Chordata; class Amphibia; order Anura; family Dendrobatidae; genus Ranitomeya; species Ranitomeya variabilis. Next base: position 96,177,035 of record NC_135234.1, read on the forward strand.
TGGCTGTAACAGCAACCCAGCCCTGACTGACAGCTGTTCTTACTGTCGGAGCATGGTTACCACCACCACTCTGTATTCTCAGAGTGGTGACTGATCCAGTGCCGATACTGCCTCCATGACTGACAGTCGGCCCCAATGCAAAGCCAGTGTCAGTCAGAATCAACACGATTTCAGTCATGGGGCGGTGTTGGTTCAGTCACCTCAATAAGTGTACAGAGCAGCAGCTGTAACCACTCCCGCAGCCCTGACTGACAGCTAGCCTCACTGTCGTGGCGTGGTTACAGCTGCTGCTCTGTATTCTCAGAGTGGTGACTGAACCAGCACCGATGCCGACTCTATGACTGACAGCCGGCCCCAATGCAGATTCAGTGTTAGCCAGGGTCAGGAATGTGATTTCAGCAATGGGAGAGGTGCTGGCTCAGTCAACTCTATAAGTATCCCCTTTGGTTTGCATGTTAATGACCAGGCCAATATTTACAATTCTGACCACTGTCCCTTTATGAGGTAATAACTCTGGAATGCTTCCATAGATCCTGGTGATTCTGACAATGTTTTCTCGTGACATATTGTACTTCATGATAGTGGTAAAATTTCTTTGATATGACTTGTATTTATTTGTGAAAAAAAATGGAATTTTGGTGAAAATTTTGAAAATTTCGCAATTTTCCAACTTTGAATTTTCATGTCCTTAAATTACACAGATATGTCACACAGAATCCTTAATAAGTAACATTTCCCACATGTCTACTGTACATCAGCACAATTCTGGAACCAATTGTTAGGAAGTTATAAGGGTTAAAAATTGACCAGTGATTTCTAATTTTTACAACACCATTTTTTTTTAGGGACCACATCACATTTGAAGTCACTTTGAGGGATCTATATGAAAGAAAATACCCAAAAGTGACACCATTCTAAAAACTGCACCCCTCAAGGTGCTGAAAACCACATTTAAGAAGTTTATTAACCCTTCAGGTGCTTCATAGGAATTTTTGGAATGTTTAAAAAAAATGAACATTTAACTTTTTTTCTCAAAAAATTTACTTCAGATCCAATTTGTTTTATTTTACCAAGGGTAACAGGAGAAATTGGACCCAAAAGTTGTTGTACAATTTGCCCTGAGTACTCTGATACTCCATATGTGGTGCATGACAGAGCTCGGAAGGCAAGTAGCGCCGTTTTGGAATGCAGACTTTGATGGAATGGTCTGCAGGCGTCATGTTGCGTTTGCAGAGCCCCTGATGTACCTAAACAGTAGAAACCCCCACAAGTGATACCATTTTGGAAACTAGACCACCCAAGGAACTTATCTAGATGTGTGGTGAGCACTTTGAACCCCCGATTGTTTCACTAAAGTTTATAATGTAGTGCCATGAAAATAAAAAAATCATTTTTTTCCACAAAAATTATCTTTTAGCCCTCATTTTTTATTTTCCCAAGGGTATCCAGGGAAATTGGACCCCCACAGTTGTTGTGCAATATGTCCTGAGTACGCTGATACCCCATATGTGGGGGGGAACCACCGTTTTGGTGCATGGCAGGGCTCGGAAGGGAAGGAGTGCCGTTTTTGAAAGGAGATTTTGATGGAATGATCTGCGGGCGTCACGTTGCATTTGCAGAGCCCCTGTTGTACCTAAACAGTAGAAACCCCCACAATTGACCCCATATTGGAAACTAGACCCCCCAAGGAACTTATCTAGATGTGTGGTGAGAACTTTGAACCCCCAAGTGTTTCACTAAAGTTTATAACGCAGAGCCGTAAAAATAAAAAAAATCATTTTTTTTCCACAAAAATCATTTTTTAGCCCCAATTGTGTATTTTCACAAGGGCAACAGGAGAAATTGGACCCCAATTATTGTTGTCCAATTTATCCTGAGTATGCTGATACTCCATATGTTGGAGAAAATTACTATTTGGGCACACGTCAGGGCTCGGAAGGGAAGTAGTGATGTTTTGGAATACAGACTTTGATGGAATGGTCTGCGGGCATCATGTTGCGTTTGCAGAGCCACTGATGTGCCGAAACAGTAGAAACCCCCCACAAGTGATGCCATTTTGGAAACTAGACTCCCCCAAGGAAATTATCTACATGTGTTGTGAGAACTTTGAACCCCCAAGTGTTTCACTAAAGTTTATAACGCAGAGCCATGAAAATAAAAAATCATTTTTTTCCCACAAAAATGATTTTTAAGCCCCCAAATTTTTATTTTCACAAGGGTAACAGGAAAAACTTGGACTGCAAAACTTGTCTTCCAATTTGTCCTGAGTATGCTGATACCCCATATGTGGGGGTAAACCACTGTTTGGGCGCATGGCAGAGCTCGGAAGGGAAGGAGCACCGTTTGACTTTCTCAACGCAGAATTGGCTGGAATTGAGATCGGATGCCATGTCACGTTTGGAGAGCCCCTGATGTGCCAAACAGTGGAAACACCCCAATTCTAATGCCAACCCTAACCCCAACACACCCCTAACCCTTATCCCAACCCTAACCACAACCTTAAGCCCAACACACCCTTAACCCCAACACACCCCTAATCCTAATCCTAACCATAACCCTAACCACATCCCTAACTATAATCCCAACCCTTACACGAATCAGAACCGTAAACGTAATCCCAACCCTAACCCTAATCCAAACCGTAACCCTAACTTTAGCCCCAGCCCTAACCCTAACTTTAGCCCCAACTTTGACCCTAACTTTAGTCCCAACCCTAACCCTAACTTTAGCCATAACCCTAACTTTAGCCCCAACCCTAACCCTAACTTTAGCCCCAACCCTAACCCTAACTTTAGTCCCATCCCTAACCCTAACTTTAGCCCCAACCCTGACCCTAACTTTAGCCCCAACCCTAACTCTAACTTTAGCCCTAACCCTAATGGGAAAATGGAAATAAATACTTTTTTTTATTTTATTTTTTTCATTAACTAAGGGGGTGATAAAGGGGGGTTTGATTTACTTTTTAGGCTAAGAGCACACGTTGCAGAATTGCCGCGGAAATTTCTGTGGCAATTCTGCAACTCCTGCCGCGGGTATATCGCATGCGGAATTGGCATGCATATTCCCGCAGAAAACTAGCATTTTGCAAGCATAAGTAGCTTGCAGAATGCTAGCGTTTTCCAAGCGATCTGTAGCATTGCTTGGAAAACTGATTGACAGGTTGGTCACACTTGTCAAACATAGTGTTTGACAAGTGTGACCAACTTTTTACTATTGATGCAGCCTATGCAGCATCAATAGTAAAAGATAGAATGCTAAAAATAATAAAAAAAAGTTAAAAAAAATGGTTATACTCACATTCGGCAAACAGCCGATCTCCTCAGCAGCTTCCATTCCTATAGATGGTGTGAGTGCAGGACCTTCGATGACATTGCGGTCACGTGATCTCACGACATCATCGCGGTCATGTGACCACGACATCATCGCAGGTCCTTCACACACACCATCTATAGGAACGGAAGCGGCCACATGCACCGCTGAGAGGCGGGAAGACTCCGGGGGCCATCGAAGGTGAGTATATCATGATTTTTTATTTTAATTTTTTTTTTTTTAACAATTATATGGTGCCCAGTCCGTGGAGGAGAGTCTCCTCTCCTCCACCCTGGGTACCAACCGCACATGATCTGCTTACTTCCCGCATGGTGGGCATAGCCCCCTGCGGGAAGTAAGCAGATCAATGCATTCCTAGGTGTGCAGAATCCCCGCGATTCTGCAAATTTAATGAACATGCTGCATTTTTTTCCGGAATGCGATTCCGCTCAGGAAAAAAATGCAGCATGTGCACAAAAAATGCGGATTGAATTCTATTAAATAGGATGCTTAATGTGAGCGGTTTTTTCGCGGTTTTATAGCGTTTTTATATCGAAAAAATGCAAAAAAAACGTGAAAAATCTGCTACGTGTGCACACAGCCTTATAGCGGGTTTTTATGTTCGGCAGCTGTCACACGCTAAAAGATGCTTTTTATTGCAAAAATAGTTTTTGCATCAACACATTTTGAGAGCTATAATTTTTCCGTATTTTGGCCCACAGAGTCATGTGAGGTCTTGTTTTTTGCAGGATGAGTTGATGTTTTTATTGGTACCATTTTCTGGCACGTGACATTTTTTAATCGCTTTTTATTACGATTTTTGGGAGGCAGAATGAACAAAAAACAGCAATTCATGAATTTCTTTTGGGTGGGATGTTTATACCATTCCGCGTGTGATAAAATTGATAAAACAGCTTTATTCTTCGGGTCAGTACGATTACAGTGATACCTCAATTATATAATTTTTTTTATGTTTTGACGCTTTTATACAATAAAAACTATTTTACAAAAAAAAAATTATTTTTGCATTGCTTTATTCTGAGAGCTATAACTTTATTTTTTCACTGATGACGCTGTATGGCAGCTCGTTTTTTGCAAGACAAGATGATGTTTTCAGCGGTACCATGTTTATTTACATTCGTCTTTTTGATTGCGTGTTATTCCACTTTTTGTTCAGAGGTATGATGAGAAAGCATTGTTTTTTTGCCTTGTTTTTTTATGGGGTTCACTAAAGGGGTTAACTAGTGGGACAGTTTTATAGGTCGGGTCATTACGGATGCGGCGATACCAAATATGTGCACTTTTATTGTTTTTTTTAAATTTACATAAATAAATGTATTTATTGGAAAAATGCAGATAAGTCCATATATATTTGGACAAAGACAACATTTTTCTAATTTTGGTTATAGACATTACAACAATGAATTTTACACAAAACAATTCAGATGCAGTTGAAGTTCAGCCTTTCAGTTTTCATTTGAGGGTATCCACATTAAAATTGGATGAAGGGTTTAGGAGTTTCAGCTCCTTAACATGTGCCACCCTGTTTTTTAAAGGGACCAAAAGTAATTGGACAGATTAAATAATTTTAAATAAAATGTTAATTTCTAGTATTTGGTTGAAAACCCTTTGTTGGCAATGACTGCCTGAAGTCTTGAACTCATGGACATCACCAGACGCTGTGTTTCCTCCTTTTTGATGCTCTGCCAGGCCTTCACTGCGGTGGTTTTCAGTTGCTGTTTGTTTGTGGGCCTTTCTGTCTGAAGTTTAGTCTTTCAGAAGTGAAATGCATGCTCAATTGGGGTGAGATCAGGTGACTGACTTGGCCATTCAAGAATATTCCACTTCTTTGCTTTAATAAACTCCTGGGTTGCTTTGCTTTATGTTTTGGGTCATTGTCCTTCTGTAGTATGAAACGACGACCAATCAGTTTGGCTGCATTTGGCTGGATCTGAGCACACAGTGTGGCTCTGAATACCTCAGAATTCATTTGGCTGCTTCTGTCCTGTGTCACATCATCAATAGTGTTGAGCATTCCGATACCGCAAGTATCGGGTATCGGCCGATACTTGCCGGTATCGGAATTCCGATACCGAGATCCGATACTTTTGTTGTATCGGGAATCGGTATTGGGATTAATATCAATGTGTAAAAGAAAGAATTAAAATAAAAAATAGGGATATACTCACCTCTCCGGCGCAGCCTGGACTTTACCGCCGTAACCGGGAGCCGTTGTACCTAAGAATGCGCGCTTGAAGGGCCTTAGATGAGGTCACTGCGCTCTGATTGGTCCGTAGCGGTCGCGTGACCTCTACGCGACCAATCACAAAGCCGTGACGTCACCTAAGGTCTTTCAAGCGCTTGAAATACCTTAGAAGACGTCACGGCTTTGTGATTGGTCGCGTAGCGGTCACGCGACCGCTACGGACCAATCAGAGCGCAGTGACCTCATCTAAGGCCCTTCAAGCGCGCATTCTTAGGTACAACGGCTCCCGGTTACGGCGGTAAAGTCCAGGCTGCGCCGGAGAGGTGAGTATATCCCTATTTTTTATTTTAATTCTTTCTTTTACACATTGATATGGATCCCAGGGCCTGAAGGAGAGTTTCCTCTCCTTCAGACCCTGGGAACCATACAGGATACCATCCGATACTTGGTGTCCCATTGACTTGTATTGGTATCGGGTATCGGTATCGGATTAGATCCGATACTTTGCCAGTATCGGCCGATACTTTCCGATACCGATACTTTCAAGTATCGGACGGTATCGCTCAACACTAATCATCAATAAACACTAGTGACCCAGTGCCACTGGCAGCCATGCATGCCCAAGCCATCACGCTGCCTCCGCCGTGTTTTACAGATGATGTGGTATGCTTTGGATCATGACTGTACCACGCCTTCGCCATACTTTTCTCTTTCCATCATTCTGGTAGAGGTTGATCTTGGTTTCATCTGTCCAAAGAATGTTCTTCCAGAACTGTGCTGGCTTTTTTAGATGTTTTTTAGCAAAGTCCAGTCTAACCTTTTTATTCTTGATGCTTATGAGTGGCTTGCACCGTGCAGTGAACCCTCTGTATTTACTTTCATGCAGTCTTCTCTTTATGGTAGATTTGGATATTGATACGCCGACCTCCCGGAGAGTGTTGTTCACTTGGTTGGCTGTTGTGAAGGGGTTTCTCGTCACCATGGAGATTATTCTGCGATCATCCACCACTGTTGTCTTCTGTGGGCGCCCAGGTCTTTTTGCATTGATGAGTTCACCAGTGCTTTCTTTCTTTCTTTCTCAGGATGTACCAAACTGTAGATTTTACCACTCCTAATATTGTAGCAATTTCTCGGATGGGTTTTTTCTGTTTTCGCAGCTTAAGGATGGCTTGTTTCACCTGCATGGAGAGCTCCTTTGACCGCATGTTTACTTCACAGCAAAACCTTCCAAATGCAAGCACCATACCTCAGATCAACTCCAGGCCTTTTATCTGCTTAATTGAGAATGACATAACGAAGGGATTGCCCACACCTGTCTATGAAATAGCCTTGGAGTCAATTGTCCAATTACTTTTGGTCCTTTTAAAAACAGGGTGGCACATGTTAAGGAGCTGAAACTCCTAAAACCTTCAAAATTTTAATGTGGATACCCCCAAATGAAAGCTGAAAGTCTGAATTGTTTTGTTTAAAATTCATTGTGGTAATGTCTATAACCAAAATTAGAAAAATGTTTTTTCTGTCCAAATATATATGGACTTAACTGTATATATATATATATATATATATATATATATATATATATATATATGTAGCGCCCCCACTGCCGCAGGGCCGAGGGGTACCCGGTACCGGGCCTGTGAGTCTCTGCTCTGGGGTTGTCACGGCGGCTAGGCCCCGGTCCGTGACCCTGCCGTGGGGCGCACAGTGAAATAGATAGGTACAACAGATGATGATGATGAGGCCGTAGTGGTGGTGAGGTTGTAACATAGTAACATAATAACATAGTTAGTAAGGCCGAAAAAAGACATTTGTCCATCCAGTTCAGCCTATATTCCATCATAATAAATCCCCAGATCTACGTCCTTCTACAGAACCTAATAATTGTATGATACAATATTGTTCTGCTCCAGGAAGACATCCAGGCCTCTCTTGAACCCCTCGACTGAGTTCACCATCACCACCTCCTCAGGCAAGCAATTCCAGATTCTCACTGCCCTAACAGTAAAGAATCCTCTTCTATGTTGGTGGAAAAACCTTCTCTCCTCCAGACGCAAAGAATGCCCCCTTGTGCCCGTCACCTTCCTTGGTATAAACAGATCCTCAGCGAGATATTTGTATTGTCCCCTTATATACTTATACATGGTTATTAGATCGCCCCTCAGTCGTCTTTTTTCTAGACTAAATAATCCTAATTTCGCTAATCTATCTGGGTATTGTAGTTCTCCCATCCCCTTTATTAATTTTGTTGCCCTCCTTTGTACTCTCTCTAGTTCCATTATATCCTTCCTGAGCACCGGTGCCCAAAACTGGACACAGTACTCCATGTGCGGTCTAACTAGGGATTTGTACAGAGGCAGTATAATGCTCTCATCATGTGTATTCAGACCTCTTTTAATGCACCCCATGATCCTGTTTGCCTTGGCAGCTGCTGCCTGGCACTGGCTGCTCCAGGTAAGTTTATCATTAACTAGGATCCCCAAGTCCTTCTCCATGTGAGATTTACCCAGTGGTTTCCCGTTCAGTGTGTAATGGTGATATTGATTCCTTCTTCCCATGTGCATAACCTTACATTTATCATTGTTAAACCTCATCTGCCACCTTTCAGCCCAAGTTTCCAACTTATCCAGATCCATCTGTAGCAGAATACTATCTTCTCTTGTATTAACTGCTTTACATAGTTTTGTATCATCTGCAAATATCAATATTTTACTGTGTAAACCTTCTACCAGATCATTAATGAATATGTTGAAGAGAACAGGTCCCAATACCGACCCCTGCGGTACCCCACTGGTCACAGCGACCCAGTTAGAGACTATACCATTTATAACCACCCTCTGCTTTCTATCACTAAGCCAGTTACTAACCCATTTACACACATTTTCCCCCAGACCAAGCATTCTCATTTTGTGTACCAACCTCTTGTGCGGTACGGTATCAAACGCTTTGGAAAAATCGAGATATACCACGTCCAATGACTCACCGTGGTCCAGCCTATAGCTTACCTCTTCATAAAAACTGATTAGATTGGTTTGACAGGAGCGATTTCTCATAAACCCATGCTGATATGGAGTTAAACAGTTATTCTCATTGAGATAATCCAGAATAACATCCTTCAGAAACCCTTCAAATATTTTACCAACAGTAGAGGTTAGACTTACTGGCCTATAATTTCCAGGTTCACTTTTAGAGCCCTTTTTGAATATTGGCACCACATTTGCTATGCGCCAGTCCTGCGGAACAGACCCCATCGCTATAGAGTCCCTAAAAATAAGAAATAATGGTTTATCTATTACATTACTTAGTTCTCTTAGTACTCGTGGGTGTATGCCATCCGGACCCGGAGATTTATCTATTTTAATCTTATTTAGCCGGTTTCGCACCTCTTCTTGGGTTAGATTGGTGACCCTTAATATAGGGTTTTCATTGTTTCTTGGGATTTCACCTAGCATTTCATTTTCCACCGTGAATACCGTGGAGAAGAAGGTGTTTAATATGTTAGCCTTTTCCTCGTCATCTACAACCATTCTTTCCTCACTATTTTTTAAGGGGCCTACATGTAGTGCAGTAAATAACGAGGACACCAGGTTGCAGTCTCTTTACCTCTTTACTGAAGATCTCTGGGTCCTCAGTCCGGAATACGGTTCACCAGGCTGCGCAAGTCCGGCCGGTCCAATGGCACCTCCAGAGTTCTCTTCACAGGTGGAAATCGGTGCCTTCCTTCTAGCGCTATGTGTTGTGGTCCTTCCCTGCTGTGCTTACGGAAAGTCCCCCACAACTGTTGTGTCTGTTTCTTAAGTTCCCTCACAACTCGATTAGATGATGTTCTGCTAATCCTCCGTCCCTCCCTGATGTTCTGGTTGGGGCGGCACCCGTTTGACGGGTAGGCTCGGAGCTCTTCCGGGACCCTAGAGTCGCCCCTCTCCACAAGTTGCCCCCCAAGACTGCATAGGTGATTTAAGGTGAGACAGCCCGCCTTAGACTGACTGTCCTGCCGCTGTTTGGAGTATTGCTTGAAGCTGAATGTTATGATACTCCCTCGGCGTTCCGGCCACCGGTAGTGCACCTCAGTAGGATGTTGCTTCGGTCTTACAGCACGACTCCTACTGGTATTTCTCCTTTGCGTGATCTCGTTTCTCACTCAGCACAATCTATCTCGCTTCTAATCCTTCCTTGGATACCGCCGCTACCCGGAGCAGGCACGGTCCCGTTACGTTCGTTCAAGTTGCCAAGCCTCTATCAGGATCCCACCCCTGACAGAGACCCTACTGTATCTTCCCCCACAACACCCTCTGCCACAGGGTGTTGCCTGGTTCCAACCCAGTCAGCTTTCTGATCTAACTTCCTGCCTGACCCCCAGTTTACCCACTATGGTGGGGAGTGGCCTAATGAATAGCACCCTTAGCTCCCCCCGGAGGCCCAGCTGTGAAATGTATTGGTGTCTGTGATACCTGATCAGATGAACTCCTTCAGTGCCATCAGACGCACCATAGCTCCCCATAGTGGCGGAGCTACAGTACTGCAACGACCAGGACTCTGGGGCGCTGCACTCACCCCTGGTTAAACACAGTACTCCGGGACTGGGAAGAAAACAACAATACAAGTTAGCAAAAAGACATACAGTTTTGTTGAGTGTAATAACAATAAGTATACTTGAACAGGCTTCCCTTTATGGGAGGTAAGGACACTTGAACGTTACAAACATGGTTAAATATCATAGCAACATGCTATAAATAACTCTTCTTACCCAACCGGGTATTCTACTAAGTGCAAAATTGTTGAACAATAATTTAACATTGCCTTTAAGGACATACACTCTAAATCCACTAAAGACCTTCTTATAATCATATTATAAGGCAATTTAACTTTTTTCATTCTCCTACTTTAGATCTGCAGGACTGCCTGTCCTATCGGCACCAGACCTTCTGCCTCTCCTTTCAGTTACAGGACCGCCCCGTTCAGCCAGGGCCTACTGCCTTTTCAACTACTATACACAGTATAGAACATAACATTACTTTCAGTTTAAGAGCACTGAGCCATCTCTACATGACTCCTATGAGGACTCAGGGTTTACCTTCTATCCTAACTATCTATCAACATTATCAAAAACATTTTCTATTGAACATTAAGCCTTCTCATTATCTTTCTATCATGCATGCTGGACACCACGTCTATCCCTACGGGCCCACTGCATCCTCCTTCTATCTTTCACTTTTTCTTCTTAGAGAACATCATCAGTATTTCTTCACAATTTAACTAGTCAAATACATATAACTTTCTCATGTAACATTATCATCGCGTTCTTTGGTCAAGACATTATTGCTTCCAGTCTTAAAGCAATATCACGGTTTAAGCGTAACAAATGAACATCCCCTTTAAGAGGGGACCAAGTCTCTATGAGGTAGCACGCCTTCCCAAGCTACCAGTCCATACTCAGCAAAGGTTCCAGTGTGGTATCTTCGCAAAGAGTCCTTCTTTAAGTAAAACCAGTAGGGAGCGCCTTTAATAAGGTGCAAACTATTTACAAGAAGTTCGCATCATGCACTGTTCATGATTTCAGCAGTTCTTTTCAACTATAAACTTGTGCAAAAACTTCAGAAAAACAAACAAAAACAAACAATAGGGATCCCGGGTCAACAGAAGGATCCCCTTAAGAGTTAACCCTGGACGGGTTTTGCAAAATCAGGAAACAAACAGACAGTCAAAGAACTATTTACATATTCATGGTATCGAGGTTTATCCTTCTAAGCCTGGGGGTGATCTTTGTCCCCCGGTCGACGCAGCACCCGTACTGGTAGTTGGTCTCTCAGATGCCATCAGATCAGCCGGTGCCTGGATTTGAAGGCTAATCCTGCTTGCGAGTTCGGTAGCCGCTACAAGGCGTACAGTGGTGATAGGAACAAGGTCCGGCAAATCGGGATCAGTCATGATCGGGGCAACAGGGGGTGCTCTCTCAGGCTCACACCGTCGAATGCTCCGGGCACACCATCCTTGTGCACTCCGATGGCGGGTGTAAGTCACCTGATCCCCCCTTTGTAACGGATCACCATTTCGACTGCAGCAGGGGGTCTTCACGTTATAGCTAGTAACAAAGACATCAGTTGGTAGCCCCGGTTCCTGTATGGAGCCCCATCCCCTCTTCGGGTGGTAGGCCAGCACGGTTCCCCGATTTACCACGTCTTTCTTGCCGGAAGCAGACTTCTTACGTTGTGTGTCAGGTGGTTCGGTCTCGTCCCGATCTTTCCAGTGTTGGATCAGACATTGCTTATACTGTTCCCAGGTAAGTACCGCAAGGGTGAGGCCATCCTCCCGGGTCCCGTCCGGCCCGGTCCAAGGGGTGTCCCACCGAAGGATCACCCCGTCTAGGCCCACATCTATGGGTTCTCCCATCTTGGTTAGTAGCGGAGGCACTAGCTTCCCCATCGCGTTAGAGGTGAGGATCACCCGCTCCACCAAGAAGGAACGATCATTGCTGGGGTGAGGAGCGGTCACAGGAGCGGGATCGGTCAGGAGAGCAGAATCGGCCAGGGGAGTAGGGACGCCATCCATACCTGCGCCTGATGTGATTCCACCGATGTCGCTCCGGTCCGTTGACAAGGGCACTGGAATCGGCTGCAGCCCGAACCGCGGCTCCTCCGGAGCCACCTCTCGTTGTGGCTCCGCCTTCCATGATTCCGTGGCTGGGATAGGTAGGCTCGGCTCCTCCACTGGTGGCCCCAAGGAGTTCAGGTCCTTCACCGGCGGTGGACGCGAGTCCGCCTCCAATGGGTGAGGGCAAGCCGGGATTGCTCCTTCCTCGTTCAGGCACTTGCTGTTCGTCTTCACTGTCCGACATTCGGTGACAGTGCATGCATCTGACTCCGCCATTTCTCCGGGGTCGGGCTTCCTCTCCGTCTCCCGTTTCCCGCCGTTGCAGGCCAGGGGGTGGTCCTCTGCCTTGAGGCAGGTCATCGCTTTGCAACAAGAGGCGCAGGGGGCGGTCGCCGCTGCTGGCGCCACTTTGGTAGTCTCCTCCCATGGCACGCCCTCCTTCTTCTCTGGCGCAGCAATGGCGGCGGTTTTTGGCGGGAACTTTTGGCGGCAAGTGGTAGTATACAGTCTCCCAATAAAGTACAGTCCAAATACGTTAGGTCACAGTTCCAAGGCACACATGACCTGATTCTTCAGGCTTAAGTAAATCCTGTTCGTGACGCCAAGTTGTAGCGCCCCCACTGCCGCAGGGCCGAGGGGTACCCGGTACCGGGCCTGTGAGTCTCTGCTCTGGGGTTGTCACGGCGGCTAGGCCCCGGTCCGTGACCCTGCCGTGGGGCGCACAGTGAAATAGATAGGTACAACAGATGATGATGATGAGGCCGTAGTGGTGGTGAGGTTGTAGTGCAGTAAATAACGAGGACACCAGGTTGCAGTCTCTTTACCTCTTTACTGAAGATCTCTGGGTCCTCAGTCCGGAATACGGTTCACCAGGCTGCGCAAGTCCGGCCGGTCCAATGGCACCTCCAGAGTTCTCTTCACAGGTGGAAATCGGTGCCTTCCTTCTAGCGCTATGTGTTGTGGTCCTTCCCTGCTGTGCTTACGGAAAGTCCCCCACAACTGTTGTGTCTGTTTCTTAAGTTCCCTCACAACTCGATTAGATGATGTTCTGCTAATCCTCCGTCCCTCCCTGATGTTCTGGTTGGGACGGCACCCGTTTGACGGGTAGGCTCGGAGCTCTTCCGGGACCCTAGAGTCGCCCCTCTCCACAAGTTGCCCCCCAAGACTGCATAGGTGATTTAAGGTGAGACAGCCCACCTTAGACTGACTGTCCTGCCGCTGTTTGGAGTATTGCTTGAAGCTGAATGTTATGATACTCCCTCGGCGTTCCGGCCACCGGTAGTGCGCCTCAGTAGGATGTTGCTTCGGTCTTACAGCACGACTCCTACTGGTATTTCTCCTTTGCGTGATCTCGTTTCTCACTCAGCACAATCTATCTCGCTTCTAATCCTTCCTTGGGTACCGCCGCTACCTGGAGCAGGCATGGTCCCGTTACGTTCGTTCAAGTTGCCAAGCCTCTATCAGGATCCCACCCCTGACAGAGACCCTACTGTATCTTCCCCCACAACACCCTCTGCCACAGGGTGTTGCCTGGTTCCAACCCAGTCAGCTTTCTGATCTAACTTCCTGCCTGACCCCCAGTTTACCCACTATGGTGGGGAGTGGCCTAATGAATAGCACCCTTAGCTCCCCCCGGAGGCCCAGCTGTGAAATGTATTGGTGTCTGTGATACCTGATCAGATGAACTCCTTCAGTGCCATCAGACGCACCATAGCTCCCCATAGCGGCGGAGCCACAGTACTGCAACGACCAGGACTCTGGGGCGCTGCATATATATATTCTTTCTTTTATTTATGATATATATTTTTGTAACGTTTTTACATTGTCCTAGGATGGGACATCATTATATAAAGTCAGATCGCTGATCTGACACTTTGCACTGCACTGTATCAGATCAGCGGTCTGACAGGCAGTGAAGGAGGCTTGCCAGTGCCTGCTCTCAGTAGGCACTGAGAAGCCACCTCCCTGCAGGACCCGAAAGGACCCCGCGGCAATCTTGGAGCCAGGGGCCTGAAAGGAGAACCTCAGTACAACGCGATCACATTGCGTTGTTCTGAGGGAAGCATGCAGGGAGCCCCCTCCCTTCACAATGCTTCTCTATGCCTCTGCTGGCACCGGAACGCTATAATCATGTTTGAACCACCTCTGTGTCTGAAATGGGAAAGCTGCTGGGGAGAATAAAGTTAATTTTTTCCTCGTAGTGTTCGGCTACATTTAGGCGCCATCCAGCGTAATAGCGCTAATAACCTGCAGATTAACTCCATATGTGCAGTTTAATAGCATTGTTTCTGGTGACAGTGCAGCGCCCCAGAGTCCTGGTCGTTGCAGTAATGTTGTTCTTCCACCAGGGGGAGCGATATTATGTCTGAAGGCAATAAAGGAGATCTTCTGTCCAGGTATCACAACCACACACAACACACTTCACACTCCAGCCACCAGGGGGAGGAAAGGTTCTATTTACTAGGCCACTCATCACAGTTAGGTAAAACTGGTAGTTGGAGGGAAAGTTAGAAAGTTCCTGGCTGGGGACCAAGAGAGAAAGGTCTCCAGACCGAGCTGGCTGGAGCGAGTTCCAATCAGATCCAGACTGAGGTCTGAGGAGGACGAGGGTCCACGGAGCTGCGCCTGCCCCACGTGCGGCAGCATCCTAAGAAAGAGACATTGAAGAGAAGTGTTTTGCAGTGAGTGAGAAACGAAGTCATAGCAAAAGGAGAGGAAACCAGAAGGAGTTCTGTCCTGTGAGAGGCTGCCTCCTTCTGAAGCGCAGGAATACCGGTGACCAGAATACCGAGGGAGTAAGGATCTCTATGCTTTACTTCAGAGACTGGCAGGACAGTTAATTCTATGTTGGCTGCCCGACCTTTATACACAGGAGACACGGTGGCAACTTGTGGGGGCCAGGGCGTCTCTAGGGTCCCTATAAAAAGCCTCAGGGCACCAGTCATACGTGTTTTCTTCTATCCGACCACGGGGAACAGTGAGAGGAGTAATAACAGTGAGGACCTTATTGGAGCTTATGCAAGTAGAGACCTATTGTGTTACTGTGCGCATAGGAAGGCTATTGAATTCCACCTGGATAAGAGGACTCTGGATTTGCCTTCAGACCAGCCGGACTCTGCCTACCCTGTGATCCGGTGCCCTGGACTGTGGACACTGAAGCCTTCAGTAAAGGTAAAGAGACTGCAACGTTGTGTCCTCGTTATTCACTGCACCTCACACCATCCACCATCTACACTCTGGGAAGCCCTGGGGATACACTTCACCTGTGGAAGGTATACCATCAAGCTGCCATAACATCACCCCAGCGGACCCCTAAGCAGTGTCGGTCACCCTGACCGAATACCACAGGTGGCGTCATGAACACTTCCCCTTTAAAGACCTTTCCCAAAACCATAAAAACTCCTTTCTTTATTGGACGTCCCTCAAAGGGCCACGGACCGGGTCGGGCCACCGTGACATCCCCGCTGAGAACCGAAGGACCCAGTGCCGAGTAACCCATTGCCCTTACGTGGGGGCGCTCCAACAGGTTCCCATTAACAAAACTCTAATGTTTGTCTTTTGGGGGCCAGATAGCTTTTTTTTTTCTAAAATGTGTTAGGCTCTTGGTATGACATATATTAGGAGATTTTTTTTATCCGAAAAATCTGTCACAAGGCTTTTGTCACATAATCTGAGAGCAAAATAATGTAGAGACCGAGACCCTAATTCAAGTGATGTGTTACTTACTGGGCTCCTTAATGTAGTTTTGATAAAATTACTGTTTTATCAGGAGGCGATCATTAGAGGACTAGTAATTCTGCTGCCAGAAATGCCTCCATATTGATGAGCTCTAGCGTCAAGAAACTAAATGAAAATGACGTTTCTTATTTTAACATCTAAAAGCCAGCAAAGAACATTTAGAATCTAGAAGACACTGGTAAAGACAGGCCAGTGAAATAGCTTGTCAATGAAGGTACTAATGCCAGTGAACACATTATAGAAGAAGGAAGAATCTCCATATAGTGAGTTTAACCTTCACAAAATTCATAGGGGAGGCAAGAGAAGTGTCAACAGCTATTATAACAATTTCATTGTAGACCTTATGACAAATATCCTGAATATTAATTTACCCAGATTGCTAAAAATACATTTTAACAATGTCCTTGAGCCTTATAAACAGTAAAATAATATTATTTATAGCCTAGGAAACATCTTTAAAGCCTGACCTAAAAGCTAGTTTGCTGTGCAAGGCAATGATGGAGATGTAGATCAGTGATAACATCATTAAAAGGAAGCTATTGTAATGCTTGCACTCGGACTGTTTAGCGCAGGAGTGGATCGTGGACCCACTGTGCCATGAACCAGACTTATCCTGGAGGGGCATGACTAAGCTGCTACCTTGGTGTTTGCTGGAGCCTCTAGTGGTGAGGTCAGGCTCGTGCGGCAGGTAGCTGCCAATTACCACTGTCTCCAGGGCAGTGTCCGGCAGTAGCTGCTGACCCCCAAAGGGACAGGAAGCCGTAACGACAGATGCTGGTAGAAATGGCAGGGATACTGACAGGCGCATGGAGGTGCAGCAGGTATACTGAATGGCACGGCCAATTCACACGCAAGCAGGTACTGTCAGACACTGCTAGTATGCAGACAGGCAGATGCTGGCGAGTGGGGCAAACATACAGGCAGGCAGGTGCTGGCGGGCACAGCTGACACACAGGCAGGCAGGTGTTAACGGGCACGGCTCACACAGGCAGGCTGATATACAAGAAAAAATTCAATAGCCAAAAGTGTACATAAGGATGGTTAAAAAGTAGGTATCCCCCGGTGCGAGCTGCCCTTAGGAACAAAATGCAGAGAGGCAGAGAGCTGCAAATAATAACGTATTTTTCTGCTGGAGGGAGAGAAAACACCCTACAACATTTAGTCAAGTATGAAAGGCAGCGCTTACGATTCAGGACAACGGGCATCGGGTTGGATCCTAAAAGCAGAGACCCCGACGCGCGTTTCGCTTCTTCCGGTGTTTGCTTTCTCAAGGTGAAGTGGTTGGAGCAGTCACAAGGACCTTCAAATATGGTTGGTTGCTGTGCACGTGACAGATCACATGCTTGATCTCAGCCAATAGTAGCGGTACTATTAGCGCATGCACGCGTCAGACGCCAGGTCCTGCGTCAGAGAGAGGCGTCATGCATCACCACAGACGCACGGGGAGAAAATCCCCGGCCATATGTGGGAGGCAGTAGGAGACGCCGCCCCAACGCAGGACAAGGAGAGCGCACACCGCGCACGCGCACGACTGTAATGATCTGGCTATGATGACAAAGTCTTATGGTAACCATCAGTGCAAAGAGTAATTGCATAAATACATCTTGCAATAAACAGGAAGTTAATATCCTAAGTGTATACATCACACCTACATAATTAACAATGTACTTATTGCCGCACAAGACAAATAATGTCACAGTTATTAATTTCATATGTGTAGTTGATGGGTCCAGACGATCTTAGTAGTTAGGACACCATCCAATCCAGGCCAGCCATAAACGATGTGATGTAGGACAGGTCAAGGTGACTCAAGTATAAGTGAGGTAAAACTATAATAATAAACAAAAACAAATTAAGAAAAATACAAAAAAAATTTAAAAACAAAAAGGAATCCAAAAGAAAAGGACACCCACAAATGGGGGCAAAGTTTGGGCAGTAATGGTAAAGAAAAACAGGAGAAATACCACAATATATTTATCTGGAAAAAGGGGGGTCTCACAAAAAGGAGGAGAAACTAAGGGACTCATTCAGTCCCATAGGTGTCATGGTATTAAGGTGCACAATCCAGCCAGCCTCACGTATGTACACTTTCTTACAGAGGTGTATCTAGCCTTTCCAGCACCCGGGGCAAAGGATCAGTTTGGTGCCCCCCCCCCCCCCCAAAGCCTCCCCCATTTGAACCTTAACTCTATTGAAACTGTATGACCAAGCCAAGGTACATTCCTGAATCTCCATAATGCTAAAATAGATACCAATAAAAGTAAAATTAATTG
The DNA here is from genome assembly GCF_051348905.1 of Ranitomeya variabilis. Classification (NCBI taxonomy): domain Eukaryota; kingdom Metazoa; phylum Chordata; class Amphibia; order Anura; family Dendrobatidae; genus Ranitomeya; species Ranitomeya variabilis. The sequence goes on from NC_135234.1 coordinate 96,195,149, forward strand.
AGACGTCACATCAGTAGGTTAAGTGTTTTTGAATATCCATATTGAATCAAGAGCCCCATATAATCCTGCATAAATGTTAATAATGGCCCCATAAGATGCTCCATAGACACATTTGCCCAATATAGTGCTGCAGAAACGTTGATTATGGCCCCATAAGATGCCCCATACAGACAGTTGCCCCGTTATAGTGCTGCAAAAATGTTATGGCCCCATAAGATGCTCTATACAGACACTTGCCCCGTTATAGTGCTGCACAAATGTTATGGCCCCATAAGATGCTCCATACAGACACTTGCCCCATTATAGTGCTGCACAAACGTTATGGCCCCATAGATGCTCCATACAGACACTTGCCCCGTTATAGTGCTGCACAAAGGTTATGGCCCCCATACAGTGCTGCACAAACATTATGGCCCCCATATAGTGCTGCACAAACATTATGGCCCCCATATAGTACTGCACAAACATTATGGCCCCCATGTAGTGCTGCACAAACGTTATGGCCCTCATATAGTGCTTCACAAATGTTATGGCCCCATAAGATGCCCCATACAGATATTTGCCCCATTTGCTGTTACTGAAAAAAAAAATCACATACTCACCTCTCCGTCGCTCAGGCCCCCGCACTTTCAATATTCACCTGACTTCGTTCCAGCCGCCGCTCCATCTTCTGCCTCCTCTGCACTGACGTTTAGGCAGAGGGCGCGCACTAACTACGTCATCACGCCTTCTGACCTCAGCGTCACAGCAGAAGACGGACCGGCGGTTGGAACGAGGAGCAGGTGAATATCGCGCAGAGCTCTCCTCCCCGTATACTCACCTGCTCCTGGTGCGGTACAGTCCCTGCTTCTCCGGCGCTGATGCTTCCTCCTGTACTGAGCGGTCACCGTTACCGCTCATTACAGTAATGAATATGTGGCTCCACCCCTATGGGAGGTGGAGCCGCATATTCATTACTGTAATGAGCGGTACCATGTGACAGCTCAGTACAGGAAGAAGCCGGGGCGCCGGGCAGCCAGGGACCTGCAGGGACCGTGCCAGGAGTAGGTGAGTATAATTAGACAGCCCCCGCTCCCTGGCCCTCCCAAACCCTCCTTGGACCGCCGCATCATCAGGGCCCCGGATGCCCCCCCCTTGGATACGCCACTGCTTTCTTACATTTGTAAATTTAATAAAATATTACTGATTTTAATTAACCTAGATGCTCCTGTGTTCTCCTTCTTTGGCATTTGATATGGAGTTGGTTTTCTTTTCTGGTATTGGGTGTTTTTGCACTATCTAGTGCTTAATTCCCCTTTCTTCTTGTTTTGAACATGTTGCCTGGTTCTGTTATCATGATATACAAGAAACCAGTAAAAATATCGTAAGATCTTTAATCAATATAGAAAAACAAATACAAAAAAGACCTAAAAAAATGACTTTTATTGATATATTAAAAAGTTGCAACAAACCAAACAAAAAAAAACAAAATTTAGCAGAGATAAATGGAGGGTCCACTCTAATGCTGATATAGCATAAGGAACTCCACAAGCACTATTATATAATATATATGCTTGTAAAAAGTCAAAAAAGATGGCCAGCCTTTTTATATTGCACTACCAAACACACAATTATAAAGTGCTGTTAGTGCTAATATTGTTGATCTGTATGTGCTCTTAACAATATCAGCACCAACAGCACTTTATAATTGTGTGTTTGGTGGTGGATTTTGACAGGGACACCTTTGGAGGGTCTCTTAGGGTCAGTCTACGTTGAGCAGGGGCGCCATATCGTTCCCAGGGGTGCCAACCTCTGCGGCAGGAAAGGGATACTGAGAGGGGAAAGCACTGTATATCCTCCCTAGCCCATTTTCCTTATATCGTGCAATATAAAAAGGCTGACCATCTTTTTGATTTTTTACTTTTTACAAGCATATATCATATAATAGTGCTTGTTGAGTTCCTTATGCTATATCGGCATTAGAGTGGACCCTCCATTTATCTCTGCCAAATTTTGTTTTTTTTGGTTTGTTTTTTTGCAACTTTCTAATATATTAACCCCTTTACTCCCAAGGGTGGTTTGCACGTTAATGACCTGGCCAATTTTTACAATTCTGACCACTGTCCCTTTATGAGGTTATAACTTTGGAACGCTTCAACGGATCCTGATGATTCTAACAATATTTTCTCGTGACTTATTTTACTTCATGATAGTGGTAAAATTTCTTTTTCTATTACCTGCATTTACTTGTGAAAAAAATGGAAATTTGGTGAAAATTTTGAAAATTTCGCAATTTTCCAACTTTGATTTTTTATGCCCTTAAATCACAGAGATATGTCACACAAAATACTTAATAAATAACATTTCCCACATGTCTACTTTACATCAGCACAATTTTGGAACCAAAATTTTTTTTTGTTAGGGAGTTATAAGGGTTAAAAGTTGACCAGCAATTTCTTTTTTACAACACCATTTTTTTTAGGGACCACATAACATTTGAAGTCACTTTGAGGGGTCTATATGATAGAAAATACCCAAGTGTGATACCATTCTAAAAACTGCACATTTCAAGGTACTCAAAACCACATTCAAGAAGTTTATTAACCCTTCAGGTGTTTCACAGGAATTTTTGGAATGTTTAATAAAAATTAACATTTCACTTTTTTTCACAAAAAATGTAATTCAGCTCCAATTTGTTTTATTGTACCAAGGGTAACAGAAGAAACTGGACCCCAAAAGTTGTTGTGCAATTTGTCCTGAGTACGCTGATACACCATATGTGGGGGTAAACCACTGTTTGGGCGCATGGCAGAGCTCAGAAGGGAAGGGAAGGAGCGCCATTTGACTTTTCAATGCAAAATTGATTGGACTTGAGATGGGACGCCATGTCGCGTTTGGAGAGTCCCTGATGTGCCTAAGCATTGAAACCCCCCACAAGTGACACCATTTTGGAAAGAAGACCCCTAAGGAACTTATCTAGATGTGTTGTGAAAACTTTGAACCTCCAAGTGTTTCACTACAGTTTATAACGCAGAGCTGTGAAAATAAAAATTATTTTTTTTTATCCACAAAAATTATTTTTTAGCCCCCAGTTTTGTATTTTCCCAAGGGTAACAGGAGAAATTGGACCCCAAAAGTTGTTGTCTAATTTTTCCTGAGTACGCTGATACCCCATATGTGGGGGGAACCACTGTTTGGGCACATGGCAGAGCTCGGAAGGGAAGGAGCACCATTTTTGAATGCAGACTTAGATGGATTGGACTGCAGGCGTCACGTTGCATTTGCAGAGCCCCTAATGTACCTAAACAGTAGAAACCGCCCACAAGTGACCCCATATTGGATACGAGACCCCCAAAGAACTTATCTAGATTTGTTGTGAGAACTTTGCACCCCCTAGTGTTTCACTACTGTTTATAACGCAGAGCCAAGAAAATAACAATTCTTTTTTTTTCCTACAAAAATTATTTTTTAGCCCCCAGTTTTGTATTTTCCCAAGGGTAACAGGAGAAATTGGACTGCAAAAGTTGTTGTCCAATTTGTCCTGAGTATGCTGATACCCCTACTTGGGCGCACGGGAGAGCTCGGAAGGGAAGAAGCACTATTTTACTTTTTCAACGCAGAATTGGCTGGAATTGAGATCTGACGCCATATCGCTTTTGGAGAGCCCCTGATGTGCCTAAACAGTGGAAACCCCCCAATTCTAACTGAAACCCTAACCCAAACACACCCCTAACCCTAATCCCAACCATAACCCTAACCACACCCCTAACCTTAATCCCAACCCAAATCCCAAACGTAAATGTAATCCAAACCCTAACTTTAGCCCCAACTCTAACCCTAACTTTAGCCCCAACCCTAACCCTAACTCCAACCCTAACTTTAGCCCCAACACTAAGCCTAGCCCTAACTTTAGCCCAAACCCTAACCCTAACCCTAATGGGAAAATGGAAATAAATATATTTTTTAAAATTTTATTATTTTTCCCTAACTAAGGGGGTGATGAAGGGGAGTTTGATTTACTTTTATAGCATTTTTGGGGCAAATTTTTATGATTGGCAGCCATCACACACTTTTTTATTGCAAAAAATAGTTTTTGCGTCTCCACATTTTGAGAGCTATCATTTTTCCATATTTTGGTTCACAGTTATGTGAGGTCTTGTTATTTGCGGGACGAGTTGACGTTTTTATTGGTACCATTTTCGGGCACGTGACATTTTTTGATCGCTTTTTATTCCGATTTTTGTGAGGTAGAATGAACAAAAATCAGCTATTCATGAATTTCTTTTGGGGGGAACGCTTATACCATTCCATGTTTGGTAAAATTGATTGGTTCAGTACGATTACAGCCATACCTCACTTATATTTTTTTTATGTTTTGGCGCTTTTATACGATAAAAACTATTTTATATATAAAACTAGATGGCAGCCCAATTCTAAAGAATCGGGAGTCTAGAATCCATATATACTTTATTTATTCAAATGTAAGAATAATACAATTAATAAATAATAGTAAGAAAGAACAAAAAATGGCTGCACTCACCAGCTCTTGACAATTCTTGACAGTACGGCACATTTCTGATTGGTCGCTCGCGGCAGGTGGCAACCAATCAGAAAAGTGCCGCGCACCACGAAGGCATATATCTTTGTCCACCCTGAGCGGGTGTAGGACGCTGGTGACGTCACTTATCTCCGGACATTAGCTCCGGACATTAGCTCCGGACATTATCTCCGGACATTAGCTCCGGACATTAGCTCCGGACAAAGCCACGGAAGTTGGCACAAATTGCAGGAAGTAGTATTCTAGGCAATTATATATTAGATGGGCATTTCCTGAAGGAAATACATGGTGCTTGAACAGCGCTACCAGCTTTACAGCAGCACTTTTCACACACGGGACTGGGGGGCGCGCTTACTTTTGCACCCGGAGGCGCACTTACTTTTGCACCCGGAGGCGCACTTACTTTTGCACCCGGGGGCGCACTTACTTTTGCACCCGGGGGCGCACTTACTTTTGCACCCGGGGGCGCACTTACTTTTGCACCCGGGGGCGCACTTACTTTTGCACCCGGGGGCGCACTTTTGCACCCGGGGGCGCACTTACTTTTGCACCCGGGGGCGCACTTACTTTTGGGGCCGCACTTACTTTTGGTGGGCGGAGCTCCTCGGCCTCCGATTTGGTTGGTGGGGCCCCTCGTCCTCCGATTTGGTGGGTGGGGACCCTCGGCCTCCGATTTGGTGGGCGGGGACCGGCCTCCGATTTGGTGGGCGGGGATCCTCGGCCTCCGATTTGGTGGGCAGGGACCCTCGGCCTCCGATTTGGTGGGCGGGGCCCCTCGGCCTCCGATTTGGTGGGTGGGGACCCTCGGCCTCCGATTTGGTGGGCGGGGCCCCTCGGCCTCCGATTTGGTGGGCGGGGCCCCTCGGCCTCCGATTTGGTGGGCGGGGCCCCTCGGCCTCCGATTTGGTTGGCGGGGCCCCTCGGCCTCCGATTTGGTGGGCGGGGCCCCTCGGCCTCCGATTTGGTTGGTGGGGCCCCTCGGCCTCCGATTTGGTGGGCGGGGACCCTCGGCCTCCGATTTGGTGGGCGGGGACCCTCGGCCTCCGATTTGGTGGGTGGGGACCCTCAGCCTCCGATTTGGTGGGCGGGGCCCCTCGGCCTCCGATGTGGTGGGCGGGGCCCTCGGCCTCCGCTTTGGTGGGCAGAGCCGGGCCCCTCGGCCTCCGCTTTGGTGGGCGGGGCCGCTCGGCCTTCGATTTGGTGGGCGGGGCTCCTCGGCCTCCGATTTGGTTGGCGGGGCCCCTCGGCCTCCGATTTGGTGGGCGGGGACTCTCGGCCTCCGATTTGGTGGGCGGGGACCCTCGGCCTCCGATTTGGTGGGCGGGGACCCTCGGCCTCCGATTTGGTGGGCAGGGACCCTCGGCCTCCGATTTGGTGGTCGGGGACCCTCGGCCTCCGCTTTGGTGGGCGGGGCCCCTCGGCCTCCGATTTGGTGGGCGGGGTCCCTCTGCCTCCGATTTGGTGTGCGGGGACCCTCGGCCTCCGCTTTGGTGGGCGGGGCCCCTCGGCCTCCGATTTGGTGGGCGGGGCCCCTCGGCCTCCGATTTGGTTGGTGTGGACCCTCGGCCTCCGATTTGGTGGGCGGGGACCCTCGGCCTCCGATTTGGTAGGCGGGGCCCCTCGGCCTCCAATTTGGTGGGCGGGGACCCTCGGCCTCCAATTTGGTGGGTGGGGACCCTCGGCCTCCGATTTGGTGGGCGGGGACCCTCGGCCTCCGATTTGGTGGGCGGGGCCCCTCGGCCTCCGATGTGGTGGTCGGGGCCCCTCGGCCTCCACTTTGGTGGGCGCGGCCGGGCCCCTCGGCCTCCGCTTTGGTGGGCGGGGCCCCTCGGCCTCCAATTTGGTGGGCGGGGACCCTCGGCCTCCGATTTGGTGGGTGGGGACCCTCGGCCTCCGATTTGGTGGGCGGGGACCCTCGGCCTCCGATTTGGTGGGCGGGGCCCCTCGGCCTCCGATGTGGTGGTCGGGGCCCCTCGGCCTCCGCTTTGGTGGGCGCGGCCGGGCCCCTCGGCCTCCGCTTTGGTTGGCGGGGCCCCTCGGCCTCCGATTTGGTTGGCGGGGCCCCTTATCCTCCGATTTGGTGGGCGGGGACTCTCGGCCTCCGATTTGGTGGGCGGGGACCCTCGGCCTCCGATTTGGTGGGCGGGGCCCCTCGGCCTCCGATTTGGTGGGCGGGGCCCCTCGGCCTCTGATTTGGATGGTGTGGACCCTCGGCCTCTGATTTGGATGGTGTGGACCCTCGGCCTTCGATTTGGTGGGCGGGGACCCTCGGCCTCCGATTTGGTGGGCGGGGACCCTCGGCCTCCGATTTGGTGGGTGGGGCCCGTCGGCCTCCGATTTGGTGGGCGGGGACCCTCGGCCTCTGATTTGGATGGTGTGGACCCTCGGCCTCCGATTTGGTGGGCGGGGACCCTCGGCCTCCGATTTGGTGGGCGGGGACCCTCGGCCTCCGATGTGGTGGGCGGGGCCACTCGGCCTCCGATGTGGAGGGCGGGGACCCCCGGCCTCCGATTTGGTGGGCGGGGACCCTCGGCCTCCGATTTGGTGGGCGGGGGCCCTCGGCCTCCGATTTGGTGGGCGGGGCCCCTTGGCCTCCGATTTGGTGGGCGGGGACCCTCGGCCTCCGATTTGGTGGGCGGGGACCCTCGGCCTCCGATTTGGTGGGCGGGGACCCTCGGCCTCCGATTTGGTGGGCGGGGACCCTCGGCCTCCGATTTGGTGGGCGGGGACCCTCGGCCTCCGATGTGGTGGTCGGGGCCCCTCGGCCTCCGCTTTGGTGGGCGGGGCCGGGCCCCTCGGCCTCCGCTTTGGTGGGCGGGGCCGGGCCCCTCGGCCTCCGCTTTGGTGGGCGGGGCCGCTCGGCCTTCGATTTGGTGGACGGGGCTCCTCGGCCTCCGATTTGGTTGGCGGGGCCCCTCGGCCTCCGATTTGGTGTGTGCTCTGCCTGGGGCCACTGTGCTCTGCCTGGGGCCCCATATGCTGCCTGGGGCCCCTGTGCTCTGCCTGGGGCCCCATATGCTGCCTGGGGCCCCTGTGCTCTGCCTGGGGCCCCTGTGCTCTGCCTGGGGCCACTGTGCTCTGCCTGGGTGTAGGACACTGGTGACGTCACTTATCTCCGGACATTAGCTCCGGACATTAGCTCCGGACAAAGCCACGGAAGTTGGCACAAATTGCAGGAAGTAGTATTCTAGGCAATTATATATTAGATATGTCTAAAAATGAACCATACGGCGCTGCTTATTTGCTCCAGGTGAATAAGCAGCAAATATATGGACGAGATCACTCCCAATCGTCCCAGAAGTGGTTAGTCAAAGAAAGCTATATGTAATATTTGCGCTACGGACACCTATATGAAGCCATAAATAGTTAAAATGCTAGGACATGTCATAAGCAAGGTTCTTCGTTAAAGACTAGGATTAACAAGATGTGTTTACCTTAATATCAAGGAAAAGGAAAACTGTATCCAGTGCTGGCATGCGGAAAGGTCCTTCACTCATGCACTTAAAGGTTGGTATCTGAAGCCTTCTCTGAATCTCTGTTCCAAAAATATCCAATATGTTGCAGAGCAAATGGTGGTATAGGAGACGCTGTCCCGGCCGGTGACTAGTGTACTCCCCCAGAGCTTGGTGACTGCCGTGAACAGGCAGTGGCGGCCGCGTGTATAGCTAAAGCCGACAAGGTGCAGGACCTTGTGTGACGACCTTGATATTAAGGTAAACACATCTTGTTAATCCTAGTCTTTAACGAAGAACCTTGCTTATGACATGTCCTAGCATTTTAACTATTTATGGCTTCATATAGGTGTCCGTAGCGCAAATATTACATATAGCTTTCTTTATATATAAAATAATTATTTTTGCATCGCTTTATTCTGAGGACTATAACTTTTTCATTTTTTTGTTGAGGACACTGTATGGCTGCTCGTTTTTTGCGGGACAAGATGACGTTTTCAGCGGTATCATGATTATTTATATCCGTCTTTTTGATTGCGTGTTATTCCACTTTTTGCTTGGCGGTATGATAATAAAGCGTCGTTTTTAGCCTAGTTTTTTTTTTTACGGTGATCACTGAAGGGGTTAACTAGGGGGAATGTTTCATAGGTCAGGTCATTAAGGATGCGGCAATACTAAATATGTGTACTTTTATTGTTTTTTTTAATTTAAAGAAATGTATTTATTGGAACAAAATATATATATATATATATATATATATATATATATATATATATATATATATATATATATATATATATATATATATATATATATATATAATAGAAAAAATGGAACAGCACACTCCACTACTTATCTTCGGGTGCAGAGCCCAGACAACCCGTCCTCGGTTGTTTCCAATTCATATATTTCACAAAAACAGGCAGCACTCCATGGTCTTTAGGTAAATATGCAGGTGTTTATTGTGCCCACATCTTCATGCAACGTTTCGGCTCTAACTGAGCCTTTCTCAAGCCTTTCTCGGCTTGAGAAAGGCTCAGTTAGAGCCGAAACGTTGCATGAAGATGTGGGCACAATAAACACCTGCATATTTACCTAAAGACCATGGAGTGCTGCCTGTTTTTGCGAAATATATATATATATATATATATATTTTTTTTTTTTTCTTTATTTAGAACAGCAGGGAGGCTTCCCAACGCCTGCTCTGAGTAGGCGCTTGGAAGCCACTTCCCTGCAGGACCCGGAAGGCCCCCTGCGACCATTTTGGATCCGGGCCTGCAGGGAGGAGGAGGTAAGAGACCCCTGGAGCAACGCGATCACATCGCGTTGCTCCGAGGGTCTCAGGGAAGCATGCAGGGAGCCCTCTCCATGCGCGATGCTTCCCTATGCCGCCGGAGCGCTGCAATCATGTTTGATCGCAGTGTGCCGGGGATTAATGTGCCAGGAGCGGTCCGTGACGGCTCCTGACACATAGTGCCGGATGTCAGCTGCGATAATCAGCTGACACCCGGCCCTGATCGGCCGCGCTCCACTCGTGAGCGCGGCTGATCGTTGATGACGTACTATCTCGTCGGTGGTCATACGGGCCCATACCACCTCGATGGGATAGAACAGAGGTCCCCAACCGCCGGTCCGCGGACCAGGACCGGGCCGTTGGGGTTTTTCAGCCGGTCCGCGGCGCAGCTGACAGCTAGCTTCATTTCTCTAATCAGCGGTGCCGGTGACCGCTGACAGAGGAAGAGGCTGCGGCACCGAAGACCAGCTGTCTGGGGGAAGGAGCGGGACGCCGGGAGCAGGTAAGTATTACATATTCACCTGTCCTCGTTCCACACGCCGGGCGTCGCGCCATCTTCCCGGCGTCTCTCCGCACTTACTGTGCAGGTCAGAGGGCGCGATGACGCATATAGTGTGCGCGGCGCCCTCTGCCTGATCAGTCAGTGCGGAGAGACGCCGGGACGGGACGCTGGGGAGCTGCAAGCAAGACAGGTGAGTATGTGTTGTTTTTTTTTTTATTGCAGCAGCAGTGTTATATATGGCACAGATTTATGTGGAGTATCTATGGGGCAACGGTGCAGAGCACTATATATAAGGCACAGCTTTATGTGGAGCATCTATGGGGCAACGGTGCAGAGCACTATATATAAGGCACAGCTTTATGTGGAGCATCTATGGGGCAACGGTGCAGAGCACTATATATAAGGCACAGCTTTATGTGGAGCATCTATGGGGCAACGGTGCAGAGCACTATATATAAGGCACAGCTTTATAGGTTTGAATCACATTGAATCAGTTTGAATCACATTCTCATTATAAATGTCATAATTATATGATAAGTATGCACTAAGCTCCATCCCTCCATAACCCCACCCCCATATGACCAAAGCCCCGCCTCTGCCCCACCCCCACCGGGCCATGGAAAACTGGTCTTGCTTAAAGCCGGTCCCTGGTGCAAAAAAGGTTGTGGACCTCTGGGATAGAACATCCGATGTCAGAAAAGGGTTAATATAAGTCATTTTTTTAGGTCTTTTTTGTTTTTGTTTTTCTAGGCTGATATACAAGAACAGGTAGGACCCAGTTCAGTCTGGACAGACAGGAACAGGTCATGAAGAACTGGGTCACTCGCAGTTAAGACTGGAATTCAGAAATGGGTAGGAACCAGTTCAAACTGGACAGACAGTAACAGCTTCAGGAAGAACTGGGTCAGTGGCAGGTATGACTGGAATACAGGAACAGATAGAACCCAGTTCTGAATGGACAGACAGGAACAGCTTCAGGAAGACCCGGGTCACTTGCAGGTACACCTAAAATACAGGAACGGGCAGGATCCAGTTCAGACGTGACGGACAGGAACTGTTTCAGGAAGAACTGGGTCATTGGCAGGTATGACTGGAATACAGGAACAGGTAGGACCCAGTTCAGACTGGGAAGACAGGAAGAGCTTCAGGAAGAACTGGGTCACTGGCAGATATGACTGGAATACAGGAATGGGTAGGACCCAGTTCAGAATGGACAGACAAGGAACCGCAGATGCGGGCAGGAGTGGAAACCACAGATGCGAACGAGCAGGAGAGACAGGACTCGGTTCACATGCAATAGACAGGGTTAGGAACAGGTTACAGGAACAAATACACACAGCATAGACAGGACCAAGATCACACAAGACCAATACAAAGAGAGGTACACACAGGACAGACAGGGCCAAGATCACACAGGGTATTTACAATGAAGTAGCAAGTGTTTACGCTAATCACTAATGTTGCACAGTGACAACAGATTAGAGATAGGTACAGATTCAGACTCAGCTGGCTGGGAAAGGTACAGGTTCTAACAGCAGGTTTAAAGGGGTTGTGCCATCATAAAGAATACATTTAACTAATCAGAAAAGGTGGAAATAAATGGTTTTGTAACTTACAGTTATTAAAATTTATGTACCATTCAAAAAAAAGTACAAGCTTTCTTCTGCTGAAGTATGCCCCCTGGCGTTATTCCATTCCGTCCTCCCAGTGGCCAATCAGCTGGCCGAGCATTCGCAGTTCCTGTCATCATAAGCGTTCACCCCAACTCCCAACCCCCAGTGTGCACAACATATGCTCCCTGCGCTCAACTTACATAGGTCTGACAGCGAACGCAGGGAGCATACTGCTGAGAAGCACGGAGTGAGATCATTTTGCTTCACAGACCAATGTGAGTGCGGGAAGCGTCTGTCTGCAATCGCGCTCACACAGGTCTGTGAAGTAGAGGTCAGACCTGTGAGAGCAGCGGGAAGAAACACTGACCCGCTTCCTTCCGTGCATGTCAGCAATATGCTCCCTGCGCTCGCTGTCAGACCTATGTACGTTGAGTGCAGGGAGCATACGCTGTGCACATTTGGGGTGGGGAGTTGGGGGCGAACTCTTATGATGACAGGAACTGCGCATGCTCGGCCAGCTGATTAACCACTGAGACGACAGAATGGAATAGCGCCAAGGGGCATACTTCAGCAGAAGAAAGCTTGTCATTTTTTGAATGGAGGATAATTTTTAATAACTGTAAATTGCAAAACCATTTATTTCCACCTTTTCTGCTTTGTTAAATGTATTCTTTGTGGTCACACAACCTGTATGCCAGACACAGCAGATTAAGGAAAGGGACCTGCAACAACAGGTAAAGCGTAGGGACTAATTGAGACAACAGGTTTGGAGAGAGGAACTGAATCAGACACAGCTGGTGTGGAAGCAGGTTCAGATACTGACACAAAAGATACAGGGAAAGATACAGACTAGTTACAAACAAGATAAGAGTCAGGTCCTAATTCAGACACAAGTACAGATTCATGGTTCCAACCAGGGCAGAAAGAGCCAGGGACACAGGTACAGAGAAGACCAGATACAGGGTCAGGTTCATGGTACAGGCTTGGGCATACAGACCCAGGGAAGCAGGTTCAGGTAAGGAATGAACCTTACAACGGTCTTAGCATCTTACAAACAAGCTAGACACTAAAGTCCATGGGTGGGTTCGATCACGTGTGCAGACTCTTCTCTTGGTCCTGAGTGGAACATACTGCCCTTTGTCCCCTTCGCTATGTGATCTCTTAAACAACAAACCCTTTCCTTGCTTACACACTAACCAAAGCATAGACTCTATGAACACTGATGTATAACATCGCTATGGAAAATTTCCAGTAACATCTTTGCTTCCATCCTTCCGGATAGGAATACAAGATCCCCCTTGTAACCACACACTGATCGGTGCGCACATTCTATTAAACGCCGCCCATGAAGTGATATCTTTACCTCTCGTCCAATATAATTAGAAATCCCTTCCACACATAGCAGTGTGTGCGCTCCATCGCTGGGGTCTCGCCGCGTCGCTATGGGGACGCGTCCTGTGACGTCGCTGACTCCGCCCCTCATCTTGACGCGTCAGACGAGGAAGTGGAACAGTGGTGTGGGACGCCGATCTGAGCGTGTGCTGTGGGGCTACGCGGCGACGCGAGCGCCATTATAACACCGCTACCACCAATTAAAGACAGGGCTATAAAAAGCCCCTACACTGACCACCATTTACATACTCCCCCGGAAGAAGCAAGACGCGAAACGCGCATTGGGGCTGTCAGGACTACACGTGCAGGTTACGTATAGCTTTCATTATTCATGCCGGTACTATGAGCTTGATATTGGGCATGGTGTTATCACTAGCCCCCTATGCATATCACTACTATGATCTTAGATAGACTATTGGCAGAAATACTAGTGAACTCACTAAGCACTTGGCACTTTATTCTATATATATAGTTCCCTCTTGGTACTGATCCAGGCATACTGTGGTAAGGGGTGGAACCCCTACTAAGAATTAACATATAGTAAAAAAACTTGGACTTACTTTTTAATAGGTATTCTATATATTCATCTTTTGATTACTCTGAGTGTTTTTTGACCATCTATATGTGGCTGCTGTATGGGGCCTTGCACCTGTGGTCTCAGATTGTATGTTGTTCCCCAGAGGATGGTATCATATTACTATTTTTATATGAATATTTATTTATAGTTTTTGTCTCAATTGACCTTTAATAAAATTTATCAGTTTTTAATACTGTGACGTTGCTTCCGTTGGTGTTTCTCTCTCTTTGGTTATTTGTATAATTTAGGGAAGCGTCACTTTAAGAGGCCGTACTTATTGGTTGGACTAAAGTCCATGATGTTGACTAGGCACTTCCCAATGTGGGAAGTCGCCTTAAGTACCAGATGCCTCCCAGGTATTGGCTGGGGTCATCTTAGGAGCACATGCACTGTCTCTTTAAGGCTAGGTTCACATTTGCGTTCAGGAGGGCTGCGGATGGCAGCGTACTTCCTCCCTTCTTCCTCCCTGAAGCCCCGCCTACGCTCCGCCTACTTCTGTATGCATCCTGCATTGCCCTGCATACCTATCTTTAACATTGGGTATGCAGGGACATGCAAAATGTTGCATTTCCGTGTGGTCGCCACACACGTCAAATTGCCACATGCGGACGCATCCACATACAATGCATGTCCCCGCATACCCAATGTTAAAGATAGGGAAAACGCAGGACGCATGCAGAAGTAGGCATAGCGTAGGCGGAGCTTCAGGGAGGAAGAAGGGAGGAAGTACGCAGCCATCCGCCACCCTCCTGAATGTAAATGTGAATCCGGCCTAAGAACTAGGAAATTACCGTGCATGCGCCCTAATCATGCTGTCAGGAAACATGTACAACAAGCAGAGGACAATGACCTTACAGCATGGCCAGTAGGGATGAGTACGCTGGCGTTCCTGCCAGGAGGAGGAGGAGGCACGCAGGGATACTGGCATTACAACTATCATCAGCCTGAAATATCTTATTATGTGTTACCAAAGTAATTGTTGCACTTAATCTCACAACACATGTTGCCCCTATACAGTACATGACCACTTCAGACTTGAGTTGTCTCAGTATTCACGTAGGCACACTAACTGGAGCTCTAGCTGCTGGGCGGTACTCCTTCTACTCCTTCTAACTATTAAATATCCACTGGTCCTACACCCACCCTTTTGCAAATCATACAAAACACAGTGTAAGTGTAATCAGGGCCGATTTTAGGCAAAGTGGGGCCCTAGGCAAAGTTTAAAATGGGGCCCCAAATGCTAACATATTGCACATCACACAAAAGCATTTCGGTTGTATTTACATGCGCTGATCTCAGGCCGCTAAACGAGTGTGATCGACAATACTGAAGTCGTTGGACGCTTGTTTCCTGGCCTCTTTCCACCGTCTGAGAAAGAATGAAGGGGACAGAACGATCACTAACAGATCACCATACAGTATCATGTTATCAGCAGCACATCTACAGTTTACACCGGCGATGTGCTGCTGAGAACAATGATTTTTATTCCGGCATAAACAATCCAATCACCCAATGAATATGCAGCATTTTGCTTGTTTAGTATAATACACCCCATAGTCCTCCATATATTATAATGTGCACCACAGTCCTCCATATTATAAAATGCACACCCCATAGTCCTCCATATAATATAAAGTGCCCCATAGTCCTCCATATAGTATAATACACTCCTCATAGTCCTCCATATATTAAAATATACTCCTCAGTCCTCCATATAGCATAATACACTCCTCACAGTCCTCCATATAGTATAATGCACCGCCATAGTCATCCATGTAGTACAATTCACTTCCCATAGTATAATGCACCCCATAGTTCTTCATATATTATAATGTATTCCCCATAGTCCTCGATACAGTATAATTCAGCCCACATAGAGTATAATGCAGCCACCCCAGAGTATAATGCAGCCACCCCAGAGTATAATGCAGCCACCCCAGAGTACTGTATAATGTAACCTCCCCATAGAATATAATGCAGCCCCCATATAGTATAATGTAGCCCCCTCATAGAGTATGATGCAGTCACCCATCAAGGAATATAAATATAATACAGCCCCCCCATAGAATATAATGTAGCCCCGAACAAGATATAATACAGCCCACCTCCCCATAGAATATAATGTAGCCCCATCAAAGGGTATGATGCAATCATCCCTCATAAAATCTAATAAAGCCCCCACAGAATATAATGCAGCCCCCCATAGTATAAAACACAGCCTCCTCCATAGAATATAATGTATAATGTACCCCCCAAATATATAACACAGCCACATAGTATATAACACATAGAATATAATATACCCCCATAGTATATAACACAGCCCACATAGTAGTATATAGCACAGCCCATATAGTAGTATATAGCACAGCCACTTAGTATATAGCACAGCCCACACAGTAGTATATAGCACAGCCCACACAGTAGTTTATAGAACAGCCCACACAGTAGTATACAGCACTGCCCACAGTAGTATACAGCACTGCCCACAGTAGTATACAGCACTGCCCACAGTAGTTTACAGCACTGCCCACAGGAGTATACAGCACTGCCCACAGTAGTATACAGCACTGCCCACAGTAGTATACAGCACTGCCCACAGTAGTATATGGCACACCCCACAGGAGTATACAGGACTGCCCTTACAGTAGTACACAGCACTGCCCATACAGTAGTACACAGCACAGCCCACAGGAGTATACAGCACAGCCCATTCATGACGTTTCGGTCAGTAACTTAGACCTTCCTCAGACGGATTGCTATGAAGGGAAAAGTATCTGCTGTGTATAGCGCGTGGTAAAGGATAAGCTCCTGTGAGTAATGGCGCCAAACTTAAAAAAAAAAAAAAAAATGGTGCCATTTTCCGATACCTGTAGCGTCTCCATTTTTCATGATCTGAGGTCGGGTGAGGGCTTATTTTTTGCATGCTGAGCTGGCGTTTTTAATTTTGGTGCAGATACATTCTTTTTATCGCCCGTTATTGCATTTTAATGCAATGTCGCGGCGACCAAAAAAAACCGTAATTCTGGCATTTCAAATTTTTTTCTCGCTACACCGTTTAGCAATCAGGTTAATCCTTTTTTTTATTGATAGATTGGGCGATTATGAATGCGGCGATACCAAATATGTGTAGCATTGATTTTTTTATTGATTTATTTTGAATGGGGCAAAGGGGGGTTATTTAAACTTTTATATATTTTTTTATTTTGTTCACATTTTTTTAACTTTTTTTTTTTATTTTTGCCATGCTGCAATAGCCTCCAAGGGAGGCTAGAAGCTGGCATAGCCTGAATGGCTCTGCTACATAGCAGTGATCATCAGATCACTGCTATGCAGCAGAAATGCAGGCTTGCTATGAGCGCCGACCACAGGGTGGCGCTCACAGTAGGCCGGCATAAGTAACCATAGAGATCTCAAGGACCTCTATGGTTACCATTCTGGTGCATCGCAGACCGCCGATCATGTGACGCCCGGCCGGAAGCGCCGGTTAAATGCCGCTGTCAGCATTTGACAGCGACATTTAACTAGTTAATAGCAGCGGGTGAATCGCGATTTTACCCGCCGCTATTGCGGGCCCATGTCAGCTGTTCAAAACAGCTGACATGTCCCGTCTTTGATGCGGGCTCACCACTGGAGCCCTGCATTAAAGAGGGGGATCTGAGCTCGGACGTACTATCCCGTCCGAGGTCAGTAAGAGGTTAATTTCAAATAAAGGACTTTATTTTGGCTGTGTATTTACAATACAACTATATGATTAGTAATTGAGAGGCATCTTAAAGACACCTCTCGATTGCTAAGCCATGGGCTTGATGTCACCTGACAATATAGAGGTGACATCAACCTCACAAATTTGAACCCCACTTGCCATCACCACAGGGCAAGTGGGAAGAGTCGGGCAAAGTGCCAGAATTGGCACATCTGATATATACGCCTTTTCTGGGTGGCTGCTCTTTTTATTCTAGGGAGGGCCAATATCCATTCGCCCTTACCAAACTGAGAATACCAGCCCTAGCTGACTGCTTTAGCTTGGCTGGTTGTCAAAAATTGGGGGGCGGAGACCACACACTTTTTAAAAATTATTTATTTAAATCATTTAAAAAAAAACAGCGTGGGGACCCCTCTATTTTTGGTAATCAACCTTGCTAAAGCTGACAGCTGAGGGTTGCAGCTTGGAGTAGTCAGTTTTGCCTCGCTGGTTATCAAAAATAGAGGGGAACCCAAGACATTTTTTAAAAATTATTTATGTAGAGTGCAGGAACTGGCTGATGCATACTCCCATCAGCCACCTCCTGCTCTCACTGTTATTAGCGGCCGCAGGCCTAACGGGAGTAGTAGTTCATCTGACAGCATGAGAACCGCAGCTCTCTGACCGGTGATATTAATCTTACCATCGATCAGAGTTGATGGTGTTTCTTGCACTGTCATTCAGATTACAGTGCGACAAATACCCAGTATTCGGGGGGCCAAACTCGAATAGTAAAACGGACTTCCTGGTGATGTCCATGTTAGGGGTCCGTGAACGAACAATAGGTGTTTAGTATGGACCCCCAACTTCACTGTTCGGGTTCGCCCATCTTTAATCCTGTGCTGCTGGAGAAATGGCAATCCACAAAAGGATATGAGTTGTTGGTTTATTGTCTATGCGTTTCAGAGTCACACTGGATCCTTCTCCAGGACAACTACCCCCAAAAAAAAGTTGTTTGTCCTGATGGAATCCGTGTGATTACGTCTAGACAGTAAACCAAAATCTCATATCCTTTTGTGGTTTGCCATTTCTCCAGCAGTCCAGGATACTTCCACTGCCCTGGTGAAATATCAGATACTACTAGTATGGCACTCCAAATCAGGCACTGCCTTTTCTCCTGATCCATATCGGCATTACAGGTAATTTAACCCCATGATGTTCAAGCTTTTCCTCCTTTGTAGGCATTTCTGGGCACACTTAGTGTATTCACTTACCAGATTATTAACAACCTAGGTTGTATTCTCTGGTCTGCTTTGTCCTATTTTTTGCCTCCATTCTTAGGATTTTTTGCTTTGGGGGATATTAACCCTTGCCTCGCAAACTAGTATATACACTTTAAGGCTGTACCGTTAAGTGCTTGTTACATATACAGCCCTCACTGTTACATAGCATTGTTGAGGGCTGCTTGCATTTATTTATTTTTGGAGTTTCCAGGTGCCGGTGCTATTTCCCGTTGTAGTCCGGTGGTTTTTACTCCCCCTGTTTTTTCTATTGTATTTCATTGTTTCATGTATATATAATTATTTCATGTAATAAAATTCATCTTTTTAACATAAAATTCCTTTATCACTTCTTTTTCTCGTATGGTATTCCATATCAGAATATGCATTTATTAGTGATGAGTGAGCATTGTTGCTTGGGTGATCTCCGAGTATTTTGATGTGCTCGGAAATTTCGTTTTCATTGCCTCAGCTGCATGATTTACGGCTTCTGGACAGCCTGAAAACATGTGGGAATTCCCTAACAGACAGGCATTCAGCCTGTCTAGCAGCCATAAATCATGCAGCTGAGGCGATGAAAACTAATTCTCCAAGCACATCCAAATACTCAGAGATCACCCGAGCAATGAGTATACTCGCTCATCATTAGATACTACCTATTGGAAGCAGCAGCTTTTTAGTGGTTGTGTCTTACACAAACTTTTGACCAGTACTGTAAATGTTAACTCACACAACAATTATTCACAGTTGGCGCAGTCTTGGACAGTCCAGCATGTAACAATTCAAGTGCCAACAGGCCTCTATTGGTAAGCAGCTGATGGACCCACTTTCAACCATCTTGAAGCACATCGCTACTGCTTTTTTTCGTCCAGATCAGTGAAAATATATTTAGGCAACTTTCCTACCTCAGGACATGTAAACTGCCTTGGAAAAAAGGTCAAAAATGGGTCGCAAGTTGACCCATTAATCTCAGTTTGTCCAGAAGTGGTTCATATGTTTTAGTGCTGGCCTTAAATAAAATACAGCCGGGATAAGTTTACAATGTCTGTGGATATTTCTGAATAAGAAGATCATTTCTATTCCTTACGTAGATATTTAAAGCTGCCATGAATCCATCTGTGTAATGATCGGCTGAGGTATCTGCCTGCATTTTATGCTGCTCTTTGAGAAGTGTGATGAACGGAGATGTAACTGCCGGATATAGTGGATATAATGATGATAAGGATTTATTGCTTTCATGCTGCTCATGCCTTGTAATGTGTTGGAGAAAGAAGTGCTGCCTGCCTGCTTTTTTCTACCCTGAGGATTCTGTGAAAACAGCATTTGCTGCTGATAATTCCGAGCAACAGAGAAATTGCTCAGGGGTGATATTTAGGAGCCCCATTATCATCCTTTGAAAAGCAAATTTTGGATTTTATAGTACAGATGTCCCAGTGTGGGGACCATAATGGAGTATCCAAAGTTCATTGTTTTGCCTGAGCTTGTACTGAAGAACGGCAAATATGGAGATGTTGTTTTTAAAATAAAATGATGACTTGAGGGTATATATTATCCAAAATAAAATTCAACTGCTAAGAGGCAGCATGACCTGCAGAGCGGAGGCTGGGTCACCCACATAGCAATGCCCGGGTTATTGCAAGCAGCAAAATGAAGTGATCAAATGATAAAAAATGGAATCCACAATATATACAGTTAGGGCCATATATATTTGGACAGAGACAACATTTTTCTAGTTTTGGTTATAGACATTACCACAATGAATTTTGAACAAAACAATTCAGATGCAGTTGAAGTTCAGACTTTCAGCTTTCATTTGAGGGTATCCACATTAAAATCGGATGAAGGGTTTAAGAGTTTCAGCTCCTTAACATGTGCCACCCTGTTTTTAAAAGGACCAAAAGTAATTGGACAGATTCAATAATTTTAAATAAAATGTTCATTTTTAGTACTTGGTTGAAAACCCTTGGCTGGCAATGACTGCCTGAAGTCTTGAACTCATGGACATCACCAGACGCTGTGTTTCCTCCTTTTTGATGCTCTGTCAGGCCTTCACTGCGGTGGTTTTCAGTTGCTGTTTGTTTGTGGGCCTTTCTGTCTGAAGTTTAGTCTTTAACAAGTGAAATGCATGCTCAATTTGGTTGAGATCAGGTGACTGACTTGGCCATTCAAGAATATTCCACTTCTTTGATTTAATTAACTCCTGGGTTGCTTTGGCTTCATGTTTTGGGTCATTGTCTATCTGTAGGATGAAACGACGACCAATCAGTTTGGCTGCATTTGGCTGGATCTAAGCACACAGTGTGGGTCTGAATACCTCAGAATTCATTCGGCTGCTTCTGTCCTGTGTCACATCATCAATAAACACTAGTGACCCAGTGCCACTGGCAGCCATGCATGCCCAAGCCATCACACTGCCTCCGCCGTGTTTTACAGATGATGTGGTATGCTTTGGATCATGAGCTGTACCACTCCTTCGCCATACATTTCTCTTTCCATCATTCTGGTAGAGGTTGATCATGGTTTCATCTGTCCAAAGAATGTTCTTCCAGAACTGTGCTGGCTTTTTTAGATGTTTTTTTAGCAAAGTCCAGTCTAGCCTTTTTATTCTTGATGCTTATTAGTGGCTTGCACCGTGCAGTGAACCCTCTGTATTTACTTTCATGCAGTCTTCTCTTTATGGTAGATTTGGATATTGATACGCCGACCTCCTGGAGAGTGTTGGTCACTTGGTTGGCTGTTGTGAATGGATTTCTCCTCACCATGGAGATTATTCTGCGATCATCCACCACTAGTGTTGAGCATTCCGATACCGCAAGTATCGGGTATCGGCCGATACTTGCGGGTATCGGAATTCCGATACCGAGATCCGATACTTTTGTGGAATCGGGTATCGGTATCGAAACAACATTAATGTAATAATGTGTAAAAGAGAGAATTAAAATAAAAAATATTGCTATACTCACCTCTCCGACGCAGCCTGGACCTCACCGAGGGAAGCGGCAGCATTGTTTGCTTAAAATTCGCGCGTTTACTTCCTTACGTGAAGTCCCGGCTTGTGATTGGTCGCGTGCCGCCCATGTGGCCGCGACGCGACCAATCACAGCAAGCCGTGACGTAATTTCAGGTCCTTCAGGATTTTAAAATTACGTTCTGGCTTGTGATTGGTCGCGTCGCGGTCACAAGGGCGACGCGACCAATCACAAGCCGTGACGTCACGGGAGGCTGGACACGCGCGGTTCCCTCGGTGAGGTGAGTATAGCAATATTTTTTATTTTAATTCTTTCTTTTACACATTAATATGGATCCCAGGGCCTGAAGGAGAGTTTCCTCTCCTTCAGACCCTGGGAACCATCAGGGATACCGTCCGATACTTGAGTCCCATTGACTTGTATTGGTATCGGGTATCGGTATCGGATTGGATCCGATACTTTGCCGGTATCGGCCGATACTTTCCGATACCGATACTTTCAAGTATCGGACGGTATCGCTCAACACTATCCACCACTGTTGTCTTCCGTGGACGCCCAGGTCTTTTTGCATTGATGAGTTCACCAGTGCTTTCTTTCTTTCTCAGGATGTACCAAACTGTACATTTTGCCACTCCTAATATTGTAGCAATTTTTCGGCTTGTTTTTTTCTGTTTTCGCAGCTTAAGGATGGCTTGTTTCACTTGCATGGAGAGCTCCTTTGACCGCATGTTTACTTCACAGCAAAACCTTCCAAATGCAAGCACCACATCTCAAATCAACTCCAGGCCTTTTATCTGCTTAATTGAGAATGACATAACGAAGGGATTGCCCACACCTGTTCATGAAATAGCCTTGGAGTCAATTGTCCAATTACTTTTGGTCCCTTTAAAAACAGGGTCGCACATGTTAAGGAGCTGAAACTCCTAAACCCTTCATCCAATTTTATTGTGGATACCCTCAAATGAAAGCTGAAAGTCTGAACTTCAACTGCATCTGAATTGTTTTGTTTAAAATTCATTGTGGTAATGTCTATAACCAAAATTAGAAAAATGTTGTCTCTGTCCAAATATATATGGACCTAACTGTAATGGTTCGGCCATGTTCTTAGGATGGATAAAGGATCTCTCTAGTTATTTGAACTTCCCAAAGTCATCCAGGCTATTAATGCTGGCAAAAAGGACAAGTCCAGCTGACCTCCAATATTATATCAGGACAAACATTTCAAATTCTAGAAGAAGAATGAGCTCCAAAAGAGAAAAAAGGGCCTAAAGACTGTGTGTGTAGAACTAAACTTTAGAGGGGGTGTCCAAAATTTGGACAATCCCTTCTTAAATGCATCTTGTAAAATAAAAACACTTTTCGAACCAGCGTCTTCCCAGTAATGTCAGTGCTGTGTCTTCTGGTGCACTATTATGTCACATGAATGCTGCAGCCAATCAGTGGCCAATGATGGACTGCAGCAGTCACAAGGTATAACAAACCCTTTAAAGGATTGTCCCAACTATAAACTTTGCAAAGGGTAAAATTGGTGGTAAAATAAGCAGCAAAAAATGAAATGCCACAGATTTAAAATCTGTCCACTGTGGACTTTCTCTGCAGGATGTAGATGAAATATAGAAGTATCTTCCGCAATGCGGCTACTGCAGATAATTTGCCGGATATTAGGGGTCATGGATTGCAGGGAATCCTCCTTCTCTACACATTACACTAAGCACAAAGGGGATGCAAAGAGATATGACCACGCTTTTGAATGGGTGCCATGTATTGCCCCATATGTCTTACAGCAGATGACTACTTTTTACAGCAGACTGGACAACCCGTTTAAAGTTCTGTTCACACTGGGCAGATTGATTTTATTTTTGATGCATTTTTTATCCGACAAAAAAAAATTATAGAACTATTCTATTTGATATTTTCTTCAGTTTTACATCCATTCTGTCTAAAAAAATAAATTCACTAAAAAAGCCTTTGACTGGTTGCACAAAAGCACAATGAATCCCTCTGATACTGTTATTTCAGGAGATTGGATGGTTGGACGGGGATTTGTGGTGACCTATAACAATGCACAAACCTGTCCAATTGTATCAGAGTATGAATTCATCTTATTGTATAAAAGTGCTACTTTTATGTAAATTTGCTGTATCCTAAATGATTAGACCCAGCATACAATGCTGGCATCAGGAAAAAAAGCAAGCAAAGAGGGCAAGTGAGGTCCTAGCAGACGGGAACATTAACAATTATATTTTCTGTTTCACATGAATATAGTCACATTCGGATGAGTAGATGGATACCAGTAAAAAGCCGTGTTACATCTTTGCTCATTATCCACCTACCTTATTTTTCTGGCTGCTACTTTTGTGCTCCTCCAGTTTTGGGGCCTAAAATCCAGTAACAAGAGAAAGAAAAATATATTGTTTAAGTGGGAAAACATAGAATATTCAAGAATGATTATTAATACTTTCATTTTTTTAAAAGTATACAGCAGAAGCATGACAATGAAGATGCAGGTTATATAAATGACATATGGTAGGTCGGTGCACAGGAGTTTCGATACTTGTAAACTGTATGAACATTTTGATTGGTCCACAGTCCTCAGTGGGAAAATATTTTTATAATATAATATTTTAAAAAATTCCTGAAGAAGGAATTAATTTGCGAAACGCGCGTCGGAGTGTGTGCATCATCTAGGACCTGGCGAATCTTAACGGTATGTTGCCGTATTTTATCCCTTGCATTGGAACTTTTTGCACCTTAAGAATTTGAATGCTCTATTTGGTTTTCTTGTTGCTTTTGACACTGCTGCACTTTAATTGTCACTACAGGGGAGTGATCTCTCCTCACATGGTTTTGTAATTAATCATATTTTTTGCCTGTTTTTTTCCATTACCTTAGACATATAAATGTATAATTATTGCTGTTGATGTGGTTCACTCGAGGTTGCTTTATATATTTATTATATACTTTTTTTATGCATTTTTGTATCTACTCCCTCTTTTTGGGGTCTTTTTCATGTGATCACTATTTTTTAATATTTTTTATTTTTACAATTCTATTTATATGATCAATAATTTTCTACTTTTTGGTTTGCCACTTATTACAATAAAATGTATGCATATGGTTATGTATCTATTTTCTTATATGCTATTTTATGTACAGTCCTGATATGTGCACATGTTTTCTATACAGTGCTACTGTTTGACACTTTTTGCTCAATAAAGGCAATTTTAAGCCTGCTCATTAACTTCACTATAAAAATTGTGCATCAGAAGCTGCATGTCATGGGTTTCCATGACTGATTATCTGCACGCAAGCCTTGCACGACCAAGCACAATGCCAAGTGTTGGATGGAGTGATGTACAGCATGTCGCCACTGGAGCAGTAACAAATCTCACAAATCACATTTCTCTATCTCGTAGTCTGCATTTGTCAAATTAATTCAGGCCCAGTTGGTCTGATTGTGTGCATGTAGTTTGAGAGATCTTGACTTGCTCGTACAGAGCCCCGAGAGCAACCACATTGCCCACCCTTAGCATGAACAGTAATGGAGATTATGAGCCAGGCCCTCTCGTCCTACAGAAATGCTCTTCTAGATGAATGGGAAAAATTTCCTCACAAATACCTGCAAAATCTTGTCGAAAAAAAGTGGAATCTGTTATAGTAGCAAGGAAGAGGGCAGCTCCGTATTAATGGCTATGTATAAAAGCTCCTGTAGGTGTAATGTGCAGTTGTCCTAAAATTTTTGCCCATGTAGTGTACAGTATATTAAAAGAAAATATCCATGAATGTGTATTACATTTCTATAATGAGCATTGACTCCAGTAGTAAAGCTCCTATGCTGAAAAATATCCCCTAAAGAACAGTATTACACAATCAGTGATACTCTTCAGGTCAGATAAATATGGTAATTAATCCATACTTTTGAACTCGATACAAGCAGATAAATCCACTTTTGATGCTTTTGAACTAGGTGCATGTGGAGACATACACTTAGCTTTGAACAGGATTCCATTCAAATCACCATCTTGAAAGTATACTTCAAACGTGCCTCAAGAATGCTTAAGAAGCCTATGCTCCTGATCCAAGATGCATAGCGGCACATAAAAAAGCAGTAATGTACTGTATTTATACCATTGCATCCTGACCTGTGTCTACATAAACGTCTGCAGTTCATACACGAATATTTACAGGACACATAACAGTTATAAATCTAAAAGCATCTTTATATCATCAGTAACCATAGAAACCAAGTAGAAACTGGTTTTATTTTGTATTTCAGGTAGCGCATGACCACTTATTATAAAATGACAAGTTTCATTAGCAAAACTTAATGTTCTTTCAGACATTTAATTGCTATATTAAAAGGGGTTGTCCACTACTAGGACAACGTCTTCTTCATCTAAATGTTTAGCCCCAATAAAATAAAAAAAGCCTATACTCACCTCCCGTGCTGGCGCCGTTCCAGCAGTATCAGCACTCGCGTTCCTGGGCAGGGCCGGCATCACCAGCCGGGGCCCTGAGCAGGTGGGGGGGCCCACTCACCATTAAGGACACTTGCACATTATGGGGGCCCGATGCCTGTGCCATTGCCGACGCTCGCGACTGGGCCTTCCCCCGCTTGCTCAGGGCCCCGGTACTTCCAATACTTTTCTGTCCCTGTTCCACCACTGCGCCATCTTCCGCATCTTCTGACTGACGTTTCAGGTCAGTGGGCACATTGACGTGACTAGTGTGCTCCCTCTGCCTGAACAGTCACAGTGCAGAGAGCCGGAAGACATCACTCCACCGAAGTCTGGAGCAGAGCAGCAGCCAATGAGGAGAGGTGTTTCATATTTTTCTTTTTTTAATGTTTGGAGCATTACATGAGGCCCATCATATACTGGAGCATCATATGAGACCCATGATACATGGAGCATTATAATAATAATAATCTTTATTTATATAGAGCCAACATATTCGGCAGCGCTTTACAATTCAACAATTCATATACAAGTCATAAGTAACTACATTAAAGATAATACAATAATTTGAGCAAAATAATGAAGACCCTGCTCATAAGAGCTTACAATCTACCATGAGGTGGGGGAGACACAAAGTACAGGTGCGTATTTACAATGATGGTCCTGCCATTTTGAAGGAATGGGGGATAGATAAAGGCTGCGGTAGTCACCAGTCAGTATTTGAGGTGCATTTGAGTGCAGTGGAGTTTGATGGAGAGTTATTCTCAGATAACTAATGAATGACCCAAACACACGTTAACACACACACACACACCGATTAGGGAACGTGAATGGCCGCTCTAAACAGAAGTGTTTTGAGGGAGTGTCTAAAACTGTATAAGTTGTGGTTAGTCCTAATTTCTTGAGGTAGAGCATTCCAGAGTATTGGCGCAACTCGGGAGAAGTCTTGGAGCCGGGAGTGGGAGGTACGGATTAATGCAGAGGCTAGTCAAAAGTCGCTTGCGGAGCGTAATGAGCGGGTAAGCTAAGAAACAGAAATGAGGGAGTAGATGTAGTTTGGTGCCTCACAGTGGAGAGCTTTGTGAGTTTGAACAAGCAGTTTAAATTGGATCCTATAATGAATGGGCAGCCAGTGCAATGACAGGCAAAGAGCGGACTTGTACAAGTACAGATTAGCCAGATAGATGAGCCTGGCTACTGCATTAAGGATGGACTGGAGAGGGCAAAGTTGAGTGAGGTGGGGACCAACTAATAGAGCATTACAATAGTCCAGGCGGGAGTGGATCAGGGCAACAGTAAGGGTTTTCGCTGTTTCCATGATGAGAAAGGGATTCTAGAGGTTTCCTTGAGGTGCAAGTGACAAGAGTGGACAAGAGATTGTATATGGGAGGTAAAGGAGAGATCGGAGTCAAACACAACACCCAGACAGCATGCCTGCTGCCTAGGCATTATTGTAGTGCCACCCATGGAGAGGGAGATGTCAGATTTAGTGAGGTCAGTAGACAGCAGGAGTAGATGAAGTTCAGTTTTGGAAAGGTTGAATTTGAGATATAGTGTGAACATACTGTTGGAAAATGTGGACAGACAGTCACTGGTGTTCTGTAGTACAGGTCAGGGTGAGGTCAGGGAATGATGTATACAGTTGTGTGTCATCAGCATAAAGATGGTACTGAAAGCCAAATCTGCTAATGGTCTGTCCAATTGGGGCCTTGTAGAGATAGAAGAGAAGAGGGCCAAGGACTGAGCCCTGAGGGACCCCAACAGTGAGAGGAAGAGGAGAAGTAGAGCCAGCGTATGGAGCAATATATATATATTGTATGGAGCATTATAAGGGGCTTATTATATATGGAGCAATATATGGGGCCCATCATATAGTGGAGAATTATATGGAGCCCATCATATACTGTATGGAGCGTTATATGGGGCTCATTCTGTATGGAGCATTATATGGGGCCCATTATGTATGGAGCAATATATGGGGCTCATTATACTGTTTGGAGCATTATATGGGGCTCATTATACTGTACGGATAAATATATGGGGCTCATTATTCTTTATAAAGCATTATATGGGGCCCATTATACTGTGTGATGCATTATATGGGGTCCATTATACTGTATGGAGCATTATATGGGTCCATTATTCTGTATGGAGCAATATATGGGGCTCATTATTCTGTATTGAGCAATATATGGGTGTCATTTTTCTGTATGGAGCAATATATGGGGCTCGTTATTCTGTAAGGAGCACTATGTGGTGCCCATAATACTGTATGGAATATTGTACTGTCCGGTTTCTGAGCTATTGTAGAATTTGTAGAGATATCACTCATGTAATGTAAGAAGTGAAATCTTTGACATTGTACTATACTTATATTTCTCTGCCATATCTGTGCATCATGAACTGTGGTATGTGTTAAAGGGGCCCACTGAGACTCTTTTCGCCCAGAGCCCATGAAATCCTGGAGCCGGTCTTGGTCCTGGGTCTCTCATGCAGTTGTTGTGACACTTAACCCCGGCACCCAGTCAATGCTGGCTTCACTGTCCCCACCTTTGTATGAATTGAACATTAAAAGAAAGTCCAAGCTGCAGCTGATCTCTGACTTCCTCTTCATATTCAATTCATATGAAGGTGGGGACAGTGACACCGGTGCTGATTGGGCGGCAGGCTCACGTGTCACAACAACCACACCGGCGCCTCGGAAGAGCAAGTGCAGACACCTCTGAAATGGCGCGGTCACAGGAGATGAGTATAGGCTTTTTTATTTTATCGTGGCCATGCATGGGTTATGAGAAGGAGATGTCCAAGTAGTGGACAATTTCATTAAGGGCTCACCTTGATAAGCCGCATGCTGTTTAGACAGGTTGACCAGAATTTTATACTCAGACAACAATCGTTAATATGGATTTTAGGTTCTGGGAATGCAAGCTATTGAAAATTGTCTAAGGGTTTATTTATGCTGAGAAGTGAGAGAAATAAAGTTCCAGAATCTATAGTGCTGGCAAAATGCAAATGAAGAGAGGCCACCCACATCCTGTTGCTGAATATATTAGACTGCTAAATGCATCAAAAGCAATTTTAACTTGAGTGGGATGAAGGCAGCTAGACCATGCTTTAAAAGATTTTGTGAGAAAGGACAACTAGGCTATAACCCTTACATGAACCTTGAGGTAACTATATATCACAGTCAGGGTGTGCATTTATGGAGCGAGCTGAAGAGCGGAGTCAATTCCATACCAAGCAGGTGCCAGCAGTGTTGTACAGCCGACATCTGCTTCTAAATGCAGCAACAGGATCTAGCTCCGATTATCGGGTTTAGCCATATAGATTCTGCTTTCAATCACTGACAGCTGCATTTATATAGACTGGTTGCTGGTGTATGAATTTATCAATGCCCACTGACCTCCCTGCAACGAAAACACAGCATGCCGATGGGTTGCCATAGCAGCTGGGGGCCTACTGAAGACCCCTGTCACTGCCATCTTGACCCTCAGGCCACAGGTTGGGCTTTGTAGGAAAATATTAATTTCAACATGTGCTGCTATGCTGTAGTATTGCAGTATATAGAATAAGCAATCAAACAGATTAGAGATTTCATTCCCATAAGAAAACAAAAAAATGAGGTAAGATTAAAAAAAGATGTATTAAAAAAAAAAAACATAAGGCGCCGTGTTATATTAGAATATCAAACACAATATAACTTACATTTTACTGCACTGAGACCAAAATGTCAAAATTTAATTAAGATTTCTAATTTCTCAGCAAGAACCACAATAAACACAATGCTGTACCCTGCGGCACCTTTTGGCAAAGCACGCATGGATTACAATTACAAATGAAAGATCATCCGGATAAGTGACAAAAGCTGAGAATATTAATGGGGATATCCATAACGAACATTACAGCTCATTAAACCTTTTTATAGTCTTAATACTTTTCTTGACTGCACAGTGACGAAATGCAATATTACTAACAACGACTGGGCTTAGAAAATTTATTAAATTTTAGAAAGCAAAATAGTTGAAATCAGGCGCCGACTGTCCCACTGGAGAACAGGTGAATCCCCCGGTAGGCCCCTAGGCAGGAGTTAACCCCCGTGCCATTAGATGAGCAGTAGCTGATACAACACATTTGATTCACTATCTACACCATGTGATCATTCTGTTACCAAACTATCCACTTTATTACTACAAAGAAGCAGAGGTAAATTTATGAATGAGGGTAATGGAATATTTGCATGTAGCTGAATAGTAGGCCCCAGAGTCAATGTTACTGGTGGATCCATGCACCTCAGTGCAACACTGGTTGAAATATATAAGATTTTTGGGATATGTTATTTTACTCTGTTTTTTCCCTGTACCCATGACTCTGCTCAAGGCTCCCCCAAATCTGGTGCACCAGTGTTACCACCGATGCAGCTCTACATCAACTTTCATATTTGAAAGCAAATCCTGACCACAAAAGGTTGGGAACTTGTTTTATGCATTAATTCAAATGTTTTTAAAGCAATACAGTGTCAAAGTTATTACATATTAAATAAAATGGAGTCCCTGATATAATTCAAACTGAAGCCCATTCTAGTCACGTGTCAGTATGGGTTGCAGACTGAAGACATACAGTTCCTGAGACCTGTGTCTCAACCGACAAGAGCTGTTTCACACATATCCCATCGGCGGCCGGGAACACGGCTGCGATATGTGACAAAATAGGTTTTAACCCATCAACGCTTGCAAGTGAATAGAAGAAAGGCGGGCACTCACCATCCAAATAAAATTCCAAACTCTTTGGTAAAGACCCGTGGAAGCGCAACAGCGCGAAACGGCCGTTGTCTTTGGAAGCCCATTTTTCCCTGCCTGTCCTGTTTCAGACATGTTGTCAGAATAAAGTTTGGAATTTTATTTGGATGGTGAGTGCCCGCCTTTCTTCTATTCACTTGCAAGCGTTGATCTGGACTGTTTTATGCGTGAGCACCCGATATCCAATTTTGCTTCATGATATCAGAGCCACATTCAGCCTTATTGGGTGATAGAACCAGCTAGTTGTGCGGTCCTTCTCTTTTCCTTTTTCTTTTTTCATTTAGGTTTTAACCCATGTTGTGCTCGGTAAGATCCAGGGCCGGCCCGAACGTATAGGCGAACTAGGCGGCCGCCTAAGGCGCTGACCCTAAGGGGGCGCCAGAGAAAAAATAGAAAAAATTATAAAAAATCTTTTCAAAAGGCAAAAGGTGTATGGAGTGGAGCTGAATGTGTATGAGGTGTATGGAGCGGAGCCATGTGTGTATGAGGTGTACAGAGTGGAGCCGTGTGTATGAGGTGTGTTATGCTCTGGTGACCTTGGAGCCGCATGAAAACTTTCTCTGGAGTCGGTGGAACCTGTACTGACCGCAAATCCTGAACTAACACCGCAACTAGAAGTAGCCGTGGGGTGTGCCTAACAAACCCTAGACACCTCGACACAGCCGGAGGACTAAATACCCCTATAGATGGAAATAGGAATGCTATCTTGCCTCAGAGCAGACCCCCAAAGGATAGGCAGCCCCCCACGAATAATGACTGTGAGTAGGAGAAGAATAGACACACGCAGGTAGAAAACAGGATTTAGCAAAAGAGACCACTCTAGCTAAATAGGAAAGGGTAGGACAGATTACTAGGCGGTCAGTATTAAAACCCTTCCAAAAATATCCACAACAGATAATACAAAAAGTTCCACAATCTAACTAAAGACATGGAATGTATATCTGCCACTCCAGAGAATCCAACAAGACTGAGAAAATACTGACACAATCTAAGGCCTCTTTCACACGTCCTGATATTTCCGGTACCAGAAAAACCGGTACCGGAGATATCTGTGTCCGTATGTCCGTGTGCTCAAGTGGCACATCAGTGTGGCACACGTGCGGCATCCGTGTGCCGCCCTTGTGCCGCCTGAGGACCACACGGACCGTGCAGGAGAGACAGCGCTACACTAAGCGCTGTCCCCCGCGCTGTGGTGCTGAAGGCAGAATTCATCTCTTCTCCCCCGCCGGAGAGAAGAGATGAAAGATCAATTTATTTTTTTTGGGGTGAAAAAAAAATTTTGCATGTGCCCCCCGCCTCCCCCCTCAGTGCGCCGCCTGGCCCCTTGCCGCAGAAATACTCACCTAGCTCCCGCGATGTCTCCTCTGTCCTCTCCGCGCTGGCAGCTTCTCCTGTGTGAGCGGTCACGTGGGACCGCTCATTACAGTCAGTGAATATTCCCTGAATGTAATGAGCGGTACCACGTGACCGCTCACACAGGAGAAGCTGCCAGCGCGGAGAGGACAGAGGAGACATCGCGGGAGCTAGGTGAGTATTTCTGCGGCAAGGGGCCAGGCGGCGCACTGAGGGGGGAGGCGGGGGGCACATGCAAAATTTATTTTTCACAAAAAAAAAAAACTTGATCTTTCATCTCTTTTCTCCGGCGGGGGAGAAGAGATGAATTCCGCCTTCAGCACCACAGCGGGGGGGGGGACAGCGCTTAGTGTAGCGCTGTCTCTCCTGCGGGCGGTACGTGCACACGGAGGAGAGTGCACACTGTTCTCCGTGTGCACGTGTGCTGTCCGTATTGTGGTCCGTGCTGCCGGTCAAAGACGGACATGTCTGCGTGTTTTCAGCACGGACATACGGTCCGTGTGAAAACACGCACATGTGCATAGACCCATTCATTTAAATGGGTCTACGTGTGTCAGTGTCTCCGGTACGTGAGAAAACTGTCACTACACGTACCGGAGACACTGACGTGTGAAAGAGTCCTTAGCTGGACAAGAAAACACAAGGAATAGCACTGAATTGTGAAGCACACAGCATGTGTGCCACAGGAAAAAAAAAACAGACACTTATCTTTGCTGATTTGGTAGAAAGGCAGGAGGAACCAGGCAGAGGTCCTACACCTCACAACAACTGACAACTGGCAAGGACTAATGAATCCTGCACACCTAAATACCCCAGTCAGAACTGCAATCAGCAGACACACCTGACCAGGACTGCAACCAAGGGACAACTGCATTACCACCTACTACCACCGGAGGGAACCCAAAAGCAGAATTCACAACAGTACCCTCCCCTTGAGGAGGGGTCACCGAACCCTCACCAGCGCCCTCAGGCCGATCAGGACGAGCCAGATGAAAGGCATGGACCAGATCAGCAGCATGGACATCAGAAGCAAAAACCCAAGAATTATCCTCCTGGCCATAACCCTTCCATTTGACAAGGTACTGAAGCCTCCACCTCGAAAAACGAGAATCCAAAATCTTCTCAACCACATACTCCAACTCCCCATCAACCAAAACAGGGGCCGGAGGATCAACAGAGGGAACAACGGGCACCACATATTTCCGCAATAAAGATCTATGGAAGACATTATGGATAGCAAAAGAGGCCGGAAGCGCCAATCGAAAAGACACCGGATTAATAATCTCAGAAATCCTATAAGGACCAATAAACCGAGGCTTAAACTTAGGGGAAGAGACCTTCATAGGAACATGACGGGAAGACAACCAAACCAAATCCCCAACCCGAAGCCGGGAACCGACACACCGACGACGGTTAGCAAAACGTTGAGCCTCCTCCTGAGACACCAAATTGTCCACCACATGAGCCCAAATCTGCTGCAACCTGTCAACCACAGAATCCACACCAGGACAGTCAGAAGGCTCAACCTGCCCAGAAGAAAAACGAGGATGAAAACCAAAATTACAAAAAAAAGGCGAAACTAAAGTAGCCGAACTAGCCCGATTATTAAGGGCAAACTCAGCCAAAGGCAAAAAGGCCACCCAATCATCCTGATCAGCAGACACAAAGCATCTCAAATAAGTCTCCAAAGTCTGATTAGTTCGCTTGGTCTGGCCATTTGTCTGAGGATGAAATGCAGAAGAAAAAGACAAATCAATGCCCAGCCTAGCACAAAAGGCCCGCCAAAACCTAGAAACAAACTGGGAACCTTTGTGGGACACAATATTCTCCGGAATACCATGCAAACGAACCACATGCTGAAAAAACAACGGAACCAACTCTGAAGAGGAAGGCAATTTAGGCAAAGGCACCAAATGAACCATCTTAGAAAACCGGTCACAAACAACCCAGATAACCGACATCCTCTGGGAAACCGGAAGATTAGAAATAAAATCCATAGAAATATGCGTCCAGGGCCTCTCAGGGACCGGCAATGGCAAAAGTAACCCACTAGCACAGGAACAACAAGGCTTGGCCCGCGCACAAGTCCCACAGGACTGCACAAAAGAACGCACATCACGTGATAATGAAGGCCACCAAAAGGACCTACCAACCAAACCTCTGGTACCAAAAATACCAGGATGACCAGCCAACACAGAACAGTGAACCTCAGAAATCACTCTACTAGTCCATCTGTCAGGAACAAACAATTTCCCCACAGGACAGCAATCAGGTCTATCAGCCTGAAATTCCTGAAGAACCCGCCGTAAATCAGGGGAAATGGCAGAAAGGACCACCCCTTCTTTCAGAATGCCGACCGGTTCAAGGACCTCAGGAGAATCAGGCAAAAAACTCCTAGAAAGGGCATCAGCCTTAATATTCTTAGAACCCGGAAGATACGAAGCCACGAAATCAAAACGGGAAAAAAACAAGGACCATCGAGCCTGTCTAGGACTCAGCCGTTTGGCAGACTCGAGGTAAATCAAATTCTTATGATCGGTCAGGACCACAATACGGTGTTTAGCTCCCTCAAGCCAATGTCGCCACTCCTCAAACGCCCACTTCATAGCTAACAACTCCCGATTGCCGACATCATAATTGCGTTCAGCAGGCGAAAACTTGCGGGAGAAGAAGGCACACGGTTTCATCAAAGAACCAACAGAATCCCTCTGAGACAAAACGGCCCCTGCCCCAATCTCAGAAGCATCAATCTCAACCTGAAACGGAAGAGAAACATCTGGTTGGCGCAACACCGGAGCAGAAGTAAATCGGTGTTTAAGCTCCTGAAAGGCAGAGACAGCCGCAGAGGACCAATTCGCCACATCAGCGCCTTTTTTTGTCAAATCAGTCAAGGGTTTAACCACGCTGGAGAAGTTAGCAATGAACCGGCGATAAAAATTTGCAAAACCCAAAAATTTCTGAAGGCTCTTCACGGATGTGGGTTGAATCCAATCATGAATGGCCTGAACCTTAACTGGATCCATCTCCATAGATGAGGGAGAAAAAATAAAGCCCAAAAAAGAAATCGTCTGCACCCCAAAGAGACACTTAGACCCCTTCACAAACAAAGCATTGTCACGAAGGATCTGAAATACCATCCTGACCTGTTCCACATGAGACTTCCAATCATCGGAAAAAATCAAAATATCGTCCAAATATACAATCAAAAATTTATCAATATAAGTCCGGAAGATATCATGCATGAAGGATTGAAAAACAGATGGTGCGTTAGTGAGCCCGAATGGCATCACAAGGTATTCAAAATGGCCTTCGGGCGTATTAAACGCAGTTTTCCATTCATCACCCTTCTTAATACGAACAAGATTATATGCCCCCCGAAGGTCAATCTTCGTAAACCAACTAGCCCCCTTAATCCTAGCAAACAAATCGGAAAGCAAAGGTAAAGGGTATTGAAACTTGACCGTGATCTTATTCAAGAGGTGATAATCAATACAAGGTCTCAAGGAGCCATCTGTTATGATCCTTAGTGGTTGAGGATCACAAATAACTCCAGCTAAGTAACAAACGTAGGACAAGCTCTAGGGAGGTGGCAAACTGGACTGACCGCAAATCTGAACCTATCCAAACACACTAGAAGTAGCCGGTGAACGTGCCTAAAAATCCTAGACGTCTCAAGCCAGCCTGAGGACCTAACTACCCCTAGAGAGAAAGAAAAGACCTCTCTTGCCTCCAGAGAAATAAACCCCAAAGATATAGAAGCCCCCAACAGATAATAACGGTGAGGTAAGAGGAAGGCACATACACAGGGGTGAAAGCAGATTCAGCAAATGAGGCCCACTAATACTAGATAGCAGAAAATAGAAAAGGGAATCTATGCGGTCAGTAAAAAACCCTTACAAAATATCCACTCTGAGATTTCAAGAACCCCCACACCAACTAACGGTGTGGGGGGAGAACCTCAGTCCCCTAGAGCAACCAGCAAGCGAGGAAATCACATTTTAGCGAGCTGGACAAAAAACATAATGAACACTGATAATCAAAAAATGATTGAAATGAAACAAAAACTTAGCTTGTCTTGGAGAGACTGGGAGCAAGGTAGACACAAGGAATCTGAAGAGCACTAAATACATTGATAGCAGGCAAGGAACTGAGTATCCAGGAGAGCTAAATAGGAAACCACCCAAGGATAACGAACCAGCTGATACTGAAACCTGCAGAAAAACAACACTACACAGTACCGCTTGTGACCACTAGAGGGAGCCCAAAAATAGAGTACACAACAGTACCCCCCCTTGAGGAGGGGTCACCAAACCCTCATCAAGACCCCCAGGGCGATCAGGATTAGCCGCATGGAAGGCACGAACCAAATCGGCCGCATGAACATCAGAGGCGACAACCCAGGAATTATCCTCCTGACCATAGCCCTTCCACTTAACCAAATACTGAAGCCTCCGTCTAGAGATACGAGAATCCAAAATCTTCTCCACCACGTACTCCAATTCGCCCTCGACCAGCACCGGAGCAGGAGGCTCAACAGAAGGAACCACAGGTACCACATACCTCCGCAACAAAGACCTATGGAACACATTATGAATGGCAAACGATGCTGAGAGATCCAAACGAAAAGACACCGGGTTAGGGATTTCCAAGATCTTATAAGGACCGATGAAGCGAGGCTTGAATTTAGGAGAGGAGACCTTTATAGGAACATACCGAGAAGACAGCCACACCAAATCCCCAACACGAAGTCGGGGACCCACACCGCGGCGGCGGTTGGCAAAGTGCTGAGCCTTCTCCTGTGACAACCTCAAATTGTCCACCACATGGTTCCAAATCTGCTGCAACCTATCCACCACAGAATCCACCCCAGGACAGTCAGAAGACTCAACCTGACCCGAGGAAAAACGAGGATGGAAACCAGAATTGCAGAAAAAAGGTGAAACCAAAGTAGCAGAACTAGCCCGATTATTAAGGGCAAACTCGGCCAAAGGCAAAAAAGTCACCAAATCATCCTGATCAGCAGAAACAAAACATCTCAAATAAGTTTCCAACGTCTGATTAGTTAGCTCGGTTTGGCCATTAGTCTGAGGATGGAAGGCCGACGAAAAAGACAAATCAATGCCCATCTTGGCACAAAAAGTCCGCCAAAACCTGGACACAAACTGGGATCCTCTATCAGACAAAATATTTTCAGGAATGCCGTGCAAGCGAACCACATTCTGAAAAAATAGAGGAGCCAAATCGGAGGAAGAAGGCAACTTAGGCAAGGGCACCAAATGGACCATCTTGGAAAAACGATCACACACCACCCAGATGACAGACATTTTCTGAGATACTGGAAGATCCGAAATAAAATCCATGGAAATGTGCGTCCAAGGCCCTTTTCGGAACAGGCAAAGGCAAAAGCAAACCGCTGGCACGAGAACAGCAAGGCTTAGCCCGAGCACAAATCCCACAAAGGAACACACATCCCGCGACAAGGAAGGCCACCAGAAGGACCTAGCCACCAAATCTCTGGTACCAAAAATCCCAGGATGACCCGCCAACACCGAAGAATGAACCTCGGAAATAACTCTGCTGGTCCATCTATCCGGGACAAACAGTCTCTCTGGTGGACAACGGTCAGGTCTATCCGCCTGAAACTTCTGCAGCACTCGTCGCAAATCTGGGGAAATGGC
This sequence comes from Ranitomeya variabilis, assembly GCF_051348905.1. NCBI lineage: Eukaryota > Metazoa > Chordata > Amphibia > Anura > Dendrobatidae > Ranitomeya > Ranitomeya variabilis. Next base: position 96,232,734 of record NC_135234.1, read on the forward strand.
AGACAAAATCACTCCCTCTCTGAGAATACCAGCCGGCTCAGAAACTCCCGGAGAGTCAGGCACAAAACTCCTAGAAAGTGCATCAGCTTTCACGTTCTTCGAACCAGGCAGGTATGAGACCACGAAGTTGAAACGGGAGAAAAACAACGACCAACGAGCCTGTCTAGGATTCAGGCGCTTGGCAGATTCAAGGTAAATCAGATTTTTGTGATCAGTCAAGACCACCACACGATGTTTAGCTCCTTCGAGCCAATGTCGCCACTCCTCAAATGCCCACTTCATAGCCAACAACTCCCGATTACCAACATCATAATTCCGCTCGGCAGGCGAAAACTTTCTTGAAAAGAAAGCACATGGCTTCATCACAGAGCCATCAGAGCTTCTCTGCGACAAGACAGCCCCTGCTCCAATCTCAGAAGCATCAACCTCGACCTGGAAGGGAAGAGAGACATCTGGCTGACATAAGACTGGAGCTGAAGAAAACCGGTGCTTCAGCTCCCGAAAGGCCTCCACGACCGCAGGAGACCAATTAGTCACATCAGAACCCTTCTTGGTCAAATCCGTCAAAGGTTTAACCACAATAGAAAAATTAGCGATGAAACGACGGTAAAAATTAGCAAAACCCAAGAACTTCTGAAGACTCTTAACAGACGTGGGCTGAGTCCAGTCATGAATAGCCTGGACCTTGACTGGGTCCATCTCCACAGTAGAAGGAGAAAAAATAAAACCCAAAAAGGAGACCTTCTGTACTCCGAAGAGGCATTTTGAGCCCTTCACAAATAAAGCATTAGCACGCAGGACCTGAAACACCATCCTGACCTGCCTCACATGGGACTCCCAATCATCAGAAAAGACCAAAATGTCATCCAAATAAACAATCATAAATTTATCCAGATATTCTCGGAAGATGTCATGCATGAAGGACTGAAACACAGAAGGAGCATTAGAGAGTCCAAAAGGCATCACTAAGTACTCAAAATGGCCTTCGGGCGTATTAAATGCTGTTTTCCATTCATCTCCCTACCTAATGCGCATAAGGTTATACGCACCACGGAGATCTATCTTGGTGAACCAACTGCCACCCTTAATCCGAGCAAACAAATCAGACAATAGTGGCAAAGGATACTGAAATCTGACTGTAATTTTATTCAGAAGACGATAATCTATACAAGGTCTCAAAGAACCGTCCTTCTTGGCCACAAAAAAAAATCCTGCACCAAGAGGGGAAGAAGATGGGCGAATATGTCCCTTCTCCAAAGACTCCTTTATATAACTCTGCATCGCGGCATGCTCTGGTATAGACAAATTAAAAAGTCGTCCCTTAGGGAATTTACTACCAGGAATTAAATTTATAGCACAGTCACAATCCCTATGAGGGGGCAGGTGTCATGATCTCAATGGCAAGAGAACATAGCATAAGCATATATAGGAACTAGCTCTTGGAAGATGGGAACTGAGCTGACCATGAACTAAACCTAACGCACAACTAGCAGTGGCCGGGTAGCATGCCTACGTTGATTCTAGATGCCCAGCACCAGCCGGAGGACTAAATAAAACTAGCAGAGGAAAATATTAGTCCTAGCTCACCTCTAGAGAAATACCCCGAAAGGAGACAGAGGCCCCCCACATGTATTGGCGGTGAGTTGAGATGAAATAACAAACGTAGTATGAAAATAGGTTTAGCAAATTTGAGGTCCACTTACTACATAGCAGAAGACAGAAAGGACACTTTCATGGTCAGCTGAAAAGCCTATCAAAAACACCATCCAGAAATTACTTTAAAACTCTGGCATTAACTCATAACACCAGAGTGGCAATTCCTGTTCACAAGAGCTTTCCAGACACAGTAACGAAACTTCAGCTGTGAACTGGAACAAAAATGCAAAAACAAACATGGACAAGAGTCCAACTTATCTAGTAGTTGTCTAGGAGCAGGAACAAGCACAGAGAGGCTTCTGATAACATTGTTGACCGGCAAGCAACTAACAGAGCAGCAAGGTTATATAGCGACTCCCACATCTTGATGGGAACAGGTGAACAGAGAAGATGAAGACACCAGTTCAATTCCACCAGTAGCCACCGGGGGAGCCCAGAATCCAAATTCACAACAGTACCCCCCCCTCAAGGAGGGGGCACCGAACCCTCACCAGAACCACCAGGGCGATCAGGATGGGCCCTATGAAAGGCACGAACCAGATCGGAGGCATGAACATCAGATGCATTCACCCAAGAATTATCCTCCTGGCCGTATCCCTTCCACTTGACCAGATACTGGAGTCTCCGTCTGGAAACACGAGAGTCCAAGACCTTCTCCACAACGTACTCCAACTCACCCTCAACCAACACCGGAGCAGGAGGCTCAACGGAAGGCACAACCGGTACCTCATACCTGCGCAATAATGACCGATGAAAAACGTTATGAATAGAAAAGGATGCAGGGAGGTCCAAACGGAAGGAAACAGGGTTAAGAATCTCCAATATCTTATACGGGCCGATAAACCGAGGCTTAAACTTAGGAGAAGAGACCCTCATAGGGACAAAACGAGAAGACAACCACACCAAATCCCCAACAGAAAGCCGAGGACCAACACGACGGTGGCGGTTGGCAAAAAGCTGAGTCCTCTCCTGGGACAACCTCAAATTGTCCACCACCTGCCCCCAGATCCGATGCAATCTCTCCACCACAGCATCCACTCCAGGACAATCCGAAGATTCCACCTGACCAGAGGAAAATCGAGGATGAAACCCCGAATTACAGAAAAACGGGGACACCAAAGTGGCAGAGCTGGCCCGATTATTGAGAGCGAACTCCGCCAATGGCAAAAAAGCAACCCAATCATCCTGGTCAGCAGACACAAAACACCTCAGATATGTCTCCAGGGTCTGATTAATCCGCTCGGTCTGGCCATTCATCTGAGGATGGAAAGCGGACGAAAAAGATAAATCTATGCCCATCCTAGCACAGAATGCCCGCCAAAATCTAGACACGAATTGGGTCCCTCTGTCAGAAACGATATTCTCAGGAATACCATGCAAACGAACAACATTTTGAAAAAACAGAGGAACCAACTCGGAAGAAGAAGGTAACTTGGGCAGAGGAACCAAATGGACCATCTTAGAAAAACGGTCACACACCACCCAGACGACAGACATCTTCTGAGAAACAGGCAGATCTGAAATAAAATCCATCGAGATGTGCGTCCAAGGCCTCTTAGGAATAGGCAAGGGCAACAATAATCCACTAGCCCGAGAACAACAAGGCTTGGCCCGAGCACAAACGTCACAAGACTGCACAAAGCCTCGCACATCTCGTGACAGGGAAGGCCACCAGAAGGACCTTGCCACCAAATCCCTGGTACCAAAAATGCCAGGATGACCTGCCAACGCAGAAGAATGAACCTCAGAGATGACTCTACTGGTCCAATCATCAGGAACAAACAGTTTATCAGGTGGGCAACGATCAGGTCTATCCGCCTGAAACTCCTGCAAGGCCCGCCGCAGGTCTGGAGAAACGGCTGACAATACCACTCCATCCCTAAGGATACCTGTGGGCTCAGAGTTACCAGGCGAGTCAGGCTCAAAACTCCTAGAAAGGGCATCCGCCTTAACATTCTTAGAACCCGGTAGGTACGACACCACAAAATCAAACCGAGAGAAAAATAATGACCAGCGCGCCTGTCTAGGATTCAGGCGCCTGGCGGTCTCAAGATAAATCAAATTTTTGTGGTCAGTCAATACCACCACCTGATGTCTGGCCCCCTCAAGCCAATGGCGCCACTCCTCAAAAGCCCACTTCATGGCCAAAAGCTCCCGATTCCCAACATCATAATTCCGCTCAGCGGGCGAAAATTTACGGGAAAAGAAGGCACAAGGCCTCATCACGGAGCAGTCAGAACTTTTCTGCGACAACACTGCCCCAGCTCCGATCTCAGAAGCGTCGACCTCAACCTGAAAAGGTAGAGCAACATCAGGCTGACGCAACACAGGGGCAGAGGAAAAACGGCGCTTAAGCTCCCGAAAGGCCTCCACAGCATCAGGGGACCAATCAGCAACATCAGCACCCTTCTTAGTCAAATCGGTCAATGGTTTAGCAATATCCGAAAAACCAGCAATAAATCGACGATAAAAGTTAGCAAAGCCCAAAAATTTCTGAAGACTCTTAAGAGAAGAGGGCTGCGTCCAATCACAAATAGCTTGAACCTTGACAGGATCCATTTCAATGGAAGAGGGGGAAAAAATATATCCCAAAAAGGAAATCCTCTGTACCCCAAAAACACACTTAGAACCCTTCACACACAAAGAATTAGACCGCAAAACCTGAAAAACCCTCCTGACTTGCTGGACATGAGAGTCCCAGTCATCCGAAAAAATCAGAATATCATCCAGATACACAATCATAAATTTATCCAAATAATCGCGAAAAATATCATGCATAAAGGACTGGAAAACTGACGGAGCATTAGAAAGACCAAAAGGCATCACTAAATACTCAAAGTGGCCCTCGGGCGTATTAAATGCGGTTTTCCACTCATCCCCCTGCCTGATTCGCACCAAATTATACGCCCCACGAAGGTCAATCTTAGAGAACCACTTGGCCCCCTTTATGCGAGCAAACAAATCAGTCAGCAACGGCAATGGGTATTGATATTTAACAGTGATTTTATTCAAAAGCCGATAATCAATACATGGTCTCAAAGAGCCGTCTTTTTTTGACACAAAGAAAAAACCGGCTCCTAAGGGAGATGACGATGGACGAATATGTCCCTTTTCCAAGGACTCCTTTATATATTCTCGCATAGCAGCATGTTCAGGCACAGACAGATTAAATAAACGACCCTTTGGGTATTTACTACCCGGGATTAAATCTATGGCACAATCGCACTCTCGGTGCGGAGGTAACGAACCAAGCTTGGATTCTTCAAAGACGTCACGATAGTCAGACAGGAACTCAGGAATTTCAGAGGGAATGGATGATGAAATGGAAACCACAGGTACATCCCCATGAGCCCCCTTACATCCCCAGCTCAACACAGACATAGCTCTCCAGTCGAGGACTGGGTTGTGAGATTGCAGCCAAGGCAATCCTAGTACCAAATCATCATGTAGATTATACAGCACCAGAAAGCGAATAATCTCCTGGTGATCCGGATTAATACGCATAGTTACTTGTGTCCAGTATTGTGGTTTATTATTAGCCAATGGGGTGGAGTCAATCCCCTTCAGAGGAATAGGAGTCTCCAAAGGCTCTAAATCATACCCACAGCGTTTGGCAAAGGACCAATCCATAAAACTCAAAGCGGCGCCAGAGTCGACATAGGCGTCCGTGGTAATAGATGACAAAGAGCAAATCAGGGTCACAGATAGAATAAATTTAGACGGTAAGGTGCAAATGGAAACAGATTTACCAAGCTTTTTAGTGCGCTTAGAGCATGCTGATATAACATGAGTAGAATCACCACAATAGAAACACAACCCATTTTTCCGTCTAAAATTCTGCCGCTCGCTTCGGGACAGAATTCTATCACACTGCATACTCTCTGGCGACTTCTCAGTGGACACCGCCAGATGGTGCACTGGTTTGCGCTCCCGCAAACGCCTATCGATCTGAATAGCCATTGTCATGGACTCATTCAGACCCGCAGGCACAGGGAACCCCACCATAACATCCTTAATGGCATCAGAGAGACCCTCTCTGAAAGTCGCCGCCAGGGCGCACTCATTCCACTGAGTAAGCACAGACCATTTACGGAATCTTTGGCAGTAAATTTCCGCTTCATCTTGCCCCTGAGATAGGGACATCAAAGTTTTTTCTGCCTGAAGCTCCAAATGAGGTTCGTCATAAAGCAACCCCAAGGCCAGAAAAAACGCATCCACATTGAGCAACGCAGGATCCCCTGGTGTCAATGAAAAAGCCCAGTCTTGAGGGTCGCCCCGGAGCAAGGAAATCACAATCCTGACCTGCTGTGCAGGGTCTCCGGCAGAGCGAGATTTCAGGGACAAAAATAATTTGCAATTATTTCGAAAATTCTGAAACCCGGATCTATTCCCCGAGAAAAATTCCGGCAAAGGAATTCTCGGCTCAGATACAGGTGCATGACAAACAAAATCTTGCAAATTTTGTACCTTCGTGGCGAGATTATTCAAACCTGCAGTTACACTCTGAAGATCCATTACAAACAGGTGGACACAGAGCCATTCAAGGGTTAAGAGGAGGTAAGAAGCAGCTAGACAGCAATTAAGGGCTAGGCAGCAAAACTCTGAGGGGGAAAAAAAAAAAAAAAAAATTTCCCTTCAACACTTCTTTTTCTCCTGCTTCAGCCCAAACAATTAACACTTTGAAGGCCGGTCAAACTGTCATGATCTCAATGGCAAGAGAACATAGCATAAGCATATATAGGAACTAGCTCTTGGAAGATGGGAACTGAGCTGACCATGAACTAAACCTAACGCACAACTAGCAGTGGCCGGGTAGCATGCCTACGTTGATTCTAGATGCCCAGCACCAGCCGGAGGACTAAATAAAACTAGCAGAGGAAAATATTAGTCCTAGCTCACCTCTAGAGAAATACCCCGAAAGGAGACAGAGGCCCCCCACATGTATTGGCGGTGAGTTGAGATGAAATAACAAACGTAGTATGAAAATAGGTTTAGCAAATTTGAGGTCCACTTACTACATAGCAGAAGACAGAAAGGACACTTTCATGGTCAGCTGAAAAGCCTATCAAAAACACCATCCAGAAATTACTTTAAAACTCTGGCATTAACTCATAACACCAGAGTGGCAATTCCTGTTCACAAGAGCTTTCCAGACACAGTAACGAAACTTCAGCTGTGAACTGGAACAAAAATGCAAAAACAAACATGGACAAGAGTCCAACTTATCTAGTAGTTGTCTAGGAGCAGGAACAAGCACAGAGAGGCTTCTGATAACATTGTTGACCGGCAAGCAACTAACAGAGCAGCAAGGTTATATAGCGACTCCCACATCTTGATGGGAACAGGTGAACAGAGAAGATGAAGACACCAGTTCAATTCCACCAGTAGCCACCGGGGGAGCCCAGAATCCAAATTCACAACAGGCAGGGCACTGGACCTGGGCTCATCAAATACATCCTGGTAGTCAGACAAAAACTCAGGGACCTCAGAAGGAGTGGAAGAAGCAATAGACACCAACGGAGTATCGCCATGAATTCCCTGACAACCCCAACTTGACACAGACATAGCTTTCCAATCTAAAACTGGATTATGAGCTTGCAGCCATGGCAGACCCAAAACGACAACATCATGCAAATTATGCAGAACAAGAAAGCGAATCACCTCCTGATGTACGGGAGTCATGCACATGGTCATTTGCGTCCAATACTGAGGCTTATTCTCAGCCAATGGCGTAGCATCAATTCCCCTCAGAGGAATAGGAAATTCCAAAGGCTCCAGGACAAAACCACAGCGCCTGGCAAACGACAAATCCATCAGATTCAGGGCAGCACCCGAATCCACAAAAGCCATAACCGGGTAGGACGACAAAGAACAAATCAAAGTAACAGACAAAATAAATTTAGGCTGTATAGTACCAAAGGTGACAGGTTTAGCGATTTTTTTTAAGCGTTTAGATAACATGAGTAGAATCACCACAGTAAAAGCACAACCCATTTTGACGTCTATGACTTTGTCGCTCAATTCTGGTCAGAGTTCGGTCACATTGCATAGACTCAGGTCTCTGTCCAGAAAATACCGCCAAAGGATGAGCAGATTTGCGCTCCCGCAAACGCCGATCAACCTGAATGGTTAGAGCCATAGAATCACTCAGACTTGTAGGGGTGGGAAACCCCACCATAACATTCTTAACGGCCTCAGAAAGACCTTCTCTGAAATTTGCAGCCAGGGCACACTCATTCCATTGAGTAAGCACCGACCATTTCCGAAATTTTTGACAATACACCTCTGCTTCATCCTGACCTTGAGAGATAGCCAGCATCGCTCTTTCTGCCTGATTCTCAAGATTAGGCTCCTCATAAAGCAGTCCAAGAGCCAGAAAAAATGCATCTACATTAAGCAATGCAGGATCTCCTGGCGCCAGAGAGAAAGCCCAATCTTGAGGGTCGCAACGCAACAAGGAGATAACAATTTTAACTTGCTGAGTGGAATCACCAGAGGAACGAGGTCTCAGAGATAGAAATAACTTACAATTATTCTTAAAATTTAGAAACCTAGATCTATCTCCAGAAAACAACTCAGGAATGGGTATCTTTGGTTCTGACATAGGGCTACGAATAACAAAATCCTGAATACTTTGCACCTGTGCAGTAAGATGATCCACACTAGAAGTCAGAGTCTGAACATTCATGTCTGCAGCTGAGCTCAAAACCACCCAGAGTTCAAGGGGATGAAAGAAGCTAAACAGACTGCAGCAAAGGAAAAGCGGGAGGAAAAAAAAAATGTACTCAGGTCTTCTTTTTATCCCACTTCTGCGATGCATTAAACACTTTTTGGCCTGCTATACTGTTATGATCCTTAGTGGTTGAGGATCACAAATAACTCCAGCTAAGTAACAAACGTAGGACAAGCTCTAGGGAGGTGGCAAACTGGACTGACCGCAAATCTGAACCTATCCAAACACACTAGAAGTAGCCGGTGAACGTGCCTAAAAATCCTAGACGTCTCAAGCCAGCCTGAGGAACTAACTACCCCTAGAGAGAAAGAAAAGACCTCTCTTGCCTCCAGAGAAATAATCCCCAAAGATATAGAAGCTCCCAACAGATAATAACGGTGAGGTAAGAGGAAGGCACATACACAGGGGTGAAAGCAGATTCAGCAAATGAGGCCCACTAATACTAGATAGCAGAAAATAGAAAAGGGAATCTATGCGGTCAGTAAAAACCCCTTACAAAATATCCACTCTGAGATTTCAAGAACTCCCACACCAACTAACGGTGTGGGGGGAGAACCTCAGTCCCCTAGAGCAACCAGCAAGCGAGGAAATCACATTTTAGCGAGCTGGACAAAAAACATAATGAACACTGATAATCAAAAATGATCAAACAAAAACTTAGCTTGTCTTGGAGAGACTGGGAGCAAGGTAGACACAAGGAATCTGAAGAGCACTGAATACATTGATAGCAGGCAAGGAACTGAGTATCCAGGAGAGCTAAATAGGAAACCACCCAAGGATAACGAACCAGCTGATACTGAAACCTGCAGAAAAACAACACTACACAGTACCGCTTGTGACCACTAGAGGGAGCCCAAAAATAGAGTTCACAACAGCCATCCTTCTTAGCAACAAAAATAAAACCTGCTCCCAATGGTGAAGAAGATGGCCGAATATGCCCTTTCTCCAAAGACTCCTTAACATAACTCCGCATGGTGGTATGTTCAGGCACAGACAGGTTGAAAAGTCGGCCTTTAGGAAACTTACTGCCTGGAATCAAGTCAATCGCACAATCACAGTCCCTGTGCGGTGAAAGGGAACTGGACTTGGGCTCATCGAATACATCCTGAAAATCAGACAAAAACTCTGGAATTTCAGAAGAGGAAGAAGAGGAGATTGACATCAAAGGAACATCATTATGAACCCCCTGACAACCCCAACTAGTCACAGACATAGATTTCCAATTCAACACAGGATTATGTACCTGCAACCACGGGAAACCCAGCACGATAACATCATGCAAATTATACAACACCAGAAATCGACAATCTTCCTGATTGGCTGGCGCCATGTGCATGGTCACCTGTGTCCAAAACTGGGGCTTATTTTTAGCCAAAGGTGTAGCATCAATCCCCCTTAAAGGAATAGGGTTCTGCAAAGGCTGCAAGGGAAAACCACAACGCCTGGCAAACTCAAAATCCATTAAGTTCAAGGCGGCGCCTGAATCCACAAACGCCATGACAGAAAATGATGACAATGAGCAGATCAAGGACACCGATAACAGAAATTTAGGTTGTACAGTACTGATAGTAAATGAACTAGCGATCCTTTTTGTCCGCTTAGGGCAGACTGAAATGACATGAGAAGCGTCGCCACAATAATAACACAACCTATTCTGACGTCTGAATCCTTGTCGTTCCGTTCTAGACAAAATCCTATCACACTGCATTGGCTCAGGACTTTGCTCTAAGGGCGACGCCACAGCGCGCACAGTTTGACGCTCCCGCAAGCGCCGATCAATCTGAATGGCCAGAGACATAGAATCACTCAGACCGGAAGGCGTGGGAAACCCCACCATAACATCTTTAACGGATTCAGAAAGACCCTTTCTGAAAATTGCCGCCAAAGCATCATCATTCCATTTAGTCAACACAGACCATTTTCTAAATTTCTGACAATACAATTCTGCCGCCTCTTGACCCTGAGACAGGGCCAACAAGGTTTTCTCCGCTTGATCCACAGAATTAGGTTCATCATATAATAATCCTAAAGCCTGAAAAAAGGAATCTACATTAAGCAAGGCCGGATTCCCAGATTTCAGGGAAAATGCCCAATCCTGTGGATCACCACACAGCAGGGAGATGGCAATTTTAACCTGCTGAATGGAATCACCGGAGGATCGCGGTCTCAGAGCAAAAAACAGTTCACAATTGTTTTTAAAACCCCAAAATTTGGACCTATCACCAAAAAACAAATCAGGAGTAGGAATCTTTGGCTCTAAAGCAGGAGTCTGAACAATATAATCAGAAATACCCTGTACCCTAGCAGCAAGCTGGTCTACACGAGAAGCTAATTCCTGAACATCCATGCTGGCACAAGACTCCTCAGCCACCCATAAATAAAGAGGGAAGAAAAGACAGAACAGACTGCAGAAAAAAAATGGCTCAACACCTTTCTTCCCTTCTTCTGAGATGCATTTAACTCATTATGGGCCAGTGGTACTGTTATGATCTGGTGACCTTGGAGCCGCATGAAAACTTTCTCTGGAGTCGGTGGAACCTGTACTGACCGCAAATCCTGAACTAACACCGCAACTAGAAGTAGCCGTGGGGTGTGCCTAACAAACCCTAGACACCTCGGCACAGCTGGAGGACTAAATACCCCTATAGATGGAAATAGGAATGCTATCTTGCCTCAGAGCAGACCCCCAAAGGATAGGCAGCCCCCCACGAATAATGACTGTGAGTAGGAGAAGAATAGACACACGCAGGTAGAAAACAGGATTTAGCAAAAGAGGCCACTCTAGCTAAATAGGAGAGGATAGGACAGATTACTAGGCGGTCAGTATTAAAACCCTTCCAAAAATATCCACAACAGATAATAAAAAAAGTTCCACAATCTAACTAAAGACATGGAATGTATATCTGCCACTCCAGAGAATCCAACAAGACTGAGAAAATACTGACACAATCTAAGCTGGACAAGAAAACACAAAGAATAGCACTGAATTGTGAAGCACACAGCATGTGTGCCACAGGAAAAAAAAAACAGACACTTATCTTTGCTGATTTGGCAGAAAGGCAGGAGGAACCAGGCAGAGGTCCTACACCTCCCAACAACAATTGACAACTGGCAAGGACTAATGAATCCAGCACACCTAAATACCCCAGTCAGAACTGCAATCAGCAGACACACCTGACCAGGACTGCAACCCAGGGACAACTGCATTACCACCTACTACCACCGGAGGGAACCCAAAAGCAGAATTCACAACAGAGGTGTATGGAGCGGAGTCGTGTGTGTATGAGGTGTATGGAGCGGAGCTAAATGTGTACGACGTGTACGGAGCGGAGCCGTGTGTGTACGAGGTGTATGGAGTGGAGCGCGTGTGTACGGAGAGCAGCCGCGTGTGTAGGAGTAGCTATGTGTGGCCATTATACAGTACGAAGTATCATGTGCAGCCAATATACAGTATGGAGCATCATGTGTGGTCATTATACAGTATGGAGCATCATGTGTAGCCATTATACAGTATGGAGCATCATGTGTGGCCATTATACAGTATGGAGCATCATGTGTGGCCATTATACAGTATGGAGCACTGTGTGGCCATATTTTTTTGTTTATAATTATTCTTTATGAAACAGTGTAATCAGCAGTGCTAAATGGGTGTGGTTGGGATGTGGATATGGGTGTGGCTAGTTATGAATGGGTGTGGTCAGAGGCGTGGCCTAAAATTTGCCGTGGCGCACTTTGTCCCTCTTTCCCGTCTTCAAAAGTTGGGAGGTATGTTAAAAGTAGTAGGGGCACAACAAAATAGTTTCGCCTAGGGCGCCGTAATCTCTCGGGCCGGCCCTGGTAAGATCTCCAGCTTTATCCTCCACTGGTCTCGGGAGCTATATCTCTTCAGTGCGCAGCCTGTACTGACTCGTGACTAGGATGGGCTGCAGTCTGAATTCTTCATGCTTGGAGAATCCCTTTAAGAACAAGGTGATTTTTCATTTAGCACTTTTGTTTATACCTTACTTCCAAGAGCTATAACTTTTTATTTTTGTGGCAAGAGAGCCATGAGTTGTAGTTTTGAATTATGGTGCATCATTCATTTTACCGTAAAATGTACTAAAAATCTAGCAAAACATATTCCAAATGGTATGAATTGGTGGCAAAAAAATGCAATTCCATCATTGTTTTTTTGGGTTTTGTTTCTATAGTGTTCATTGTTTGGCAAAAATAGCCTGGCAACATGATTCTCCAAATCAGTACGATTACGGAAATTCCATATTTTACCATATGCGTTAATTTACTCTGACTTTTACAGACATAGTGATACCAGATATATATTATTTTCAATTTCTTATTATTTTTAACTAGAAAAAGGGAATTGATTCAAATTTTTTAATTATTTGAAAGAAAATTTTCAGATATTTTAAAACTTTCTTTACTTCATTTTTTATTTGTCTTTTTTTATGGACGTTGAACCTACGATCTTTACATTGTCTTGTTCTGTGTACTGCGATACCACATACAGTAATTGCAATATATAATGTAAGTAATGGTTTATCATAAATCTCAGCCTGTAACTGAGCTTTACAAGAGTACAAAGATGGCAGTGATGGGTGATTTCAGCAGGTCCCTGGCTGCTGTGATAACCCATCATGTACTGAACGCGAGCACTGACAATGACAATCACTAGTGTTGAGCGATACCCTCCGATACTTGAAAGTATCGGTATCGAAAAGTATCGGCCGATACCGGCAAAGTATCGGATCTAATCCGATACCGATACCCGATACCAATACAAGTCAATGGGACTCAAGTATCGGACTGTATCCCTGATGGTTCCCAGGGTCTGAAGGAGAGGAAACTCTCCTTCAGGCCCTGGGATCCATATTACTGTGTAAAATAAAGAATTAAAATAAAAAATATTGCTATACTCACCTCTCCGACGCAGCCTGCACCTTACCGAGGGAACCGGCAGCCTTCTTTGCTTAAAATGCGCGCGTTTACTGCCTTCCGTGACGTCACGGCTTGTGATTGGTCGCGTGCCGCCCATGTGACGGCGACTCGACCAATCACAACAAGCCGTGACGTAATTTCAGGTCCTGAATGCCTAATTCTAGGCATTCAGGATTTGAAAATTACGTCACGGCTTGTGATTGGTCGCGTGCCGCCCATGTGACCGCGACGCGACCAATCACAACAAGCCTTGACGTAATTTCAGGTCCTGAATGCCTAATTCTAGGCATTCAGGATTTGAAAATTACGTCACGGCTTGTGACTGGTCGCGTCGCGGTCACATGGGCGGCACGCGACCAATCACAAGCCGTGACGTAATTTTCAAATCCTGAATGCCTAGAATTAGGCATTCAGGACCTGAAATTTCGTCACGGCTCGTTGTGATTGGTCGCGTCGCGGTCACATGGGCGGCACGCGACCAATCACAAGCCGTGACGTAATTTTCAAATCCTGAATGCCTAGAATTAGGCATTCAGGACCTGAAATTACGTCACGGCTTGTTGTGATTGGTCGCGTCGCCGTCACATGGGCGGCACGCGACCAATCAGAAGCCGTGACGTCACGGAAGGCAGTAAACGCGCGCATTTTAAGCAAAGAAGGCTGCCGGTTCCCTCGGTGAGGTGCAGGCTGCGTCGGAGAGGTGAGTATAGCAATATTTTTTATTTTAATTCTTTATTTTACACATTGCTATTAATCCCGATACCGATTCCCGATATCACAAAAGTATCGGATCTCGGTATCGGAATTCCGATACCCGCAAGTATCGGCCGATACCCGATACTTGCGGTATCGGAATGCTCAACACTAACAATCACTCTTTTAAATGCCGCTAATAGGGATTGACATCTGAATGGTTAATTAACAGTGAGCTCCGAATTGCTGTTTTTACAGACAGAAAGCAGCTGTATAGCACAGCCATAATTTGCCACATGTGGAGCAGGCTCAGCTCCTGAGTAGTGATGAGCGAGTGTACTCATTGCTCTGGTTTTCCAGAGCACGCTCGGGTGATCTCCGAGTATTTATTATTGCTCGGAGATATAGTTTTCATCGCCTCAGTTGCATGATTTACGGCTTCCAGATACCCTGAATACATGTGAGGAATGCCTGTTTGTTAGGGAATTCCCACATGTATTCAGCATATCTGGAAGCCGTAAATCATGCAACTGAGGCGATGAAAACTATATCTCCGAGCAATAACAAATACTCGGAGATCACCCGAGCGTGCTCTGGAAAACCCGAGCAACGAGTATACTCGCTCATCACTACTCTTGAGCTCTCTCCATACTTGTGGACCCAAGTGAGGACATACAGTTAAGCCTTTGTGCTAAGGGAGTTGAGAAATGCAACCATCCATATCACCACTTGATCTGCACAAAGTTTATTTCTTAAAATGGAGATTACCCTTTAACAACAAAAAAATTATAGGCTTGAAATATACAATTCATCATGGAGCACATGAGGCCCATGGCTGTGGTGGACATGTATTATGTGCAAAACATCAGTGAATCCTATGAACGTCCTGAATATTTAATAAACCAAAAATATCCACGTACAATCACATTTTATCATTTCTTTATTTTTATCTAAAAAGTGAAATTTCTCACCTGCATTTTTTCCAGCATCTCGAAAAACTCGGCTGACTGAAAAGAAAGAAAGAAACATACTTAGTAAAATTTAGTGGAACACCATGACATTGTTAAAGTGCAGAATAAGTGACATTTAAGTAATATTAGAGATTTGATTAGACATCAAAAATGGCTCCTTGTCGAGTAATAACAGCTTAATTTATCTCATTTCGAATATGTTCACACAGTTTCTTTTTCAGGTATATTTTGCCTTGAATCCACCTGAAAAGTGCTGCAACACTGCCTCAAAAAAATGAACATAGAGCACAGCAATGTAAAAACAACCCTGCTGTGCCCATGTTCCGTCTAATGCCACTTTTTTAACCATTTAAGGCTTCAGAAACTATGAACAGATTAAAAGAAGTAACATTTTTATTCTTGAAAATTACAGAGCAAAGATAACCGGTGGCAGAGCATCGCAAAAACGACTGAAAAGACACTGGCGAAAATGCTTCAGGAAAACAACCATTGGTGTTTTTGTGAAGCATTTTGGCCTCGGAAAACAGCATTTCCCTGATGTCTTAAAGATGTCATGTGCACACCCCATTGGCGTGTTTTTATGCACTGTTTTTTTGGTTTGTTTTTTTCTTTTCTATTTCAAAATACCTCTTTTGTGACCTTTATCCTAATGTTTTTGTGGCAATAAATGTTGGCTGTAAGTCAATAGAGAAATATTACCTACAACCTTAGCAAGTTTTGTTTGTGTTTTTTTTTCAAACTTTTGCTGTAATTTTGAGTCTTTTTATTATTACAAAACACAGCTTGCTGAAAGTATGACTTTTTTTGTTCCTGTGTCTCCCCAAAAGCTTCTCGATTGGACAGATACATTCATGAAAAACACGTGTAAATACTACAAAGCCACGAAAAAGCTTGCAAAACACTGGAAAAAATTACTGCAGAAAAAGCTCTGAAAGGAACATACAGATGTGTCTACCCTTTAGTTTGCTCACAAACAAGCTCACTATAATACCACAACATTCTACTAAAAACCCTCAAACTGCTGCATTGGTTGCGAGTTGCGACTCAAATCACAACCACTGGGTGGCCACACATAGACATATATAGCAGAGACATATCGTGACAGAGTATGGCAAAGTCAGGTTTTTTTTTCAAAGTTAGACATATTGCCATGACACTCATCTTTCGATATGTTAAGCTAAGAGAAAAGATAAGTTAAGACCCATCAATGTCACCAGACAGAAGTTATACTGATGTGAGGCCCCCAGCTGTCTGCTCAGATGAGCACTGTAGAAACTGTTGGGTCCCCGTGTGGTTGCTGGTTGTTCTTCAGGCAAGCATCACTCTCAACTGCATCAGTGTCCATAGGAAGCCTATAATGTTAGTACCTGTGGTGAAGCAGGGAGCCTTCTCCACCACTTTTTATCTTGCCTCCTACAAGCATCTATAACATCGGCATTCCAGCACAGTAAGGGCAACAACATCAGTACAGTGAGGTGTGGGACATTTTTATTTTTGTGGGGTGCACTAAGGGGTGCAATTAGAAATCGTTAATGGTGCACCAAAGGCATTTTTAATTGTTAAGGAGGTGTTCAAGGGGCATTATTACTTTTTAGAACATTATTAAGGGGCCACTCTGTGTGTATTATTACAGTACATTATAAAGGGCACCTAGGAGAATATTACTTGATAAAGAGCACGTGGGACATTACTACTTGTTAAGGGGCATTATCACTTTATAAAGGGACATAAGTGGCCTCTGCGTTTTCTTCACATATATTGTCACTAGCAAGTAGCAACCTCCTTTTAGAGCTGAATCAGCTCTCAATATAAATCAAAAGCTAGAGATGTGTCCATAGTTTGGTCAGTAATGGGTCACATAGAAAAATATTGTAATTTTTCTGTTCAGTTGCTGTGATGTTTTGCAAAAGTGAAAACAAGAAGTCCTGCCATATTGTTTTTTTACCTTTGACTTTGGGCCTGTAAACAGAAGGTAATTCATTTTCCCAAAAGGTAACTCAAAAGCGATAACTTATATGGCTCTTTTGGTTGGAAATCCTATTTAAAGGGAACCTGTCACCCCCAAAATCGCGGGTGAGGTAAGCCCACCGGCATCAGGGGCTTATCTACAGCATTCTGTAATGCTGTAGATAAGCCCCGATGTATCCTAAAAGATGAGAAAAAGACGTTAGATTATACTCACCCAGGGGCGGTCCCACTGCTTGTCCGGTCCCTCAACAGGGCAGACAAAGTACGCCTGATCCAGAGCCGCAGCGTGAAGACCAGAAGAGGACGTCATCTGATGAAGATGGGAGGCGCAGGACCCGGACCAGCAGCAGGACCGCCCCTGGGTGAGTATAATCTAACCTCTTTTTCTCATCTTTTAGGATACATCGGGGCTTATCTACAGTATTCCAGAATGCTGTAGATAAGCCCCTGATGCCAGTGGGCTTACCTCACCCGCGATTTTGGGGGTGACAGGTTCCCTTTAAAGAAGTTTTCTTAAATTAGGCAGAATTTTCCCAGGGAGTAGGGTGGACTGGATAAATTATGAAAAGTCCAAGTAATAGGACAAAAAAGAATTGACCACAGATCTACTGAAAATACAAAATATTTGCTTCTTCTTTATTAGAAATCCATTAAACCGATATAAAAAAATGTAATCACCATTGGTTACAGAGAATACCATCTATCACATGTGACAGAGGGTGTTCCCTGCTTCTATCACAGTAGTTTTAGGTGGTTCTCCTCGGTGGGGCTAATGGTTGAAAATTACATAAAATAATATAAGACCAAGCCCATTATGGTAACATAGCATAATATGTAGAAAAAGTTAGCACATCATATAAACCACATACATGAAGCATGTAGAGGGGCAGTGGTGTAAAATGTTTCTCCTGACTCTTTTACTGTTCAGGTGTCTGACAGTAAAACACCATAGCTTCACAAACAATTCTTTTTTGGCATATGATCTCAAGCTGAAGAAGCAGCGATTATGCACAGATAAATGGCAACACAGTCACTATTAACAGGAATGGTACAGAGATGCTGTAGGCATAAGAGCAGGCCCAATTCTTGTATCTGCCGGTGACTGCGTCACGTTACGTGATCCATTACAGCCAGGCTCAGACTGGCCCATAGGGCAACAGGGGAGTCCCCCAGTGGGCCCCAGAGTAGATCTGGTCCCCCAACCCCACTGTATGGGCAATAAGTATTTTTCACTTGATTCACTACCCAGTTTATTATTATATAGAGAAATAGGGAAGTATGTGAACGAGGGTAGTGGAATATTGGTATGCAGGTGAAAAGTGGCCCCCCACCAAGTCAATGTTACTGGTGGGCCCTTGGCAACCCAGTCCGACACTGATTACAGCCACATTCAGTTGGTCGTATAGAATCTTTCCGTACTCAGATAATAAACTTCCCTTTCCCTATCACCATTTGTGCTCGTTATAGCTTCTTCTACAGTACACTTGGATTTCTTTCACCAGCACAGTATTCTCCATTTCTGACTATCTGATGGTTCTGCTCCTCGCTCTTTGTTACTAGAGGGGATCAGGTAAAGCAGAGTGCTCACTTTTTATCCAAACCTCGCCTCGAAAAAGTCAGTCTGATCAGAACACAGGCTTTACCAACATGGAGAACGCACTCGTACAGGATAATAGCAAGATATGGAAGACTATGCAAACATGAACCACATCCACATACACACCCCATTCACTCATGTTTATAGACATTCTCCCAATCTCACATATGCCTGTCTCATATATGTGAGGCTGCCCAATTTGTGTCAGAAGACGCTCGGTTTGCCCTTGCATCACAGTCTGTGCTTGGACTGCAAAACAGGAATATGTGAATCAAACTTACAGACACATTGAGGCATAGTTATCACAACTGTCTAATTCTTAGACAATGTAAACTCTCAAAAAGGCGCTACATTTATCACATGCTATTTGATGAATCTGTCTAATTTTAAGACTATCTTGTACCAATAAGTATCCTTTACCCTGGCATGTTAGACATATCACTCTTCAGAAGGAAAGACACTACCCCTTAGACAAGACCCCAGTCATAGGCCTCTCATACAGCCCAATCATATCTTATACTTTGCACTTAGGAGGAGCTGTTGCTCCCGAAACACGTGTCTACAAATTAAAATTCTAGTTTGGCTTTTATCCTACGTCATGTGGCAAGACTCGTTAAAGCGTCAAAACTGACTTTTAGGATTTATACTTCCAATAGGTGGCACTAGATTTCAACTCCTCTTCACTCTGAAGAGGCAATTTGAATAATTCCCTAGAGTAGCATTACATGGCCTTCAAGTCTCCTTACCCTGGCATGTTAGGCATGTCACTCTCCACAAGAAGAGCCACTAACCCTTAGACCCAAGACTATCTAGTCTAAGTTTAGACCACCTATTCGTTGGCTTACATTGTACCAAAAATGTGTACTACAATTTTGGTGCAAGATATTGCACATTACACCAATCTGCATTTATGATAAGGCATGCCCCTTTACAGCAAGGCTGTGCCCTTTAGCTGGCTAAGTCATAACAAGTGCCCAACACAAATTCCAAATCTAGTGCAAGTCATGAAATACAATTTACAGTAGAGTTTTGTTGCAGTTAGTTTGATAAATATGCTCAATTGTGTGCAATAAACTATAGCGCTTAGCATAAAAAACAATAGTCAGTGTTACGCTCCTAGGTGGCGCACGTGGTTCATGGACCCACTATGCCACAAAATGGACTTACCCTGGAGGGGCATAACTAAGCAGCGAGCTTGGGATTCTCTGGAGCCTTTAGTGGTGAGGTCAGACTAGTGCGGCTCGTTGCTTCCAGGTGCCACTCCAGGGTGGTGTCTGGCAGTAGCTGCTGACCCCAAAGGGCAGAGATGTTACTTCACATTCTCAGAAAAAACAGGATGGCCACAATGGACAAATTCAGACAGGACGGCCTCTTGGGAGAATTTCTGACGGGATGGCCACTTGGGACAATTTCTCACTGTACGGACAGGATGGCCACTTGGGACAATTTCTCACTGAACAGACAGGACGGCCACTTGAGATAACTTCACAGTTCTTCCAAATCCAAACTGAAGAAAAGGACAGCGCCACACCGGATAGTGATAAGCAGCTCACATATTTATTCTGCCTTCTGCGGCAACATTTCGGTCCGAAGACCTTTGTCAAGCGGACCGGTCTTCGGACCGAAACGTTGCCGCAGAAGGCAGAATAAATATGTGAGCTGCTTTTCACTATCCGGTGTGGCTCTGTCCTTTTCTTAAGTTTGGATTTGGATGTTCTATCTGGGATGGACCCCCTGGTGAGGACGTGCGCCCTGATGTCCATAGAGACTATATAATTATAGGGTGCGGCTTTACTGCTTTTTTGTAACTTCACAGTTTTGGCCTGAGTATTCGGCCCCAAGGGTGGCAGGCAGGCCATGAAGTACAGGTACCGGAGAAACGGTTTCGGGATTCGGACACCGCCAAAGTCGTGGCATGAAACAAGGACTAACCATGGTGGACTAACGGGATCACAGGATAAAGGGTACGGGAAACTAACAGACTATGGAAGGGTGACCTGGCAACATACAGTTGCACAGCAGACTACCTAACTATATGGGTTGCTCACGCATCTCCTGTAGGGGAGGGTATTTTTTATACAAGGGAGACACCTTGCAGGTAAATGCATATTAATTAAATGCCTCCCAGCAGCTGCTCGGAGCATTTATGATGTGCTCACTCTGTCCCTTTAAGAACAGGGGAGCGCGCCGCTGAGACACAGTGCAGTGTGCGAAGAGAAGGAAGGATGCAGGATGGGGATCGCACCGCAGGTGAGGGCGGTGAGTAAGCCAGTGTCCCTCCATTTAGGAAGAATGGAACACAATTCAGGGGCGCCACAATTCATAGCGCTACAGTAGGATTATGGCTTTTACCTATTCTCCCATAAAAATTATGATGAAATGAGGCAATATGTTTCATTATGTTGTGCTTTCCAAAACTTGTAGCTTGAATATCAGTCTTGTTTTCTAGCCACAGATTAGCTCTTGAATTTTCCTGCAGTCCAGAGGATCAGCGCAATCAAATATTCCATATAGAAATAAATATTTGCACAGCACTGACTGCTGGATAAAGTATGAGCTGTCAGACAGCGACATGTGGCATTAACCTTGTAGGGGAAAGTGCAATCCTACAGTATGAGAAACTCTTACATTCATTCTTTACAACCACAATAATTTATTTATCAGAGAAAACAATCTAAATTCTAATTAAATAAAAAATGTAAATATTAATAAGATGGGGGCTCCACTTGTTCAAAGTGGATGTGGGTCATTCGGGCTAAATCTGGCACTATGGGTATCAAAGTTGGCTCTATGCAAAATGTATTTATTTTATTTATTTATTTTACTCACTTTTATAGCCACATTAATTCCACAGCGCTTTACAGACATGGAGGTTTTTAGAGAATAATAAATATTGTTTCGCGACAATTTCAGTTGGAACAAAATTTAATCTGTTTGCTGAATGCAAATCTGTCCCAGATGAATTTTGGGAGATTTGATCATTTACACTGTCATACAATACAAATAATACTACTATTCCTCCAGTAATACTGGGAGACAATGCCTAAATAAAACAAGTCATATCCAAATAATACGAAATATTGCCCACATAACACTGGCATATTTTAACCACCCAATATAGCATGAAGCCTATCCCCAAAAAAACAATACTGTCATTTAGTGTGCACTTAAAGAGTTTTTCACAAAATTGTTATCCAGCGTTAGGTTCCCCATTGATACCAAGAAAGGGGTTTTGGAACCCGAGAACTGCGCTCAGCTATTTCCGGCATTCCCATAGACAGTGAATTGACTGGAGGTTGAGCATGTGCATCTTCCTTGAAGATGCAGCTTTGTGAAGCTTAATTTCCAGGTTTTTATATACCCCGTCTTGTGATCTACCAGGAGTTGTAGTAATCAGACTCCCAGCAGTCAGTAAGCATCTCCTAATCTTTGGATAAAGAATAACATTATTTTGGGAATAGCCTATTAATACCGCTATACAATGTCTAACTAATGAAGGGAATGTTGGTAAAGTCCATTGTAACTACGGCATTAACCCCTTCACCACCTTGGTTTATTCCATTTTTGAGTTTTCGCTTTTTGCTCCCCTTCTTCCCAGAGACATACATTTTTATTTTTCCATCAATATGGCCAAATGACGGGACGAGTTGCACTTTTTAACATCATTAATTTTACCATATAGTCTGCTGGAAAATGGGAAAAAAATTCAAAGTGCGGTGAAATTGCAAAAAAAAAGTACAATACCACAATTGTTTTTTGGGCTTTTTTTTTACCAAGTTCACTAAATCCTAAAACTGACCTGTCATTATGATTCTCCATCACAAGTTGGTAGATACCAAACATGTATAGGTTCTATTTTATTTAAGTGGTGAAAAAAAATCCAAAATTTGCAAAAACCACAAAAAAATTTTTTGCCACATTTTCCAAGACCCGTAGTGTTTTCATGATCTGGGGCAGGGTGAGGGTTTATTTTTTGTATGCGGAGCTGACATTTTTATTGATACATTTTTGGGTAGATACGATGTTTTGATCGCCCGTTATTCCATTTTATTGCAACTTTCTTGCAACCAAAAAACGTTATTCTGGCATTTTGATTTTTTTTCTCATTATGCCATTTACCGATCAGATTACCGTAATTATTTTTATATAATGATAGATCGGGTGATTCTGAACTTAATGATAGCAAATATGTGTTTTCGGTTATTGTTTTTTTTAATTGTTTTATTTTGAATGGGACGAAAGGGGACTGATTTGAACTTTTTTTTTTATTTTTTGTAAACTTTTTTTCTACTTTTTTACTGGCTTCAATAGTCTTGATGGGAGACTGGATGCTGTGATCATCTGATCGCCTGTGCTACACATAGCAGGGCTCCAGCTATGCTATGTGTAGCTAAAATTATCATCTGCTATGCGTGCTGGCCACAAGGCAGTGCTCATAGCAATCTGGCAATGATAACCACAGGGGTCTGCTGCAGACCCCAGGTTGTCATGCCAAATCATCGGCGACCCACTGTCATGTGAAACAGGCCGCGCGAATGATGCGCTTCTGGCACGATTATGTTAAATGCCACTGTAAGAGATTGACAGTGGAATTTAACATGTTAACAGCCGCGGGTGGATCGCCATTCTACCCACAGCTGTTAGCGGCACATGTCAGCTGATGAAATCAGCTGACATGTGCTGGGAAAGTTGCAGTCTCAACACTGGAGCATGCATCAAGCAGGGGGAGGTGATCTACAAATTACCTATGCATCACAGGTCATAAAGGGGTTAAAGGTGTTGTCCATTATTGGGAGAACGCCTTCTGATATGCTGCATTCCCCAATGTAAAAATAATACACCTTATACTCACATTGCATAACAGAACCATTCCTGTAATGTCGGCATCGGTCTCCAAAAGATCGCATGACATTGTTATGCCACATAAGCCCTGCAACCAATCAACAATGGCTAAACGGCTGTAGTCCTCAAACCTCCATTGGATGTCATTGGTTCACCTAAAGTAAGTGAGAGCACAACAGCTCAATAGTGGTCACTGATTGGCTGCAGTGATCACGTGGCATATCCATATCATGCGAGCCTCACGGGACCCGGTACTGGAACACCATTCTTTTGCAGGGTAGTTCTTGTGGTTGCAGTTTTGCTTTGTTTAGGGAGTTCTACAAATGGCTGATATCGTGTTCACAGCCATGCCCAATAATGCGGTATGAAGGCACACTGGAATATGGATCTTGATATACTTTGTTAGTGACCCTATAATAGTGCCTGCAGGATACCATTTTCCAACATACTTTTTCTCCTAGAAGCAATCAAAAAATCCTGTATATGAAATCGGAGATATTCAGATATAATATACAGATGTACCATAGATCCCCACTGAATCAGTGCCTTGATCCATTCAGAAGTTGAATACGGTCATATTAATCACTACTAAACCTAATATGCGTCATGTAATCCCACATTTTGCCTGCAGCAGTTGCAGTTAAAGAAGCTCTCCCATCAAAGTGTTTATCCTCTTCATATATTGTAGTTTTCATATGATATAGAACGGTGTGCTTGCAATTCCTCATTTTTTCCTTCTACCCAGCTAATTCTTATGTTTTCCATTAAGTCTATGACATCATGTGATTAAAAACAGAGACTAGCTGAATCTTTCTAAGCTCTCTGTAGAAAGAGGAAGTCTCTTTTCCCTTCATGAGTCAACCCCCTCTTCAACTCCTGACCCAGGGGCCCCGCTCATCCCGCTGTCAGGGACTTTGTAGTGATGTAGAATTGTAGTTCTAATGATGACTCACGCAGGAAAAAGAGACATTCTGTTTCTACATAGAGCTACGAAGGATTCAGCTAGTCAGATGTCATAGACTTAATAGAAAGAAAGAAGAATTAGCTGGGTAGAAAGGCAAAATGAGCAATTGCAAGTGCACAGCGCTATAGAATATGATGCAGTATGTTAAGAGGATAAAAAATTTGATGGGAGTGCTTCTTTAACAGGTCCTGGCAGTTCCTCTTCTGGGTCGTTTCCAACACTGGACATTTTCTGTACCATCATGTTTCTTGAACAATGTGTAAAGGGAACTGGATGACTGCTCATTCTAATAGCTAAGCCAGCCCCTTTATCTGTGTATACATAGGCTGCGATAGAAAAGGGGGTTGGTTTAACTATAGAAATAAACCACTCAGCCAGCCCTCTTCATACACATCTCTGGTTTCATGACAGCACAAGAAACATTGTCCCGTATAGGACATGAACGGGAAGATCTGTGGGACCTGGTACTTGCAGCTGAAGAATGAGCCCCTTTAAGATGCTTACCATTTTAGTAAAAAAAAATAAAATGTACTAATTTATGCAAATTTAAGCATGTTACTTGGCTAAACACCCCCTTAAATTAATTTTGACATCCCTCAAAGGCACATGCTGTTGATGTGCATGAATGTTCTTGGTGTTGAGCCTATAAAAAAGTCATATTGACTCATTATTGGCTCCAATTATCTAGTAAATGTCCATCCCTCTTTGATGCCATTAATAATATGGGACCCAGGGAAATCTAGTCTTCTATTTTCTCTGCCGTAAAGACTTTTTTATACAGTCTGGAACATATTATTTTCTCTCTAGAACTCAACCTTACATAGTGAAATGCTGAATCTGTACCTTGCAATCTGCAAGGAGGGAATGGTGGAAACAAGACTTGTAGCAGCGCACTTAAACACTGCACGCTCTTTTTTATCCTTCTCTTTACCGTCTATTTGCGCAAACACAAAGCAAACAATTGATGGATGCTGAGATGTGGGTGTATGATGGGAAGACAGAGAGTGAAAGCCAGACAAAGAACTGATAGCCACTGGGAAAACATGTGTCTATTCAAATGCCATGTGACATGTCTTTTTTTATAAGACATAATGATTTCCTGCTCAGTGATTAAGTGCATATCCTGTGGTTTTGATGGACAGGACATCACATTGTTGCACGATCTAAGTTTGTGGTGGTGGGATTGGTTTTTAATTGCTGGAGAAAGAAAGAAAGCAATATTATTGCACCCAGGGGAGCTGCTCAGACCTGCGTGTATAGCTTTAAGAATGGTGGTTTCCTAGGCAATAGAAAAAACACTTCTGGAGCATATATAAATAAATGTGAATTCTGGCTCCATTGTAAGTGTTGTAATCTGCTTACAAGCCCTTCATTGTATAAAAAAGTGTATAATACAACTGCAACACTGTGTGATTACATGAAAACAGACGGGTTTGTACAACCCTACACCCACAGAAGATCGCCAAAATGTTTGGAACAAACTCTTTGCCCAGTTCCTTCAGAAACAGTGCAAGTGTAACTAGAAGAACGGAGCTGGCTATACATCAAAAATTTTCTTCCAAAATCTACAAATCTGATGAAGTTTTAGTAAGAAGATAACATAATTATATACTAAAGATTGTAGAAACAATGGTGAGCATGAAACTTGTGGGATCCCAGGAGCATGTATCTAGAAGACGTCTCTGAACATACTAGAGGAAATAATTCTGCAGGTGAATCCTACTTCTATATATCCACTGATATGTCTACATAATAAAAGGTCTAACAGGTTATTTGTGAATTAAGCCATTAAAAAAAAATCACTTGCGACCACTGATTAGCTTCAAAGACTCCACCAAAAATGTCTGTCTTATGCTGATACTGGATTTTTAGAGTCCATTGTTGTTTCAGGGCCTAAAACTACCAAAGATTCTTCTGATACATTGGTGGGCCAGTCCAAACCTGGTCAGAGTCTAAGCTCATCAAAGCCTCGTCTAGTACTTTGGTAGGCTAGCCTAATCCTGGTCAAAGTCTGAGTTCATTGGAGTTTCTTCTGGTTGGTACATTGGTGGGCCAATCTAATCCTGGCAATAGTCTGGGCTCATTGAAGTATATTCTGCTTGGTACATTGGTGAGCTAGTCCAATCTTAGTAATAGTCTAGACTCATTGGAGTATCTTCTGGTTGGTACATTCGTGGGCCATTCCAATCCTGGCAATAGTCTGGGCTCATTGAAGTATATTCTGCTTGGTACATTGGTGAGCTAGTCCAATCTTAGTAATAGTCTAGACTCATTGGAGTATCTTCTGGTTGGTACACTCGTGGGCCAGTCCAATCCTGGTAATAGTCTGTTCTCATTGGAGTATCTTCTGTTTGGTAACATTGGTGATCCAATCATGGTAATAGTCTGGGCTCACTGGAGTACCTTCTGCTTGGTACATAGCCTATGTTTACTAGTCTATTTTGGTCTACTATAGCCCAGTTTCCCTTAATATTGAACTTGCTACTCTTCTGTTTCCATCTAGGCATAAAATGAAATTACTCACACACCTAAAAACATGTTAAAAGATTTTGACCAATGATCTAGACAGATTGTAAAAGTAAGGTGCAAAACAGAACTGTGTGGTATTCTTCAGTGAAGAACTAACCTAAGTGCTAAAAAAAACTAATTTAAATTGATGAGTTGCTTTGTGAAAGTAAGCCTAAGAATATATTGATATTTCTTAGAAATTGTAAAATAACCAAGAGGAACAATCTCGCTGCAATGCACATCTGCAGGAGCTCACTATGCTTTATACTTTATTTGCTTGTGACTTTAAAAATGAATTTTAGGATTACGACTTCACACAGCACAATCTTCTCAATTCTAATAATGATCTGTCATTTACTTACAATAAATCCAGTCATTTCAGAGTTTCTCTCAATCCATATTCAGCGGATAAAATGAAGAGCTAGTTATGTCACCGAGACACTGAGTAAAGCAAAATCTTCTCCATGCCTCAATAACTTGGAATTAATTCATAAGCTGACTGTTCATGAATATGCATTGAGATGATGGACTGAGCAAGGTTACAGGTTCATGTGAAAAAAAGAAATTGCCTCCTTGACTCATGAGAAGTTCAGCTAATATCTATATCTAGATAATTAGTAGATTAAGTGTTGCCAAGTCATCTCTGTAATTTACTAAATCCAAAGCATTGCCCTGATGCAGTTCGGTCTTACCTAGAATACAGCAAAGTAGAAAATGATCCATTCATTTATTCCTAGCAAGCAGTAAGTTATATGAAGGAAAAAGAAGCCACTCAAAATCTAAGGAACAAAGCTTAGGATTCCATTTAAAGGGAACCTGTCACCTGAATTTGGCGGGACCGGTTTTGGGTCATATGGGCGGGGTTTTTGGGTGTTTGATTCACCCTTTCCTTACCCGCTGGCTGCATGCTGGCCGCAATATTGGATTGAAGTTCATTCTCTGTCCTCCGGAGTACACGCCTTGCGCTGGCATGTACTCTGGAGGACAGAGAATGAACTTCAATCCAATATTGCGGCCAGCATGCAGCCAGCGGGTAAGGAAAGGGTGAATCAAACACCCAAAAACCCCGCCCATATGACCCAAAACCGGTTCCGCCAAATTCAGGTGACAGGTTCCCTTTAATAGGGCTATCTGATGGAGATTTGATCACCATTAAAGGAACCGGGAAGATGTCCTATGCCCTCCAAACTGCCACCATGTATTTATTCTTATATTAATACCCTGGTTAACAAAGCCATTTGTACTGCATATTTGATTGCAGCTTATGTAAAAATAAAGTTTTATAAATCTGAAAATCCCACATGTGCTTGCAACTTTCATCCATTCATGTCAGTGTGCAATGAAATCGGCTTCATAGGCACACTTGCACATATCTGGGAAGCACATTGTGAAGACATTGTTATCCGTCATCCACGGAGGAGCCAAAAACAATACCTGGAAGGAAAATACTGTAAGCAAGATGGATCTTTCAACCCCGCTATACCACCACCGAATCCCACACAGTCAGCACCCCTATGAAGCTGGGAAACGGACATCTGGCTTCACAGCACACTGACATGAAAGGACAAAAGTCACGCACAAGCTTGAGATTTGCAAAAAAGTGGTGTGACTACGGCTCTAGCAAATCATGCTATCACTTACACAGGGGCATTATAACATGATTAGTAGGATAATTAATCTGGGGAAACCAATGGTTGGGCAGTATGGTGGCTCAGTGGTAAAAACTGTTGCTTTGCAGTTCTGGGATCAAGTCCCACCAAGGACAACATCTGCAAGGAGCTTGTATGTTCTACCAGTGATTCTGTAGTTTCCTTCCACATGCCAAAGACAGGGAATTTAGATTGTGAGCCCCAATGGGGACTGCGAAGCTAATGTATGTAAAGTGCTGCGGAATATGATAGCGCTGTATAAGCAATGCATGGTAAAAAATCCAAAGCCTCCTGGACTAGTCTGACAGTAATTAGTATATTGCAAAGGGATTGTTTTTTGCCATAAATTGCAATCAATAGATAGGGCTTATAAGGAAGGGTATTAACAATTAAAAATAAATACACGGTGGTAATTTGGTGAGCATGGGGAAGCTACCAGGTTCTTTATAAAACCTGTCTACATTTTACAGTTAGTAAACTTTTAATATTAATAAATGAACTCACACAGTATAATGTCATGTTAAAAATATATTATAGCAGGATAATAATGGATTGCAAATGCCTTTACTCATTGTATCAATATAATATCAGACCATGTTATTGCTTTCTCAGGTATAGGGATTTATAACTTAACCTTCATACAGATCAAAAACTGTATGGGGCTATGTAGCCCCCATAGCAGTACCATTTTATTTTGCTGACATTTCTTGAATTTTTTTTTAGAACTATGGTGTATTTTACTATAGAGCACTTTGAAGATATTTGCATATTTAATTAGCATATATATTATAATGCTATTGTTACCACAATGTGGGTAAATATCATGTTTATCTCCTGGAAAAGTTCAACTTTTAGCAATATTGCGTATTAGTTGTACAAAAGTTGAAAACTCTATCCTGCTAGCCTAACTCGATAATCATGATAATCCCAACATAATTGCGCACTTCATTAAGACTATCTGTTTTGCCTACTTTACTATTAATAACAGGTAGAAATAACTGGAAAATAATCTCCACTGTAAATGCTGGGAAGTATTAGGAGGTTATCACTAAACATCTTAAAAGTATATTCAAAGATGACAGATGGCTACAAAAGATACGGTACATATTGTAAGTAGTTACAGTAAATTCCGGCAGAGTCTCCAACTGCCTGAGGCATGAAGTCAACAATTAGTCTGAGCCGATCAATGCTTAATGAAAGAACAAGCATTAGAAAAGCCACATACAACAATAAAGCACATTGAAGAGTGGAGATCTGAAATAATAATGTAACCTTTCTATTGAGTCATAGATAAGAGCTTTTCGTACATACATATAGACGCGTATTCACCTTGAATCCACCTCCCACTCATCTGCTCTTAGATTTCAGTAGCATTGACTACAATGACTACTATGATTGCGCTCCTGTCTACGGTGACAGGTATTAGTAAATGTACAGCACAGGAATATTACGTTACCGCACATAACAAAGCATTTAGAACCTCTGCTTATTCACATTATGGTGTCTAATTCCCATGGACTCCCATAGCAGAGTTCAGTCCAGGTGAACACCATGAAAAGTGTACAAAATCAGAGTATTGTAAAAGAAATGTAAGCAAAAAGAACATAGATATAGGACGTGTCAAGAAAGTCTGATGCATATCTAATCTACCATATCTACCTTGCTGCTTGACCAACTGTGTACTGTAAATATATATATATATATATATATATATATATATATATATATATAGTGGCTTGCAAAAGTTTTCTGTCCCCCCCTCCTTTGGCTTTTTACCTGTTTTGTTACATTACAACATGTGTTTAAATATTTTTCTAATCCGATTTGTGTGTGATGCATTAGCACTAAATAGTCTAGTTGGTGAAGTGAAGTGACAAAAATATAGGCATAAATTAAATTTATGGGATGAAATAACTGAAAATGTACATGTGCATATAAATTCACCCCATTTGCTATGAAGCCCCTAAAAATTTCTGGTGCAAGCAATTACCTTCATAGGTCACATGCTTATTGAACGGAAGTCCATCTGTGTGCAATCTAAGTGTCACATGCAGGGGTGTAACTACAACAGGTGCAGGGGTTACAATCGCAACCGGTCCCTGGAGCCTGGGGGCCCTAAAAGTCCCTTTGGCCTATAGAAAAAGACTATTGCTATTAAAGATTTAAAATATTTGGGGGCCCCTTTGGAGCTTTTGCATCGGGGCCCATGAGTTTCAAGTCACGCCACTGGTCACATGGACTGTTAGTATATACACTTTACCTATTTTGAAAGGCCACAGAGGCTCCAATACCATTAAGTAAGAGGCAACACTAACCAAACCACACCATAAAGACCAAGGAGATCTCCAAACAAGTCAGGGACAAAGTTGTTGAGAAGTACAAGACAGGATTGGGTTATTAAAAAAAAAGTACCCTCATTTCTGATGATGCTCCATCAAATCGATTACCATCAAATGGAAAGAGAGTACCACAATAAATCTTCCAAGACAGGGTCGCCCACCAAAACTCTCAGCCCAGGCAAGAAGGGCATTAATCAAAGAGGTATCACAGAGACCAAAGGTAACCCTGAAGGAGAAGCAGAGATGCAGAGACTGGAGTATCTATCCATACGACTACAATAAGATGTACACTCAATAGAGGTAGCCTTT
The DNA here is from genome assembly GCF_051348905.1 of Ranitomeya variabilis. NCBI lineage: Eukaryota > Metazoa > Chordata > Amphibia > Anura > Dendrobatidae > Ranitomeya > Ranitomeya variabilis. Next base: position 96,263,898 of record NC_135234.1, read on the forward strand.
ATGGAAGAGTGGGCAGAAACAAGCCTTTACTTACATACAAAATTGTAAGGTTTGTTTTGAGTTTGCCAAAAGGCATGTGAGAGACTCCCTAAATGTATGGAGGAAGGTGCTGTGATAAGGTGAGACCAAAATTATTGAACTTTTTGGCTACCAAAGTAAATGCTGTGTCTGGTGCCAAAACAACACAGCTCATCACCCCATGAACACAATCCCCACAGTGAAACATGATAGTGGTGGCATCATGCTTTGGGGATGATTTTTTGGCAGCAGGAACAAAGAAAATGGTATGAGTCGAGGGGAAGATAGATGATGTTAAACATAGGGATATTCTTGATCAAAACCTGTCTTAGTATGTCAGTGATTTGAGACTGGGATGGAGGTTCACCTTTCAACAAGACAATGACCCAAAGCATACTGCTAAAGCAACACTCGAGTGGTTTAAGGGGTAACGTGTAAATGTTTTTGAGTGGCCTAGTCAAAGCCTAGACCTTAATCCAATTTAGAATCTTTTGTCAGACTTGAAGATTGCTGCTCCCCAGTGGATACATTGGTAAGCCACTGTGTGTATAGATATATCTATTTACTTTCTCACCCCTCCGTGGGGTGGTTGTTTCTTTTTTTATGTCTTTCCTCATTCAGGGGTCCTCTACCAGAGGCCTGAGAGTTTGAGGGTTCTGCGCAGGATGACACTTTTCCTCAGTACTGCACTTTTATGGACAGAGAGCTCAGATGATGCTCCTGAGATCTGTCGTCGCCATTCTTCCAACTTAGGGGATCACTGCTCCAAGGAACCCCTATCACCACTGGAATAACTGTTGCCTTCACCTTCCACATCTTCTCCAGTTCTTCTTTGAGGCCCTGGTATTTCTCCAGCTTCGCATATTCCTTCTTTTTGATGTTACTATCTCTTAGCACTGCCACATCTATTATCATTGCTGTCTCCTGATTCTCATCTACTATCACAATGTCTGGTTGGTTAGCCAACACCTGCGTATGCGTCTGGATATTGAAGTGTCACAGGATTTTAGCCCTTTCATTCTCCACCACTATTTCTGGGGTCCCATCTGGAATTAGGAAGACTTAGCCCATATGATGTGCAGATGTTCCTGTATACGATTCCCGCTACTCGGTTGTGGCATTCGGTATACGCTTGCAACTTGCATCCTGCCAACTGTATATACTCAGTATATAAACAGTTGATACAAAAAGTCTACATATACCACTTGTCATGTAAGAAAATTATACCAAGAAGAGTCATTTCATAACCTTTTGCATCTTTAATGTCACCCATAATCTGCAGAATTCAATTGAGAAATAAACATAAAACTCTTTTTTTGGGTGGAAAAAGAAAATTATGGCACACCTAGAATTGGCAATCAGAGATTCTCCAAAAATGTTTTTAAAAATCCACATTTGCCAAAATGGTAATTTGTTTTTTAAATTCGCTTCCATGTGGATTCAGCAATTTATAACAGCCAATAAAAATGTAAAAATTAAATAGAAAAAACCTCCTTATACTCACCTTACTGCTAACTTCTCCTACCTAGTGCCAACATCTGGTCCTTTCTGCATCTTTTGATCCAACACTGTTGGAATCTTCAGGCCTCTCAAACTGAGCTGGACTTCTGGCTGTCATGGTGCTCAGGAAGGTATTATTCATGGAAGCATGAAGGTCATGTTGTATGTTGTGACATTGTTGACATTCTGTGCTCTTGGATGAAGTGGAAAAATTGAAAATTGGATGTAGAGGTGAGGGGTTAATGGGAAGGAAGAAGTTTGGATTTTCTCCTTTCCATACAATAAAAAAGGATTCCTCACTGATAGTCAAAACAGATTCCCTTACCAAAAATAGATGAAAATCAGAACTCGTGAAGACTAGTCCAGTAAAAAAAATATAAAAAAACAAGCCAATATTTTTTTAGTTATTCCAAAGAGACATGTCATCATGAAAACCCTAAACCTGCTGCATATATTCCCAAGCTAAAACAGTAGATGTTATCCCAAGAGTGCGAACACAGAGGTCATCTAATCACACGGACACTTCAATGTAAGAAGGGATAGTCCACTAATCCACACTATGCTCTTCATTATGACTTAGTTTTATCTCTGCAACATCTATATACATGTGTGTATAATTTCAATGTTATCGTTTCTATCCAGTTCTTACATAAAGCATATTGCATGTAGTATAATCAGTAAAGGATCTACAAATGGTTCCTGTATTTTTAGACATGGTCTCAACTATGACGACGAATAAAGTATCCAAGTAAAACACAATGAGCCGGGACACTAATGCATTTGACAACCTGCCCAGTCTACGATGAAAGCTTCTTAATAGCATTAGCAATGTACTCCAGCGGTGGAAATAACAAAATGGATTTGTGGCATACTCCTGTTCCGACATCCTGGAGGTTCTCCTAATCCTCATGTTAATGGAACCTGCATTTAGACGCAGCAGACTGTCACAGGCTGCTCCTACTTCTTGTATGCACACTTTTCATGGGAAGAAGATAATCAAAAAGAACTTGCCGGGTTGTGGTAATGAGCTGAAACCACAAGCAGATATTGTGTTCTGTCTGTTTTGAAGTTGAGACTTGTGAGTGTTCATTATCGCCAGGGGAACAACCCAGCAGACCCCTGGAAAAGGATAATGGGGCAATCGCTCTCTGTATCCAGACACAGCTTACAGGAATATCACAGGCAATTCCTAATATACTGGTATGAAGGATTTTACTACATGTAGTATTTTGGTCATGTCTATAATATACATGCAAAATTAGATTTATTTCCCACAATGAGTTTTTGACCTAGTGTATTTTCTCTGCAAAGAAAAAAACAAAAAACAGCGTCTACTGTTCTAGGAAAGTGGAGGAGATTCACAGAAATCTCATGACCACTGTGCTTTTTTTGTGTAAACTGACCGGTAGTCTGAAATCCACAACAAGTCAATTTCCCCAAGAGAATTGCGTTAGATGAGGAAAATCTGCAGGTAAAACAACCAAGCATGTAAACCCCAAATGTCTGTATCAATAAAGTTTTGTCAAAATCAGATAACAGGAAGTTTCAAAAACAAAACAGATTTATTTAAACCATGACATAACAAAAAGAGACAAAAGACGCAACTTCAAAAATGTGATAAAAATGCATGTAAAAAAATGAAGGTAACCTAATCTTCCTAATAGTTGGAAAAATGCAGTAGAAAATGTATCACATTGAAAAATCACCCAAAGCTCATCATGGGACGTTACATAGTCTAACCCTGCAATTGGTCAGACTGCCATCTACTATTCGCTACAGTCAATAGTTGGTTAATATGGCACAGAAAGAGACATATGGAGAAGCCAAGAGCACCATCGGAGGCTACTTCAGCACCGGAGGGTTTACCTGCCTTCATTCCAAGCCTATTTTGGCCGAATTCTTTGGTTTTTGCATTTCCACATTTTAAGAGGCTACTTTTTACATTTTCGTTCATGTTATGCTTTTATGATTGAGTTTTTCTGGTACCATTTTGGAGTATATATGTATATCCATAATCAAAATAACTTCTCTAAGGCTACGTTTCCATGATGAGCTTTTAGTGAGTTTTTTTGCTAGTATATTTTCGAAAAAATGCAAATAACTTATTTTACTTAACGGGCACAGAAATGGTGCAGAAAATCTACGACACAAAAAAACTCGTCAAAGCTCATTGTGGGAACGTAGCCTAATGCTGTTCTATAATCAGCATACCAATGATATTTTCCTTACAGTGATAAAATGACAGGTAATATATTAGGTTGTGGCTTTAGCAAGATGCCATGATCACTATTGATACAGCAGCTCTGTCCTATCGGGTCTTCCTTGTAAATGGTACAATTTATGGGGCCCGGTAGCACCATCAGAAAGGAGCACATTAAAACTTCAGCTGCCATATGAAAATCCCAAACAAAGCCGATGGACTCCCCTAACGCATAAAGTTATTAATCACACCCCACAAGTGACTAAGATATACTGCAGGTTACCAATATTACAGCCATTGAGTGAGTGTGAAGTTAGGCTCATACTTGCTACAGTCATAGTTTACAGTGAAAGTGTATGTATTCTAGGAGAACACTGGTAGAAATATATTTCCTATTGCAGTGTGAACGGGTGAGGAGAGGAATTATATTACTTACAGGACATTACAACTTTATGAACGGAGCTTAATAACATTTTTTTTGCAAGTATTGAGCAGTCTTCATTGAAGCTTTTTCATATGAACCAGGGCACCTTGCAGAATCTGCATCACATTATCTCAGTGGGGCGCAGATGAGTAATTTATTACGGGGTTCCTAATTTCACCTTATCACTCTGAAAAGATGTTTTCAAACAAAGACCTTGTACTCATGATTGGCACCACCAAAGTCATAACTGTCCTACTAAAACCTTCCAAGAGAGGATTTTTTGCTTTTCACTTGGAATATCCCACTTAGTAGTAATGGTTATGACGTAAAGCCACTTTTTGTTTCATGGGAAACTGTATTTAAAGTGCAGTTTGTAGAATGCAGGGATACAGGCACACAAGCAATGTACAGTCAGTTACTGCCAAACAAAGCTCCCAAAAACTGTCATTGTAATTTGTTCAAGTGACGTTGAAAATTGTGTGTTCCAATGGAAATTTGTGGTTAGGGTCCTGTCTTCTATAGCCCCATAAAGTACCGAGTCCCATTAGGCATTTACATTTGTTACAAACCCTTAAAAACGTCCCGCTATCCAGTTTGCAATGCAAGCATACAATACATTGTAAACCCAACAAGACAGAAACATTAATGGAAAATGCAAACTCTTGGAATGAAGCAAAGTAGCACTCACCAGATTCATATTGAGAAATGAACACAAGGATATTCCCGTATGACATTTATGGTGTGGGACAAACCTTATCTAGGTTTTATAGCGTGTAGATAAAAAGTTAACCCTCCTCATTACAAGTAACACTGCTAGATGCACCTCAGCATTATGGTGGCCAAGACTACAAGATATTTTTGAGATTTGTATCCTACGCAGTCATTACACAGTGGAGAATGAGTATGTGATTGAGTGTCATAGATATAGCAGTCATTAGCTTCTTAGTTTACAATATAAAGCCCTTATACATCTCTCTATGGAGTCCAGGGAAACCAAAGTGGCACCCCTTCTTCTTCTAGAGATTGGTGGCAACCAGGTACGGACTGGGGCTCAAATTCTGCCCTGGCATTTCAAATCACACAGGCCCATGTTGTCCCCGTCCCCATGAACTAGATGGGATACATTACTAATATTACCCTGGATGGAGAAAAGGAAGATTTTCTACAAGACCAATATTTCTAATGATACCTGTGGCCTGCTGGGGTAAGTGATGGAGTCATCAACTTTGTGCTCCATCACAACTCTTAACAGTATGGGTATCTTGAGAACACTGATTCTGTTAACAATGTAGCAGACAAGGCAGTCCATCAGCAGACAGGCCCTTGTGGCATTTGCCAGAATTGCCGGATGGCCAGCCCGGCCCGGGTGGCAACCCATACTCAACTTATCAGAACTTTTCACGTCACTAAGTTAGTTTTTAATGACTGGTTAAGGATTAATTATTTTAAATTAACAACAGGGTGGTTCTACTGCTTAAACCAACAAGCAGGCAGAAAAATATTGGAGCAGTTAGAGACTAAAAGGGACCATGGAGAGATCTGTACACACATACGTAGCGCTCAATGAGATACCTCTATTGGTGGCGGAAATCGCGTGACTGTCGCTTGATTGCCGAGATGGCGATACTAAGAATCAAAATATCCCGTAAGGGCGAATTTATACACACGTGTTTTTAGATACAAGTACAGACCGTGATGTATGGATGGACTGTGGGTCTTTTGACCTGAAATCGACAGCTTCATATATGCCTGTGAGCTGTGTGAATGTGACCTAATAGGGCAAACTTCTTTTGTAGCTCCAGTTATAATAAAGAAGTATAATGTAACAAGTCCCAGTATGGACTTTTATCGTCCTTGAAGAATAGATCATAAAAAATAAAAAAGTAACAAAAATGTTTAAAACAATAATTGTAATGTAATACGAATAAATAACTCACTAAAAAGATTACTCCATCTATTAATATGGAACGATTGTCCCAACTCAAATACATTAATATAGAAGTGTAATATAGCTAACTTGTTGACAGACAACTGCAAATGTTTTTAAATTATAAGACTAAGAATTTTAAAGAAAATGTCACAAAATGTAGAAAAAATGCATTTGTAACAGAAAAATATACAATTAACAAGTACGGTGAGTATAAAATACAATAGTTGTTAAAAGAAAAAACAGCTAAACGGTCTCAGGTCCTGGACCTGAACCAGTTAAACATGTAGTGCTTCCAAAAATGGGTTACTATATATACAGTATATATATATATATATATATATATATATATATATATATATATATACATCTATAATATAACGCTGGGAGCGTCACTCTGCCGGAAGCCTTTATAGACTGCGCAAGCGCCGGCGCAGTCTGGCCCCACAGAGTGACGCTCCCAGGAGATCACGGTATGCGTAAGCACTGAACGCACACCGCGATCTCCAACGGAGAAGCAGGGATGAGCCAGGAGGGTGAGTATGCAATATTTACCTGTCCCCCGTTCCATCGATGCCCGCCGCTCTGTCCTCCACATCCTCTACCTGTGACGTTCAGTTCAGAGGGCACGATGACGCGCTTAATGCGCGCCGCCCTCTGACTGAACAGTCACAGCCAGAGGATGTGGAGGATGGAGCAGCGCGCATCGATGGAACGGGGGACAGGTAAATATAGCAAGTGCCGGGGGCCTGAGCTAGCGGCGACTCCGGCACCTGACCCCCACAGCGCGCCGGTATCCCCGCCTGCTCAGGCCCCCAGCACTCGGCGCCCAGCACAGCCACGCACAGCTGCCCGCACTCACCACAGTCACGCCCAGCTGCCCGCACTCACCACAGCCATGCACAGCCGCCCGCACTCACCACAGCCACGCACAGCCGCCTGCACTCAGCACAGCCACGCATAGCCGCCCGCACTCAGCACAGCCAGGCACAGCCGCCCACACTCAGCACAGCCAGGCACAGCCGCCCGCACTCAGCACAGCCACACACAGCTGCCCTCACTCAGCACAGCCGCCCGCACTCAGCACAGCCACGCACAGTGGCCCGCACTCACCACAGCCACGCCCAGCCACCCGCACTCAGCACAGCCGCCCACACTCAGCACAGCCGCCCGCACTCAGCACAGCCGCCCGCACTCAGCACAGCCACGCACAGTGGCCCGCACTCACCACAGCCACGCCCAGCCGCCCGCACTCAGCACAGCCGCCCGCACTCAGCACAGCCGCCCGCACTCAGCACAGCCGCACTCGGGCAGTAGAGTCGGAGAGAGAACGATGGGAGCAAGATATGGCAGAATGGAAACAGGAACAGGCAGAATGGGTGCAGCACATTACAACAGAATGGGGGCGCAGGATGGGAGCAGCACATGATAAAATGGGGGCACAGGATAGGGGCAGCACATGACAGAATGGGGGCACACACATGACAGGATGGGGGTGCAGGATGGGAGCACATGACAGGATGGGAGCAGCACATGACAGAATGGGGGCACAGGATGGGAGCAGCACATGACAGAATGAGGGCACACACATGACAGGATGGGGGTGTAGGATGGAGCAGCATATGACAGGATGGGGGTGCAGGATGGGAGCACATGACAGGATGGGAGCAGCACATGACAGAATGGGGGCACAGGATGGGAGCAGCACATGACAGAATGAGGGCACACACATGACAGGATGGGGGTGTAGGATGGAGCAGCACATGACAGGATGGGGACGCAGGATGGAGCAGCACATGATAGGATGGGGGCGCAGGATGGAGCAGCACATGATAGGATGGGGGCGCAGGATGGAGCAGCACATGACAGGATGGGGCGCAGGATGGAGCAGCACATGATAGGATGGGGGCGCAGGATGGAGCAGCACATGACAGGATGGGGCGCAGGATGGAGCAGCACATGACAGGATGGGAGAGCAAGATGGGAGCAGCACATACCAGGATGGAGACCATATACCAATATAAATGCTCGCCACCCGGGCATAGAATGGGTTCAATAGCTAGTACAGTATATATATATATATATATATATATATACACAGAGTATATGTATATATAAAGTAACTTTAATCATGAGTGTACTTTCGCAGACATTGTTATGTAACATCTCAGCAGTGTATCGGTAACTGACATTGTCACTTTTTACATGTTCACTTAAGATATAATCAGCTCCTATTCACATGTAAACAACAGTTACAATAGTTACACGGTGAGGAAAAAGCCGTACATTCTCCACTTCATAACAGATTCAAAATGCTGAATTTTTTTATGATAAAGTGTATAAATTAGCAATGCAATCATTATAAAATCTCGTGATTAAAAAAGAAGAAAAAAAAGAAAATTTAAGTATGTTGACTCGTATGTTGACTCGTTTGAAATTAGAATAATTTATTAATGTGAGTAAATAAAATTACAGTGTATTTTACACATTAAAGTTTCATCACGTTAAGGGAAGGTGCAGATTATGGTATTATCAGTCCTAGTGTGATCTGACAAAACATTGTATCGTAATCAGACCAATGCTACTCTATGGGGCGGTGCACATATCTGAATCTTGAAAAAAAATCACTGCATGCTCCAGTTTGGTCTGATATTTGGATTGCACTTGGCCATGAAAGTTAATGAGTGCATGGGAAACATCGGACTGTTCCCAGATGACATCTGAGTGCAGTCCGATTTCCTTGCACTGACACAAAGGAGAAGATGGAGATATTTTGTTCTCCATCTTCAGTGTGCTCTGATTCTCTCATCCGAGAAAATCGGATCACACTATGCTCACACTCGGATCAGAGTTTGATCAGTGTAATTTAAATAATCGGACAGATTCTCTCTGATAACAGAATCTACGACCTTCTGCACCTGCCCTAAATGTCCAGGTGAATGGTTAAATGCAACAGAATATATGAAGTGAACACTGAACTCCTGAAACAAATAACTTTCATAGAAGATACAAGATATATAAAATATATGAAATAGTGTTAAAAGCACCAAAGTCACACAGCAGATGGACCCTATTTTGGCCTGCTCACAGCATATGTAATAAAACAAGGTATTAGTGACATCTGAATAACAAGGTAAAACTAAACACTACTGCTATTCCTTGATATGGATATACTTTTACACCTTGAATAATATGCACTAGTGTTATGAAAAGCAATAAGGTTAGGGACGAACGAGCGTATATTCTCTCATCAGAGAGGATCGGGCCGATCGTGCCAATCACACTCTAATCAGAGTTTGATCAGAGTGTGATCATAGTGTTATCCAATTCTTTCGGATGAGGAGAACATGGAGAAAAAAAATGTCTCCATCTTCTCTACTTTGTCAGTTTGTGGAAACCGGACTACACTCAGATGTCATCCGAGTGCAGTCCGATGTTTTCCACTGGCTCAATGACTTGCATGGCCCAGTGCTATGCGAAGATCGGATAAAATTCGGGAATGATGCAATTTCTTCCTCGGAGCAAGGAAAAAATCGGATGTATGCATGGTTCCCTAGAATAACATTGGTTCGAGTGCGATCCAATGTTTTGTCAGATTGCACTCGGACCGAAAATAAGTCCATTTACCTGAGTCTTAAGGTGGAAAACTAAATGCTTATAGCCTATTTTTTCCAATAAACTTATACATGGTTTCATTACATATGCTGTGAGCAGGCCAAAATAGTGTTCGACTGCGGTGTAGCAACTGTGCTTTTAACACCATCTCATATATTCCATATATTGAATAAAAGTTATCATTTTAAGGATTTCAGCGTTTACTTCCAATGTTCTGGTTGTTGCACTGAACCGTTCACATGGACATTCCGTGTCATTAAGTCTTTTGAAGGGGCATCCGAAGTAAAATAATTATTTATGAGGACATATTTATTTGATCACATTAATCTTTCAGCCTCAGTCATACTGGCATGGTCACCTGTGCTGAAAACAGTGCAAAGATACTCGGATACTGTGAACAAGTTCACCGATCACAGGAAAAAAGGTAATTTAGCAAATTACAAAAATAGCCCATAATATTCCAATCCATGGTTATTACTTATTACCATTGTCAGTGGTGGCAAGTGTGATGTAATCATGCCATTTGTAGGCGGCAAGACATTGATGTCATGGAGCACGGAAGAATACTGCACAAGTTTTATAAGGTCTAGAACACTTTGTGAGACATTCAAGAAGAAACCGCTTAGGCCGGGGTCACACTTGCGAGTGTGATGAGAGAAACTCACACGAGTCTCTCGCATCAATACCCGGCACTGCCGCCGGCACTTGGACAGGGGCGTTCAGCTTCATGTACTTCTATGTAGCCGCACACTCCGGTCCCGAGTGCCGGCGGCAGTGCCGGGTATTGATGCGAGAGACTCGTCTGAGTTTCTCTCATCACACTCGCAAGTGTGACCCCGGCCTTATGGAAATACGTTTCTGGAGAGTCTTTAGAAGTGTTTTTATTTATTTATTTGCCCTAAGCAGCTCTGAAGAGGTATTTAAAGCTATGTGCACACAGAGTTTTTGAGTAGTTTTTGGGGCAGAAACTGAATGGAAACTCTCCAAACTCCTCGATAACTGAGTTTCCAATCAGTTTCTTCTTTGAACATTTAACAAAAAAAAAGTCCCCATCCCCAATACATCAAGGCAATTACAGCACAATTCTGGTGTAAATGGTTTTGAAAAGTTGCAAAATATTTGCGCCATGCTGAGTTGTGCAAAAATTCAGCGACTTTTGCCATTTTCACAACAGTTTCTCCCAGCAGAGCAAAGCTGGACTGGGAGTATGACACCACAGTCAGGCTAATTCACGATGAGCTGTGGCATACCTAGCACTAAAAATCTTACTCCAGTCCCTGACTGATATAAGAATTGTGGTGAGGCGCACACTACTGTGCGCCTCATAATGAATCAGGAGCATCTGAATCCACAATGATCTCTTAAGACCATAGTGAATATTGCAGTTTTTTGTGAATCAGAGACTTTACATAGTGCTTGCATAGCCTAAGAGTTTTAGAAGTTTTTTCCTTAGGCGTTATTTGCATCCTTTTGACAGTGGACCGGCGGACACAAAGATGGGGCCCTGTGCAAGAACAATATATGAGGTCTTTGCAGTCCAATAGGCCATCATAATGCACAATTCCACCTTCTTTTGGAGGTAGAAAGGGGCCCCCTTACCTCTTGGGCCCCTGTGCAGCTTGACAGGTTGAAATAATGATATGTCCGCTTTTGGTTTGGAGTTTATACAATCAGGAGCTCCTTACAAGAAGTGGCATGCACTTTATTTCTACCAAAGTCTTTTAAAAACCTTTTCAGGTAAGTGGATTTCCCGTAGAAATAAATAGGAAGAGTTTTTTTCGAGCGTTTTTGAAACTTTTTTTTTAAAGAAGATTTTGAAGCTGATCTGTGCTCAATAAAAAATAATCAAAAACCTTTGTGAACATAGTCTGAGAAGATCTAGGCTGGAGCTTAAATTTAGGGATATGTTAATGGGATGTTGAAGTATCGTAGCAGTCACATCTGAATACTGATGCCTGAGGAGAACATTGACACCAATAATGTCATGGCGCATAGCAGGTAAGCTAAAAAGTTCCACAGTGGAGTACAGGGATATACAAATTCAAAATTAAACTATATGCTTTGGGAAAGATGTTGGGATATCTGGAGGTAACCCATGTATATTCAGGAAGAACATATCAACTTGATGCAGATGTTGTCCTTGGTTGGATATGGATGTGCTGCAAGGCAACATTGTTATCTGTTGATTAACAATCCTTGAAAGATCAGGCTAAAACCGGGGTCACACTTGCGAGTGTGATGCGAAAAACTCACACGAGTCTCTTGCACGAACACCTGGCGCTGCCGCCGGCACTCGGGACCGGACATGCTCCAGTCCCGAGTGCCGGGTATTGATGCTAGAGAACTGGTGCGAGTTTATTGCATCACACTCGCAAGTGTGGCCCCCCATAAGGGAGGAGAGCACAATGCTATTCTACTTTCAACTTTTCTTGTAGAACTTGATCTTGATGCCGACAGTTGTACGAGCGCCTTATCACAACATGAGCTAATAAACTCAAATTTTAAAGAATATGGTGCCACCTTATATTTTTCCTTTTAAAATACTTTGATACCTAAAGATCTATGTCCAATTTTTCTCATAATACTTCAGCATTTCTAGAGTCCAAAAGGGGCTTACTACTTATTAAACTCATGGTGTCTCATAGGTATGACTATTCATCAACATAATGAACCGTTTCAGGATTTGCATAAAAAAAGCATTTTTAAAAAATAATTAGTTGCATCGTTATCTAAACTTCTGTTTAATTACACATATAAAAAGAAATTCTGAAGGGAATAAAATAATCAAAATAAGTCTGCCTTGATGGGAAAAGGTTCTTGAAAAAAAATAGTCTGTTCGGTGCCTGGGTAAAACACTGTGAACGTGTTAATGTGTAATTATGCATTGTGAGGTTTACCTTTACCAACATATGCTTTCATCTACAATATAATAAGCCCTGACATAGAACAATATGTTTGCTTAGCTGCTATTTAAAGTTGCAGACAAGTGACAAAGACAGCATATAATCCAATAAAACACATGGTTGTAGACTTCTAAGTCTGAAAAGTAAATATGCATACTATATCTGCTATGCAAGGAATATATTTTGCCTTCAAGGTCATGTCTTCCCAATAGTTGGGGATATCACGGAACAAGACATTTACAACAGTGCTATTAATATATGTTATTTGCGGGAGATAAAAAGCTGGATATAAGGTTCAACACATTTAAAGAGCAACTTAGATATGGAAATTCATCTACGTGTTCATGAATCGGCCGGACAATACAAGAGATGGAAATTTTAAGAGTGGAAAACTTATACAGCTGGCTCGAGAAATATTTGGACAATGACAGAATTATAAGAATTTTGGTATAGTATAGTCTTTGCAGCTTTAAGTGAAGGATCTAACAAAATATTGCAGCATCAACTATTTAGGAGTTACAACCATTACTGTGCTGTAGAGCCAGGAGCACTCCGACCGGTAGCGTCAAGGGATACCTGGCAGGAAAATGGCCGACAGTGCTTAGAGACGGCGTGTGACATCACAAAAAATACAGGGGCTGAGAAGGACCAAAAAGCAATCCATCGCATTTCGGGAAGAACACGACTCCCCTTCCTCAGGGCGTCTGTATACCTAGGTGCAGAACACTGCTTTATAGGTTGTTACGTTTGTGACGTCACATGCCAGGTCTAAGCACTGTTGGCCATTTTCCTGCCAGATATCCAGTGACGCTACCGGCCGGAGTGCTCCTGGCTCTACAGCGCACACTCCTGTCCCACGGAGAAACTTAACATTTCAACTTGCCACGCTCTGCATCCATGCACTCCCAGCAGCACGGAGAGTCACAGTGTCGGCAAGCTACTGTGTCAGCAGGTCAATGTGCAAACACGGTAAGTAAACTCATCCTGTTAGTAATGTCCATTGGCACTTGTTGTACCGGCTTTCCACTTTGTATGTTTTACTCATCTAGTATTTTTACCATTGTTTTTTTGGGGGGTATAAACAATTTAAAGCCATTTTTCTTAGTTTGTTAGCATGACAGATCATTATTTAATCACCCTCTTTCTTCAGTTTGGATTTTATCACACAGAATCCATAATCTGTCTGCAGCTTATAGCGCATCTACTCCCCCATTCTAATCTTTACATTATAGGCGCTGGTGTTTTTCTTGTTTGAAGGTATTCCATGTTTATTTTTTTTCACTCCATCCATGGCACCTGTAGAGTTTTAATGAGGCCAGACAGTCCCTTTAACTTGATGTGTAAAGAATAGTGTGAATAAGGATCAAAGTCCTCATGATCCAAAGCATAAATCATCTGTCAACCATGATGGAGGCAGTGTTATGACATGGGCATGCATGGCCGCTAGTGGAAAAGGACCATTGATTTTTACCGATTATGTGAATATGGATATTAGTAGGATGAATTAGGAACCTGTCACCATGAATATACAGTCCAATCTACAGGCATCATGATATAGAGTAGGGAGAGCAGAGTAGATTGATATATCGTTTTGTAAGAAAAGACACAGTATAACTTGTGATTAAACATTTTACCCTCTACTCTTTCTGGGATTTTCAGTCCAGTGGGCGGTCCTATCAGTGAATGACAGTTTTTTTGTATAAGAATGCTTATACAGTTAGATCCAAATATATTTGGACAGAGACAACATTTTTCTAATTTTAGTTATAGACATTACCACAATGAATTTTAAACAAAACAATTCAGACGAAGGGATTGCCCACACCTGTCCATGAAATTGTCCAATTACTTTTGGTCCCTTTAAAAACAGGGTGGTGCATGTTAAGGAGCTGAAACTCCTAAACCCTTCATCCAATTTTAATCTGGATACCCTCAAATGAAAGCTGAAAGTCTGAACTTCAACAGCATCTAAATTGTTTTGTTTAAAATTCATTGTGGTGATGTCTATACCCAAAATTAGAAAAATGCTGTCTCTGTCCAAATATATATGGACCTAACTGTAGACATAGCTGTCAGTCACTGATAGGACCGGCCACTGGACTAAAATTCCCAGAAAGAGCAGAGATTTAAATTATTAAAACAGAAGTTATACTGAATCTTTTCTAACAAAGCGATATATCAATCTACTCAGCTCCCCCTGCTCTATAACATGGTGCCTACAGATCGGACTACAATTTCATGGTGACAGGTTCTCTTTAACCTAAAATAATAGAATATTTTCCGTAGCTCAGTCATTCATCTGACCTCAAGCTGATTGAGCATGCCTTTCACTTACTAAGGAAAAAATTGACGGAAGAAAGACCCAAGTAAAAATTGCTTATCTTTAGAATATTATGTTAAGTCTTTCAATTCCATTTTAGACTGGGGGAAAAAAGTCCCCATGTAAAAATTATTTTAATTCCTTAACAATTAATGCACAATTTTTGAAAAATGTAGATGGCTTTTAAAAAAAAAAGAAAAAAAAAGCCCGATGGTGTTTTATGTCTTGTAAAGAATACAGTGAGCAATGCTGTCACAAAACTAAATTTACATTAGACAACACAAATTTCCCAGAATTCACTTGCCACTTTACATGGCACTTTATTCCCGTTCACATATAAAATTTATCACATAAGAGCACAACATGTTATCAGGTGTTTAAAAATGCAAGAGAGTAGGGCAGTCAATGTGGAAGTCTATATAAACAATGCTTCAAGCTGTCCCTTAGAATAAACCATTGGGGTTTCATAATTATTTCGACTTGCATGCTCTGTCATTAAAATTTTAACACCTACTAAAACAAGGTAAAGTCTCTTCAAAACTGAGTTGCAGGCAGTGCTACAAGCCTATATCGTTCATTTAGTAATGTATACACTAGTACTTTACTCATTGGCTTTTATAAAACTATTAGATGTAAGTGATGCCATGCAGATAGAAAAGTATCCTGGCTAGCCTCCATGGTTTAACTGGAAAGAATGAAAATTTCCTCTGGTTATGTGATCGTCACACAGGTGACCGGATTGTTACAGTACAGTTTTTAGAACCCTGCACATGTGTGTCCATCAGATGACCAGCACTCTTGTTAAAGGGGTTTTCCTGCACATAGCAATTCATTACCTATCTTCAGGATATATAAAGGAGTTATCTAGGACTATTGGGCTAAGAACTGACAGTTTAGCAACTACCTGCCTGTTCTGTGCGGTACTGGCTCAGAGCAATCACAGGCTTCTCCTACCGGGGATTCTGCTGCTCACATCAACAGAGGAGCGCTTCTTCCTGGCTGCTCTGTAGATGGGGTGTGACTGCCAACGTCATGCTGACTGACAGCCGGATCTTCGCATTGGGGAGCATGAAATTAGCAGTCACACCCCGTCAACAGAGCAGAGCGTAAAAGAAACAGCTGCTCTGTTGACACATTGGCACGAAAAGTGGCAGAGTTACCGGTTAGAGTGGTCCATGACCACTTTGAGCCGGCAGAGAATGGCACCAGGCAAAACAGGCAGGTAGTAAGCAACTATAAGTTCTTAAGCACATGAACAAAAATTGTACTTGGTACCTCCTTTAAGTGAAAGGGAGATAAAATGCAGCACTCAGAAGCTGTCATTAAGCAATGTATGGAGCTGCTATGTTCTGTCCCGTACATTTCTCAGGTCTGTGCACTGCCGGAGCAGATTTCAGATGATTAATGGGTGTGCTGGGTGTTGTACCCCCACCAATCTCATAAAGATAAACTATCCTTAGGGTTCACCATCAATTCTTAAGTCCCGCACAACCCTTTTAAGGTGCCCAAACAGCTTTCAATATCTATTCCTTAAGAGTCTGATGGCAATTGATAATCTCCCCAAGAACAAAAGGATCCGGACTTCTCCACATCATCTGTTGGATGAGAGTTAGAAGGTAACTGCACACATAAGATGGTCAGGCAGTACCACCAAAATTGGTGACTTAGCTCTAATGTGCTGTTATTCTAATGTAGCTACTCACACGGGATAATAGGTAAAGATAAAACAGCAAGTGAACCTGTCGATTCCTTCATAGACTAGAGATCCTGACCCTGCAGTCCCTAGTAGTTCCTGTGTGAGGAGAGATAGAACTAAGCACAGATTAGAAGATGGCAACTAGGACCTATGCTGCCTGAAAGGCCACTGAGCGCTTCACGTACCTCCTAAGAAACAAAGGGCAGAGCTGAGTGATAGTAACCTACAAAAGGGAAAGAGTGCTGAAAGAAGGAAAGATCCCAGGGTGAATAAAATAAACCTTGAAATACAAAATAAAGTATAAAGTACGTACTGCTAGATAATATGCCAGCTACTTTCTACATAGAAACAGAAAATAGGAACAGAGTAAAGTACAGAAACAGCAAAGAAATAAACCCTAGTTGGAGTTTTCCTGACTGGCTTTAAACAACATCAGAATGGCTGGATATCCAAATTAACCAGCAGGAAATGCCAGCAGGGGGAAAAATAAATTGCTGCACTCAAAAGGTGATAGGGCAGACAAATGAAATGAAAACACATGTGCTATGCTAAACAGACTGCAGCCAAAATAGCATAACCTAAATAACCGGAGAAAAGATATGTCTGCCATGGCTTGGCGAACAGAGAAGCCAACCAGAAAACACAGGTTCATGGTTCCGGTCCCAGGAGAATAACATGTGCATGGTAGACTTTACACTCTGCAAGCAAACAATAAAGATTTCCAATTAATCCCCTCAAACAATGGTCTTGAAGATGGAATATGTAAAGTTGTATTCAATAATTTAGATTTATTTGCTAAAACTTTAAACTCTCTAAATGAATATTACCATCTCATTTATTTATGGCATATCCAATTATATACCATAAATGTACAGTCGACGTAAATCCCACTAATGGTACCAACAACTTTCTCAAGAACGGCGCCCACACGGTTTTCAGTAAGGAGGTGGTTAGAATTCTTATACAAATGAATGGAAATTTTCAATCAAGACAAAATTTGGATAGTGTAACCATTAAGGAGTATTTTAAGAGGTAACTGGTAAATCTATGGGGACAAGTGATACCAGATACAGGTCTGTCAAGGAGAAATTAAAACCCATCATATTAAAGAAATGAATTCAAGCCGTTTTAAAACCTAAATCAACGAATAATGTAGAAAATTGATCAGAGTATGAAAATAAGAATCTGTCTGATTTTAGGCACAGTGCCTGTCTTGTCGGTGGGTGGGGGAGGGGTTACAGCTCAATTTCCTTCAAATGTTTGCTTCCTAATATCAGAAGATAATTAGAAATGGGTTCTCCTAGTTTTTTAACTTGTGGTAACAACAAGTGAAATGCATCATCAAAGTACCTGAGTTTAGATCCCGTCGCTTATCAGTTTTGTGTTATATGTACAGCTACATCAATTCAATTAGCGCATTATTTTTACTTCTTCCAGGAAAGTGTTTTGACAGCACTGAAAATAATATGCAAACTCTTCACAGCTTTCAAGTCTACTGATAGTTTGAATGTCCTGATTTGCATAGATTATAATTTGCTGTTAAGTAGTTGAAAATAGCACGTTACTAATGTTTTATTCTCCAGGATCCTTGTCTAGTCATTAGATTGATGGAGTTGTGTCTGACAAATGAAGGGCATTAGAAGAATACTGTATCCCCTTAATTTTACTGTATGTTTCCTCCTCATTAAAGATGCCTTTTAGAATTATATTATTGACCTTTAGGAAATATTAAAATAGCATAGCACCCCTTTCTGGTGCTAGTTATCATTACAATAATTATGTTGGACCAGAGTGCTTTATGTTCCTTTCCATGATCTCTGAGTTAATTCTCTACACCCTTGTTGCAGACTCTTTAACCCCTTCATGACCTTGGGATTTCCCGTTTTTCCGTGTTCGTTTTTCACTCCCCTCTTTCCCAGAGCCATAACTTTTTTATTTTTCTGTCAATTTGGCCATATGAGGGCTTATTTTTTGCGGGACGAGTTGTACTTTTGAACGACATCATTGGTTTTACCATATTGTGTACTAGAAAACGGGAAAAAAATTCCAAGTGCAGTGAAATTGCAAAAAAAAGTGCAGTCCCACACATGTTTTCTGTTGGCGTTTTTGCTAGGTTCACTAAATGCTAAAACTGACCTACCATTATGATTCTCCATGTCAGTACAAGGTCATAGACACCTAACATGACTAGGTTATTTTTTATGTAAGTGGTGAAAAAAAATTCCAAACTTTGCTAAAAAAAAATAAAATTTGCGCCATTTCCGATACTCATAGCGTCTCCATTTTTCATGATCTGGGGTCAGGTGAGGGCTTATTTTTTGTGAGCCGAGCTGGCGTTTTTAATGATTCCATTTTGGTGCAGATACATTCTTTTGATCGCCCGTTATTGCATTTTAATGCAAGGTTGGGGTGACCAAAAAAACGAAATTCTGGCGTTTCAAATTTTTTTCTCGCTACGCTGTTTAGCGATCAGGATAATGCTTTTTTTTATTGATAGATCGGGCAATTCTGAACGCGGCGATACCAAATATGTGTAGGTTTGATTTTTTTTTTATTGATTTATTTTGATTGGGGCGAAAGGGGGGTGATTTAAACTTTTATATTTTTTTATT
This sequence comes from Ranitomeya variabilis, assembly GCF_051348905.1. NCBI lineage: Eukaryota > Metazoa > Chordata > Amphibia > Anura > Dendrobatidae > Ranitomeya > Ranitomeya variabilis. The sequence continues at coordinate 96,283,113 of NC_135234.1, forward strand.
TTTTTCACATTTTTTTAACTTTTTTTTTACTTTTGCCATGCTTCAATAGCCTCCATGGGAGGCTAGAAGCTGGCACAACACGATCGGCTCTGCTACATAGCAGCGAGGTCTCAAGGACCTCTATGGTTACTATTCTGAAGCATCGCCGACCTCCGATCATGTGACGGGGTCGGCAATGCGTTCATTTCCGGCCGCCCGGCCGGAAGCGGTAGTTAAATGCCGCTGTCTGCGTTTCACAGCGGCATTTAACTAGTTAATAGGCGCGGGCAGATCGCGATTCTGCACGCGCCTATTACGGGCACATGTAAAAGAATAGATAAATGGAGGGCACCACAAGATATATCAAAAGGAGGGAAGGTTCACTGTGGACTTGTAATTAAGCATAAGAAAAAAGCAAGAAAAAAGATCATGCCCACATTAATAGGAACACCTCCAAACACATATCAATATCAAAATCATTTTTATTGGCAATGAACCTAAAGGACTACATATACGTGCACACAAAGAATGACAACACAAAACAATAAAAACACTTAAAAACTGCAAACATGCAGAACAACATGCCTATATTGGAATATTAGTCAAATCCTAAAATAAGGAAGATGACAACCCACAAAGCAGTGATCTAGCTGCACAAGTCAAAAGATTAATAACCACTCAATGATGTGATATTCATGTTGCAATACCATAACTCCCTAAAATAAGGTGCATGGTTAGTGTGCAGAAGAATTTCAACAGGGTCAAGACCCCAAACCTGTGGTAAGAATACCCTGGTAAAAAATACACCAAGGATGAAATGCAATGGACTGAATGGTAAAAAATGGTACACATAAGCCCTGCAAAGGGGAGAGGGGGGAAGGAGAGGAAGAGCTAAATGATAATAAGCCCAAAAAACTCAATCCCATGAAAAAAACCCCATAATCATACCAACAGTCCAAGGCCACAGAGAGGATCTATGTGAAGTAGGGAAGCAAAGTGTGGGTGAAGGCTCCCACGCGTATCGCCACCCAAATGACGGCTTCCTCAGGGAAAAATTATCATGTCATGAGGTTTTAAGTCATAAGTAATATTCTCAGATCTGGACATCATTTATTAAGGCACTAAACAATCAGATGAGCTATTAGTACAACATGGGCCACCAAGCATATTATTATTAAAGAAGCACTCAGTTATATTTTTTATTCCCTAAACCGCTATAAATGGTAGTATAGTATAATGTTCGTGTGTTAACATACTCCGCAATCGCCTCCTTCTTCAGTTTCTAGCACCGTACCAGTCCTCTTCCGAGTCTTGGTACATACAGCACAGACCAAAAGTTTGGACACACTTTCTCATTTAAAGATTTTTCTGTATTTTCATGGCTATGAAAATTGCACATTCACACTGAAGGCATCAAAACTACGAATTAACACATGTGGAATTATATACTTAACAAAAAAGTGTGAAACAACTGAAAATATGTCTTATATTCTAGGTTCTTCAATGTAGCCACCTTTTGCTTTGATGACTGCTTTGCACACTCTTGGCATTCTCTTGATGAGCTTCAAGTGGTAGTCACCGGGAATGGTTTTCAATTCAATTAATTAATCATAATTATTGTATGAAAACCCTACATCACCAAGTATGGTATAATATTCCAATGGCACTCTTTGGCCATATGTTTGCACATTAATAAATAACCTAGTATAAGTCCATGGTTTTCCTTTGCTATGTGGGCAAAGTATAAGGGCCCATTTACATGGACTGACGGGCAGTACAATGCAGCCACTGATCAGTAATCCTTCACCAATGAGGTGTCGTTTAATTGCCACTTTTTCACACAGGGCTCTGTAGGTTTGGATTTCTTTTTCCATTAATAATAAAGTCCTTCATTTAAAAACTGCATTTTGTGTTTACTTGTGTCATTTTTGTCTAATATTTAAATTTGTTTGGTGATCTGAAACATTTAATTGTGACAAACATGCAAAAGAATAGGAAATCAGGAGGGGAGCAAACGCTTTTTCACACAACTGTTGGCTGCCATGTTTATTAGAAGTGTGAATCCTGTTTACATAGATTGATGCACCGCCGAGAAAAATTATCTTTTGCACAGCACAAAAGATCATTTCACCGGATTGACAACTGTTTTGCTCGTTCATTGGGTGATCAGTAGCCAGTTTATACTGCAAGATAATCATGAAACTAATGTTATTAAGAACACTTGTTCACAATTATCTTTCAAAGTAATTGCAGCTTAAGAAGATGTTTGTACGTATGCTTTCATCAATATAAAACAGTTATCACCGCAAGAAATGTATTCACAATTGGACACCATTAAGAGGAGAATTGTTCTATAAAGTTGTCAGGCAGGTCAGAATAAAGAAAAACAATGCTACAGGCTGTAAGAACAAAAAACAATAGATTAAGTGGTTTACAACCGCCAACGGCTAAAGTCACTACTGTACATATGTTTCCATGTGCCACTTGTTTCACCCTGTTCCTGTTCTTTTGGCATTTCCCTCGTAAATCGATATGTCTCTTGTTTATTTTCCTAAGTTTCCTAAAGAATCTGGATGAACAGGAAAAGTTGTAATAAATTCACACACATTTTACAATGGAAAACAAGGGTTGGTTCTTTGGATTTAATTACCTGACTGCCACATAAATGTTTACATAAAAACCAAAGAAAGATAAGTCTGCGTAGTTGGTTTTCCCTGGGCAGCCTTAAAGTTGAGAGTCTATTTGGCCCCTGTTCCAAAGGATGGTTTTAGAAATAGCAATTCCGTATTTTTTAAATGTTTTCATAAGTTCTATTCCTTACTATAAATGTTCAGATTATATATATAAATATATATATATATATATATTTATATTTATTAGTGATGAGCGAGTGTACTCGTTTCTCGGGTTTTCCAGAGCACGCTTGGGTGATCTCTGAGTAATTGTTTGTGCTCTGGAGATTTTGTTTTTGTTGACACAGCTGAATGATTTATAGCTGCTACACAGCTTGAATACATGTGGGGATTCCCTAGCAACCAGGCAACCCCCACATGTATTCAGCCTGTCTAGCAGCCATAATTCATGCAGCTGTGTCAACAAAATCTAAATCTCTGAGCAGTTACAAATACTCGGAGATCACCCGAGTGTGCTCTGGAAAACCCGAGAAACGAGTACACTCGCTCATCACATATATATATATATATATATATATATGTAATTATGGATATTTCAGCAGACTACAGGCTGCTATAGTTAGCTATCAAGAGCATAACAATGGAGGGCTATGATCACACTTGGTCACGGGACCTCCACAAAATGGTACCGTTGGGGGGCGATAAGTGTTATGAATAAAGCAAAATATTTATGGGGCATTTTTATAGATTTTGCACTGTGGCAAAAGCTTCAAGTTACTTCTCTGCCTGCTCTGTTGTTGAAAAGTTGTAATGGTCTCATATTATCATTAATTCATCAAGTCTACACATAGACCCTCATTTTATCAAAGAGTTTAGACCAGAATTCTGACTTTTGGTGTTTTTTCTCCATTTTTGCCCAGCTGGGTTGACAAGGGTGTGACGCCTCAGCTCATCTAGTTTATGAGGAGTTGTGGCATTCCTTACACCAGAAATTTTACTTCAGTGTCTGACTGGAGTAAGATTTGTGGTGAGGTACATGAAGGCACATGCCACTTCTCACATGCTCCTGATTAGAGAAGTGTGAACCCAAACAGTAAAGTTTGGGGTCCGTACCGAACACCTACTGTTTGGGCACGGATCCCAAACACGGACTGCTCCAGTAAGTCTGTGTTATTGTTCAGGTTTGGCACACCGAATACCAGGTGTTTCTCGCCCTGGACAGCGCGAAGAACACCAGCAGCTCTGATCAGTGGTAAGCCCACAGACTATGCCTCCTGCTGCTAATAACATCCTGTCCTGTGGCAGTGGAAAGTGGGGTTCATACTTGTAGAGTTGATGTCACCTTTGTATTGTTTGGTGACATCAAGCCCATGGATTAGCAATAGAGAGGCATCTATTGCCATGGCTCCTGGGTATTAGTGCTGCGAGGATAGCTGAGCACAGCAGCAAAGGAACTGAGCTAAATGCTGGGCTACTAACCTGGTAACCAACAGGACCTTAGTCATGTGACAGAGTGGGAGGAGGTCAGGGGCGGAGCCAGATGCCGGGGAATAGAGAAGGGATAAACACTATAGAGTTATAAAACAAGCAAAGATCAGAGCCAGGAGATCATGAGGTACCAAAAGGGAGAGATAAGGGATACTCAGAAGCAAAGCCAGAGTTCAGTAATCCAGAAGAACAAACAGAGTAATGCATGGAGAGCAAGATAAACACAATGCAAACCGGGCAGGGGTTAAGCACACAGACTAAAGCAGAACATATAGCTGACAGAGAAACCCAGCTAGGAGTGAGTATAAATACCCCCCCCATCTTGAAAGAGAGGCCAACAACATTAACCCTGAGGGAACAGGACATTAACCATGTCCTAACCATGACATCTATAAGATGCCTCTCCATTACTAATCCTATGGTTATATTATAAATAAACCCACAGCCATAATAAAGTCCTTATTTTGAAAAAAAAATACACTGTTACTCTTATTTAAAAATACAAATGCAGTTATACTCACCTAATGCCCATTCCATTGAAGCCATGTTCTCCTGTAAGAAACAAAAATAAAAAACAACCATATCCCTCACATGTCCGACATGACTAGTGGTGATGTCATCAAGGTTATCGCAGGTCACTGAGGCTGAATTCCCATTCAGGCCCCTGAACTGCGGTGATCTCAGTGAGATCACGGCTAGCACTGTGAGAAAAGTCTCATGGTGCATCACTGAGCTCAATGAGTCACCGCTGTTCAGGGGCCCAGCTGGGAAAGCAGCCTCAGTGATCTACGGTAATTTTGGTAACCGCTAGTAACTGAGGCTGAGCTCGCAGCAGCTAATTCTCCAGTGGTTTTCAGCCTGGACACTCACATCTGGGACCGTCCAGGTTGAAAACTATTTATCCCATACATGGATTACAGCATGGTACAGAATGACGTCAGACAGATATGGTTGTTTTTATTTATTTTTTTTTGCAGGAGACTATGGCTTCAATGGAATGGGCATTAGGTGAGTACAACTGTGTTTGTTATTTTTAAATAAAAAAGTAAAAATGTGTTTTTTTATTTCAAATAAAGGACTTTGTTCTGGCTGTGTGTTTAGTTACCATATGACTATAGGATTAGTAATGGAGAGGCATCTTATAGATGGGACAATACAAAGGTGACATCCACCCACCCCACTTGCCACCATCATGTCTAATAGATGTGACTTTTCTAAGGCAGCTGTAGGCTGCTATTTTTTGGCTGGGGACCAATATTCATGGCCCCTTACCAGCCTGAGAATACCAGCCTCCAGCTGTCTGCTTTAGCTTGGCTGGATGTCAAAAATGGGGGGGGCCCAACACCTTTTTAAATTATTCATTTAAATAATTAAAAAAACTGGATGGAGACCCCTATATTCTTGATAATAGCCATGCTAAAGTTGACAGCTGAGGGTGGCGGTTGACAGTTTTGCCTGGCTGGTTATCAAAAATACAGGGGAACCGAAGCCATTTTAAAAAAAAAAAATTTATTTAAAGACAAGGCGCC